>NC_037536.1:3695630-3708142 GCF_001531365.2 Cynara cardunculus var. scolymus | reverse complement strand
GAGCTAATCTATATGGTGCACGTGCCACAGGTGTTGCTCCAGGAATTAATTCAATCTGAAATTCTATCATTCGGTCTGGAGGTAGCCTTATCAAATCTTCTGGAAATACTTCAGGAAATTTCCTTACGATTGGGATATCCTCCATCTTTCCTTTCTCTTTCTTCATATCTATAGTATATGCAAGAAAACTAACATATTCCTTCTGTACATACTTCCTAGCCTTTAGAACTGAAATTTGGCTAGAGTAACGATCCCGTCGATCTCCATAAATCACAACTCTTCCTTTTTCAGGTAAGTCTATATGAATCATCTTTTCATCACAGACTATGTTGGCTTGGTTTTCAGCTAACCAATCCATACCTATAATTTTATCAAATTCCCTTAAAGGCAAAGGAAATAATTGTATAGGCACCTCACATCCTGCTATACTTATAACACATTTATCAATTCTTTCCTTAACCAAAACTTCACTATCATTCGTTGTTTCCACAATTAGATCCTCACTCAATGCTTTAGATTCTAAATGTGCGCAGTTAACAAATGATGGTGACACAAAAGAACGATTTGCACCCGAATCAAATAAAACTTTGGCACATACTGAATTAACGAGGAATGTACCTGTTACCACTTCAGGGTGCTCTTCCGCCTCACCTCTTGTCATCTGAAAGGCTCTTCCTCTTGCAGACTCCCCACGTCTTATTTCTCCTCTACCACTGGTATTAACACGATTATCTATTTGTCCATGACCTGTTGGCACATAACCAGATCCTCGACCCACAGAATATCCAGATCCCCGGTTTCCAAAAAAACCAGACCCTCGACCTTTAGCTTGCGGACAATCGGCATTCACATGTTGAGATGAATTACAAGTAAAACACCTCCGTGCCATCCGACAATCTCGTGCTATATGTCCTGGTTTTTTGACATTTAAAACATACTCGAGATTCTGTGTTGCAATTTCCCTGATGTATTTTATGACATTGAACACACGCTTTATCTGCAACCCTTGAAATTGGTCCATTCAAATTTTCCATAAACCTCGGTCTACGGAAAATAGTTACTATAGTTTCCCCTTTTCTTTTCTCTCCAAACCTTTCTTGTGGTTGTCGGTTAATATCTTGTTCCAGTATTTCAGCAGCATCAACTGCCGCCTGAAATGTTGTTGGATTCCTGGATATCACATACTTCCAAAGATTCGATTCCAATCCCCAGATATACTTTCGCACTTTACTGTTTTCAGATATAATATAGGCTTCAGCAAACCTAGATTGTTCCATGAAAACTTCTGTATACTGGCGTACTGACATGTTTCCTTGTTCAAGATGAAGCAAATCATCTTCCAACTTTCTTACTGCAGCTTCAGGACAATACTGCATTTTAAACTTAACCACAAATTCTTCCCAAATCATGGTTTTCAAAATGTTCGGATCCGAACTGGACAGGACTTCCCACCAGTATAAAGCACTTGATCTCAAACGAGATACAGCAAACATAACTTTATCCTGTTCTGCACTTTTACTGATTTGTAAACTCAACTCTATCTCCTTAAGCCAACACATAGCTTTAACAGGATCATGCTCACCAGAAAACTTGGGAGGTTTACAAGCAAGAAACATTTTGATATCTCCTCCCTTTTCTACTGAGGACGAAGTAAGGGGTACAGATGTACCAGTTACCGGTGTACTAGCTCCGGCTTCCTCCTGATCGGAATTTCTTACCACATTTGGATTATTTTGGGTTGTACGCCCCAATAAATTTACCAAACTTTCCTGAAATTTTCCCAGCTCTGCTACCAACATATATTGAGTAATAAACTCGGGATTAGGAACATTATGTCCACCCCTTACCCTTCCTCTTCCATAGCCAAACATTGAAGTTTCTTGAGCCGATTGTTCATGTTCTTGTCTAGTACCTCTACCTCTTCCTCGACCCCTGCTACGACTTTGTGTTTCTATCGTCATCACATTTTCCGGGTCCTCTCCTTGTATTACACTTCTTCTTCCCCGACCTCTTCCATAACTAGTAGAGGTCCTTTCTGATTGATTAGGATTATCTGCCATTTCTTAGTATATGACTTTTTCTGTCACATTAAAACACACATGATTATTCTCATAATCACCATATAATTACACATTTATCCTCATGTCTACTCATAACTTAGATTATATCAGTCATATATAATCTATCTTTCTCATAATAGTTTCAGCTATAACATATTCTCATGTTCGTAGACCCAGTGAAACCTATTATCAAAACTTTCCACACCTCTAGTTTAAGTCTAAGTATTTTGCAAATACCCAGATCCCTTAAACTAAGGCTCTGATACCAACTGTAACAACCCACATATTCTATGTACCGATAATCCACATCATCATACTCTTAACACAAAATATAACATCGTTTATTTAATACAGATTAACAAAATACTTTCTTGGAATACATTTTTTTTAACTAAACGTTGTTCATTCTAAACTTTTCCCTTGCCTTTATCTTGCGAGGTATGATGACCTGCAAAACAGGTTAGTCCAACAACTGAGCGTTAGACCAAAAAGGTCTAGTGAGTGTATAATTCTCAAACAAACAATATACKWTCCAAACAATCAGTTCAGAATCAAACCTATTCTGACACATAAACTTATTTATGTCTCTCGCGGTTACACCGCCATTACATCTCTCCCGCGGTTACACCGCCATTACATCTCTTCCACGGTTACACTGCCATTACATCTCTCTCGCGGTTACACCTCCATTACATCTCTCCTGCGGTTACACCGCCATTACATCTCTCCTGCGGTTACACCGCCATTACATCTCTCCCGCAATTACACCGCCATTACATCTCTCCCGCGGTTACACCGCCATTACATCTCACCCGCGGTTACACCGCCATTACATCTCTCCCGCGGTTACACCGCCATTACATCTCTCTCGCGGTTACACCGCCATTACATCTCTCTCGCGGTTACACCGCCATTACTTCTCTCTCGCAGTTACACCGCCATTACATCTCTAAAATGATTCAACATATTAACCGGATTTGAAGTCCGGTCAGCCTTGTCCGGATATAGAATCCGAACAAATACTTGGAATATCAAAAGAGTTATATCATCTCCGGTCAAACAATCCGGATAACACCTTGTATAAGCTTTGTCCGGTTAACACTTAAAATTGAGTCAATATCTTTGTCCGGATTACAAGTCCGGACAATACCCCGCTCACAACTTAACCTATTTAAAGTAATCCGGACAATACATTGCCCAACCTTTGACCGGTGTAAAACAATCCGGTCAATACACCGCCCAACTCTTGACCGGTTTAAATGAGATCCGGTCACCTCTTGACCGGTTTAGGGAGGACTCCGGACAACACTTGAGCGGTTTATAATCCGGATGAAACTGTCCGGATATCAATTCGGTCATCACATGGACGGTTTAAGGATATATCCGCACAATATGAACTATAAACCGTAAATAACCAGTTCTAATAACTACTGAATTGTATGCAAACAACTTTATACTCAAAGCTTTAATACACTCACCTTTAGAAATCGAATATCCAAGCTTTTGAATCCTTTTTTTGCAATCCGTATGATTAACAAAGAAAACTTTCTAAATACAGAGTGTGTAAAACCTTTCATCTACTCAACTTTCTATATATATAGTATTGAGAAAAGGTGGTGGGCGGCACAACCAGCCGACATCCCCTCCTTTTCTTTTTAAAATTAAATCTCAAGATATTCACATAAACATAACACACACACACACATACACATACACACACACACACACACACATATATATATATATATATATATGTTAAAGAAAACCTTAAATCAAAACTTGAAACCCAAATATTACACTTTGCTGGTTATTTCTTTGGGGAATTAGTTAAGAATATAGATTCTTCTAAGACTCCCACAGTTTCATTTATCAGATTTCTCTCACTGATGATTGTTGATAAGCTTAAGTCACGTATGCCAGCCAACGTTAACAATTACAATGATCTCAAAGTTTCTGAAATTGGCTTTCATACTTTAAAGAAGGCATATTTGCCTATTGACCTTCCCCTCATCTCAGGTATGATTTATTTTGCCGCATCTCCCAATCCGGTTTAGGGAGAGTTCTCGGTGTCCATAGCAGCTAGGGCCTGTCCTTATATTGCACCGGTCACCAAGAACTCCTCCAAGTCGGTGGGCCCTTCTCCCTTTACATCAATTACTTTCTCCAAAAAGGCCACATCCTTAGTCAAGAGAAGATTGGTAAATAGTTTTCTACATGCATCCTCTACATCTGCTTTTGAGGCTGCGACTTCGAAAGAGTCTTTGAAGTCTCACCCTGCCTCCCACCCTTCAAAGATAAAACGATGGTAATCTAAGTTATCCACTCTTGGATCTTCCTCTAAAAATAACAAGAAACCTAAAAGCGCTAAACACACATCTCCATCCAAGGACTCTCAACAGTAAGGTTGTTGAAGTTGGTCCTACTGAGCCCAGGACATCTGCTGTGCACCCCTAGCTCCTCAATTCCTCCCAATAAGACATTGTTGTACACTCAGAGATCCCACATCATTCCACTTCGACGTCTCTACACATCCTTCTTGATGAATCGGATACTTCCCCTTCCTGAGGCCCTTCTTCTTCCCATGTACTCACGGCCTATCACCCAAGATTGATAATCTCGATGATCTTACCTGAGTGGATGACCTTTCAGCTATGGATGATGATGACATTTCCTTTCTTTATTATTTGCTTATGGATGTAGGTGGTAAGCCTTACAAGCCTACTACCTCTACTGAGATGGTAATCGACGACCCGTCTCTCGCGGGCATCGGTGATACAGACATTGAGCCTCATGCCAATGTTGTTGACACATATATTGAGCCTCATGTCAATATCATTGATACAGACGTCCAGCCTTAGACCGACGTCGGTGATATTCCCATCGGTGACTTTCAGGGCATTGATGATATAGAGAGTGTTGTGATTCCTTCACAAGATAGGCTAGAAAGCCCAATCAAAGCTAGCTTATCTACTCCTGATCACATACCTCCTCCTGATTCTTTTATCGGGCCTACACCTCAGCCGACTTTCAGTTTGTTGCTCCATTTCCTCCTAATATCTAATATGTTTTACCTCATGAAGTGGTGGACATATTTTGGAGCCTCTTATCTCAGTGTCAACTGCTTGTCTCTCGGCAAGACACTCTATATACTGATCTTTCTAGCAAGTTGGACAACATTGACACCAGGATAACTGCGATGGATGACAGACAGGATGCATATCTACATGATTATGGTCGTACTTTTACGACACTTAGGGACCATATTGGTGCTCTTAGTGCCCGACTGACTGCTCTCTCAGACTCTCAGTCTGCTACTCTACAGGATATGGCGGATCTTCGTCCACTCTCTGACTCTCAGGCTGACATGAACCAGGCTATTCTCCGTTCTCTTGTTGATTTTCATTTTAAATTTGATGCTCAAACTTATATATCTAAGATGGTTTTAGAATGGGATCCTTCTGAAGTTTTCATTGACTTCGGTATAAGTCACTTCACTGAACCAAATAGAGTATTATTGATTGTGGTTAGTAGACATGTTCAGGTTGATTCTAGTCTTATGGGAGATCTTCATTGCAATATTTCTCGTTTGCTACATGTCATGGGTGCTCTCCTTACCCTCACTTCTCGTACTACTGCTTCTGTGCTTTCCACTATTCCCACCAAGGGGGAACACCAAGTTGCTGCTTTTGGTGCTTTCCCCTGTTTCAATTGAGGGGGAGAAGACGATTGAACATACCACTAGTGACAACAGGGATGACTCATATTCTACTTCTTCTTCCTCCTCTGATGATGACTCTTCAGACATTGGTGCTCCTTTTAAGGGGGAGTTGGCTGATCAAGAAAGAGTTGCAGCCACCTTATCTGTTAAGGGGGGTAGCCCAGTTCTCACTTTATTACTTCCTTTTAGCATACAATTGTTTTATCTGTAGAGGGGGAACATCAACAGGTTATTTCTTCTCAATTTGCTATGACTTCTACTCCTGGGGACATGAATGTTCCAACTTGTCGAGAAGGAAAGACACCTATGACATCAGATGAAGAAGCTGTTAAAGTTAAAGCAGCAAAGATTGCTAAGAATCGAGCAGAAGCGTCAACAAATGAAAAACTTGTTCTTAAAACTTTGACTCCTGTTGAAACTGATCTTCATCTCTTGGGCATTTCAACGGAGGATGCAGCTAATTCAATTGCTCTTCAAAAGTAATTTGATGAAGCCAACATGTCTCAATCTTTGGTCCAACAGTCAGAAATTGAAGAACCAGAGAGAAAAAAATAAAATAGTTAAATGATTCAATCATCCGTCAAACATTGCTAATCGGATTATTATTGTCTGAATCAAAGGTCCTTAAAAATTGGCTCACGATTCAAATCAAATTTATCTGATAATTGGTCGAGTAAACGGAGCAGTCAGAACTGAAAAACTATCTTTGTATAAATGCTTATGGCTTATCAGAATAGATGAAGAAAATCAAGTTTCTTAAGAAAAGCAGAAGCATGTATCGTGAGTTTATCTTGAATCATTTGTATGGTCTCTTGAAAAAGATATTAATGATCAAGAGACATTACAAGTTATCTTCCCTTCCACAACTCTTTGTTCTTAAGTCACTCTTGACTAAAGTTGGCTCATCCAAATATGCTTTTGCCTCTCAATTTGTCAAGAAGCAAGATTCTCTTATTCAGAAACTTTCAAAGGAAGGTAAGGTCCCCGATGTCTCACCTATAGATTTTACTCTTCCTACTCATGACTGTCATCTAGAAGGAACTATACTATCTACATCCGAGCATGGAATCTTTTTTTGGGACGTGAGCAGTTGCCTTTGATTTTTCCGAGCCTCTGAGATACCAATAGATGATTCTCAACTACTTTGCATGATACTTAGTATCATTAAAATTAGTGAAGCCAAAAGAGTCTTCTATACTTTGATATTTGATGAACTAAAGAAAAGAGATGCAGTTACAGCCACAAACACAAATGTCATGAAAGTAGATGATGACTGCTAGATGATATATCTATGTATTTTTTTTCTTCTTAAACTCTCCTTTAACTTATTTACTCTAAATTCATTGTCTAGTATAAATACAATTTGTATTTCAGTATTTATTTCAAATTTCCTCATTCTTTATTTGTTACATTCTTTGATTCATTATTTGCCTTGTATACTTTTACAATAAAAAAAAGGAAAATATAAGAACTTAAAAAGAATATATACATGGGTCACCAAATTTATAAGTTCTTATTCTTAAATAATTTTAGATTGTATTTATTTCTTTCTAGGTGTTTTTGTCATCATCAAATAGGTAGAGATTGTTGGGTTACCTATTGATTTAGTGATGACCCACTGATCTGTTCCACTATCCTATCAATGTTTAGTAGTTATTGGTTTCTTTGTATATTGGTTTCTTGGTACGTACTTAAAGCCCTTGGCAAAATCGAAGACTAGCCGATGTGAAAACAGAAGGTCACCGATGCGGTACTATGGATCAACTGTCTAAATTACATAGTAAGACTCCAAAGCAACTGATTTGAAGGCTGAAGATGTGTTGAAGCTACTAGCCAATTAAAGGAAAATCTTCATACACCAAGATTTGTAAGTAGCTGCTTGAAGCTACTAATCCATCCATGGCCATATCTTTACAAAACATGTACCTGATAAAGACATTCCTTATCAATAGGTTTATCTCTACATGAACAGTGTTGTGTGCATGCGGAGTACGATGAAAATAATATATCAACTATGGTCAAGTCCACCTTTGCCTTCTTATCCTTAGGTGACAAGTGTCCCCATGCATTTAATGCATAAAGGTAATATAAAAGGTAGAGTGCATCTCCCATGCAAACTATGCTTCCTTGAAAGAATTTCTAAGTGCATTCTCAAGGCAATCGACTCTCTTCTACTACTCCTACTCTCTTGTGTGTGAAAAAAACCTTAGTGTTCTTCATTTCCTTGCAAGTACTCTATGTGTTGTTCTTGTAAGTTCTTCTTTATGTAAGAATGTTTAGGTTAGGTTATCCTTTCCTTTTTCCGCAACAATCTGTATTGTATCTCTATGTGTTAATTCTTGATACTCATCAATAAGAATTAAAAAGTTAAAAAATCTGAGTAATTGTATTAAACTGCCCTTTATATGATTACTTTTTGTTTACTACCATCCCATTCGGGACCAACAAAGACATAAAGGTAAATGACATAAATGTACATGACTCAAAGAGTAAATGACTTAAATATAAATGACTTGAAGAGTAAAGACTTGAAAGTAAATGATTTGAGAGAAACGGCGTTGTAAGAACTGAAGAACTTGTTGCAAAATACACTTTAAAATTTCTAGAAAAGGACCAATTTATAGAATGTATCAGGGAAAGTGTGATCTAGCTTTAAAGTCTTGTCATAAATATGAGAAGTTTGAAAACCGATCAATTCAAAGTAAAAGGGGCGATCATATCAGATGACTATGGTAAAGATCATAGAGACATCAGGCTTTATGACGGGTATATTTTGGTATACTCAATACGAGTTAAAGTGTTATTCGATTATGTACAAATGATTCTTACGTTTTTATCTCACTGTTAGGTATTCACATGTAAAGCCTGAGTCTTTAGGTTATGCTTTGGTATTTGAAATTGCTAACAATAATCATATTTTGGTTAATAAGTATTTGATGACTAATATATATATGTGGAAGAGTTGAGTAGTACTAATCCAGTTATTCTTTATTGCTTCGAAAGAAGTTGATATTATAGTTGGGATGAATTGGTTAGCAAGAGATCAGGCTAGTATCATTTTTGATAAAAAGATGATTTGTAATTGACTTACCCAGTAAGAGGCCAGTTTTAATATACGGTAATCGTCGAGTTCACCAAAATAATTTTATTTCTATGTTGAAAGATTTGTTCAATAAAAGTTATACTAGATTTGATATGTCGTCCTGGGATGATCCAGTTTTGAGTATAAAGAAGAAAGATGAGTCGATAAGAGTATGTATTGATTACCGGGAACTTGATAAACTGATTGTAAAGAATTCATTATGTACCATGTATGAGAATTATGGGTTTTGAGTGATATTGCCCGCTTTGACTAAAGCAGTAACAACAATTACAGTTATGGTGAACCAAGTACTTAATCAGTATTTGGTTACAGTTTCTTTTTGGTCAGGAATGAACACACTACTTTTCTTCGATTAGTGTCAGAATTTTTAGAAACAAGAAAAGCTTTTAGCTAAACCGTTCACGTATGAATTTTGGGTTATGGGAAATTTAGTTTTTGGGACTCATTGTGTTAAAAAAAAATCAATTTGATGATATTTGGAGTAAAATCCAGTTGAGGTTTTTGCAAGTTTTGCATGCAAACTAACTTTAGTGAGTCTTGTGACTCTGGTCACGGGCTAGAGCGGTAACTCCTTGTGTTTTGATTTTTTGATTTTCTTTTGTGTTCATTTTGGAGAACTGGTGTATGTGTAGATGATTTGATAAATTTATAATTGGTTTTGAAGTTCGATATCATTTTGGTGGAGTTCTAATCTTTTGGTGAAATTTTGGAATCCATTCATGTTAATTCATGAATTTGAATGTTATAAAAGTTCCAAAAGGTCATTTTATGAATTTGATTGACAAAGTTTTGAGTAAAACCTACTTTTGGAAAAGTGCTGATTGTAGTAAGATGTTTGTTTTAGTGAAAGACGGTCATGAGTTAATGTGCTTTGAAAGTAGAGTTTGGGTACCTCAATTTGGTGATTCTGTAAAAGAATATTGAAAGAAGCTTACAAGTCTTTGTTGGTCCCTTGAGGGTCTACAAGAATAGTAAAACAGTTTGTAGAGGGGGGGGGGGATGAATACAAACACAATATTTTCAAATTTAAAATATATATTGATAAAGAAGATCAATACAGATTTTACAAGATTGTTTGCGAAAAGATAAGGTGATAAAAATCTATCTAAATAATCTTTGGTTACACACGAAATCTTAGAAATACAAGAAAATAAATGCTGTAAAGAAGATCCTTTACTTAAGCTAGGAAATGCTTGAAGTAAGAATTAGGGTTAGAGAGTGAGTTGCGCGCACTCTGCATGGAGAAGAAACACTCCTATTTATACCCAGTGCATTAATTGTCCATTTAATGCAATATGGTAGGGTTAGAGTGCGTGTCAAGCGTTAAGGGGAGGGCTTGTCCTTTACTATAATGAATAGTACAAAAAACACTATTCATGAGCAGACATCCTTACCTAAAGTTGGTGGACAATAGAGTCGACTAGTCGGCTCCGTACCATACCAACTTTCATAAGGGTATGGGTTTGTCCTTTGTGTGCATAAGAACAAGACAACAACAATCGTGCTAAGCAAGCTTCCTTTGATCGCTGAATGCTGGAATGACCTGAAGGTCTCTTCATCATTTGCTGAAGCTTGAGCAGTCTTCACACATAAATATCGCTGAGTACCGCTTCATATCACGTACTCGCCAGTCTCTAATCATTAGTTTCAGTCTTCGATATCTGCTGAATGTTCTTTGGTGTGAGTGTTGTCTTCTTGAAGTATCGCTGTCTTTGATTGATTTACAATACAAGTTCTTCAGCGATCACTGAACATGCTCAGTGAAGATCGCTGGAGCTGAAAAGACAGAAACATAAATACAACGTATAAGTTAAAAGGGATTATCATCAAATCACTGAGAGAGGATCAACAGTCTTAATATATCATTCCTTTGGATACTAATATAACATAAAGAGACTTCAGGAAAATTCATTGTCGAACGGGTTAAGTACATGGCAACCGATATTTTGAATCGAAAAATAAAAGTGTGGAATGATTAAAGTGTTAACATTACGATCTGAGTGGATACCAAGTATCTTCGAAGAGCTAAAGAAGTGGCAAATTAAAGTTTTGACAGAGATGTAATATTGGTATGTGCAATTTCAGAGACCCTTCTCTCTTTCTTTAGGGTCTCGGTAGTTCTCTAACAATCAATATGTTCCTCATTTGCATAATGGTCTTTAATGGCAATGGTTTGGATGCTGATGAAATATGTCTGAAGTACCTACAAATTTGCTTACTCTAACTATATTAAAGTCATTCCAATTGCATGTTTACCTGAACCAGTAGATCTAAATGACTTATATCCTAGACCATTCAAAAAGATGTCCTACATTGGGCTTCTTTATCTTGGGGCACTTTTGTTACTTCTTGTCTATTCTATATTGTATGGATTAATAGCTCAGGAGTCAAATTGGCTTAGGGATATCATATCAACTACTATTGAAATTCTTGATTGCAATATAGGGACGTAGTTATACAGGTTTGAGTTTCTTCAGAGTTTGCTCTTCTTGTTTTCGGCACATCTCGTGTCTGGCTAATATGATTTAGAGTTCACAATTGGTAACTTAGGCACTATATCAGTTACATAGTTGTGAGGTTAGTGTGGTGTTAACAACATGGTTGTGGAAAGGAATAAACTGTTTCGATAAAAGAAGAAAGTTGAATACACTTATATGAACCTTTTGTGACCAAGCCATTGAGGTAGTTGTAACACCCCATTCCACATATGGCATGTAACATATACTTCATACACAAGAAATACATGTTTATACACTACATAGGTCCCTTAATACAAGAATCTACCAGTACTGAATACATGGTCCAAAAATTCAAAATACAAATCTTTACTATTCCACATTCTTCTAACAAAATTATACATAGCATAGCCAAATCTTCCAGCAAATATGCACATAGGAAAAATATTACATTTTCCCCTTCCCCTTACCGTCTGCACCTCCTGCAATACATATTTAAAATCACAAAACGAGAGTTAGACTGAAAGATCTAGTGAGTTCCCCTTTTATGTTATTGCAGGGTGAGAATCACCAAAACATTTATTTAAAAACAATGTTTCATATAAATAACAAATATATGAAGAAATACATCATATTACCAATATCTTTCTATTCCAAAGCCAATATCTCAGCTTTCAATAAACATCTCTAAAACCCAAACAGGTTATCATAACGTCACCTTTAAACCTTTCTAATTAAATAAGGTTTATTCAAAGTTTCAGGCCAAACCTGTTATTTCTTCCTCAATAACATCCAAATTATGATTTCCAATAAGAACTCTGATTCTAAATCTTTAAATCACAAAGAAATAAAGATTCCAAATCACAGTAATCTTAAAGGATATAATAGTAAGAGTTATATTACACATCACACATACAAATACCACCCTTATATCCAAAGGTACACCTCTCCTTGATATGCCACCCTTATCCCCTGATACACCTCTCCTTAATATGCCACCCTTATTTCCTCATCAAAACATTTCACAAAAAAATTCCAATTAGAACAGACAGCAGTCATAAATGTTCCAATGAAATATTATCAGTTCAAAATCATCTTTATCAAATTTTCCATTCTTTTTAAAATTGTTGGATCTGAATTCAACTTTGGTATTGATCTAATACTCTAAATAAGCT
>NC_037536.1:3693522-3694780 GCF_001531365.2 Cynara cardunculus var. scolymus | reverse complement strand
TTACTCAACAGCAGAGTCTGGATAATCATCTACAACATATTGCAAATCAGTCTTGACAGTCTTGTAGACCTTGAAGATCCATTCCCTGAATGAGACTTGTATATTGATGGTTTCCAGAAGGTCCGTTACTTCATCCACCCTTATTCGCCCTTTCTGCACCTCTGCCACCATCGAGTTGAACACCCATTTGAGGGACTCTGTTGAATACTTATGTGCCTCTTTAGGATCGAAGAATGTTAGTATCTCATCCTTGTCCAAGAAAACAAACCCAAAGATGGGATTATGGATAATAGTGTTCGGATGGAACTTATGCAGCCAAATGGGTCTGTTCTTTGGAGGAGTAATCTTCAGCTCTGGCTGGGCCAACCTCATAGCAATATCGAAGTCTTTCTGGCTGTAGAATTTGACTTGGGCACGCATCACCTCTATCAGCCTTTTGAGAGAAATCGAGTAGCTTGACCTCCTCTCCATGTACTTGTTCAGTATCTTGTGCAAGAAGATTAGATCAAACACGCACAGATTATGGAGGTCAGCATCTGTAAAAGTGTAGATGTTGCCATCATCCCTCTTCACCGTATATTGAGTGTACAACACGGTCTTCTTCAACATGGTGCGCGGAGAGATGGTTTCTAGTGAGCGAATAACGTGCTCTGAGAAGACCTGCACTGGTGGCTTGGTGAGTTTAGAGAAGTGAAACTTTGCTTCGGCAGAGGGCATGCCAGTTAGCTCTGGATTGTATGGGGGCTCTGTGTCCGTGGATGAGTAACGCCACCGCAAAATCTCTTCGATAGTGGTTACGGGCTCTGTACGCATCTTCTGTGTAGGAATCTTGTTCATCGAATCAATAATTTCAGAGACCCTCCCCACTGTGACAGACTCTGGCGTTCTGGTGTCTTCTTCAAGTATTGGCCTCTGGGTAGACCCCTCTGGTAGGATTGGCTTKACTRWTYCTAACARAGHRTCGAACGTACCCGTGGACGTCTCTTCAGGTATCTTGGCTAGTTTGGAAGAGCCTTCTCCGACTTTGGGATGGGAGCTCTGCCTTGCTTCATCCGAGCCTCTGCCAAAGAAGCATTGAGGGATTGAACCAGATCAGGGTCGTCATATTCATCTTCATTAATCTTCTCTAGTGTCTCAGAGCTAGACCCTTTCTTTGGCGACGCCTCTACCACTTTACCCTTGCCTTTCCMYRTWGGCTCTGGAGATTTTTCTTTGGAGAATAGGGCTGCAGCAGAATCCACTATTTTCAGTGGTTTGG
>NC_037536.1:3689634-3691038 GCF_001531365.2 Cynara cardunculus var. scolymus | reverse complement strand
ATTCGAGGAATTCGATCAATTCCGTATCTGATGGAGTTGGTGCGAAGGCATCCAAATTAAGAACGTCCAGTGTAGGTAGGTGCAGGGCAATACGTAGGGTCTCGACGTTCATCTCCATTGGTACGAGGGATTTGATTATTGGGTGTGAAGCATAGCCCACTATGCTTAAACCAGCACCTTTCAGGGTGCAGATGTAATAACTAAGTAGGAATTAGGTGAGATAGGTTTCACGGGTAGGTTTTGTTGCGGTTAGTGCGTAAGAGATGGGGTGATTGCGAAGGATCTCCAGTAGTGGATAAGTGTGTTTCGGGAAGCCATTTAGGGATGGAGCGAAGTAGTAGTTATTAGGTGTCTTTACCAGCATCACTTTCTCATATCGATTCTGTAAAAATGATATGGCATGAGAGGTCAGTGCCTGAGATTGGTTCACTTCATTACTGCTTGGGTTGTTTTCGGATTGAGCGGAGGTGGATGCTAAGCTTGAAGACATATATGCAAGTTGCCGGAAAGCTTGAGATTTTGCTGTTGGAGTATTTAGAGAAGTGAAAGGGTATATGATGGGGGGAAGAGTATTTAGTAAAGAATTTTGAATGTGAATCGTTTATTTGGCGATATACCGTGATGAGTGGCTTATGGGAAAGACAAATCAGAATATGTCACGTGTTTTTGGGAAGACACACGATTAATGACGTGCGCCCCCATTTCTGACAAGCACGTGGTCAACTTTAACCCTTATCCACAGAACCACACACACCATATAAATAATAGAAAACTATAGAAGTGAGTTTTGTCAGAAGCCTAAGGGTACCAGAGCCTCTGTGATATGTGCGGGGCCTTCTAACATGTTACACCTTTGTATACCTAAACAGTTTGAAAATCCTCAGAAAGATGAGCACTTGCTCACTTCAGACCAACAGAGCTCTGATAGAAGCGCCAGAGGTTCTGATAAGCTGACCTCTGAGATCAAGATACTTCAAAAATTTTGGCATCTTCTGAGGTTTTGATTTTCAATTCAAAAACTCCCCCTTGAAGCCARCTTCCATGGCTCCCCCTCAAAACAAAAACCATTTAAAATCCTTTAACAATCATTCCATATCCTTTGATCTTCCCCTTCTGATTTCCACCAAATGCAACATAACCTCCTTCTTGCTTTAGGTATGATGACAGAAGCTCTAAGGTGCCAGTCATATGTCTCGAGCATCCTGAGTCAACGACCCACGTAGACACATGCTGCTTCTTCTACAATTAGACAACGTTTAATTTGGGTACCCACTTCCAATTGGGTCCCTTAACATTAGCCTGTTTGAAGTATGCCATAGCATCTTTTGGTTTGGTCTTATTGTTCTTTGAAGAAAAATTGCCAAATTGTCTATTGTTCACCCCAGATCCATGGTTCTTGGGGTG
>NC_037536.1:3676872-3687759 GCF_001531365.2 Cynara cardunculus var. scolymus | reverse complement strand
CATAATTCTTCTTCATTTGAAGCACTTGAGGCTCTTGACTTTTGAGTAAACCAAACAAGTCAACCAAGGTCCATACTTCTAAATCCAAAGTGGCCTTCATTGACATGGTCAAATGCATCCATTCGTTTCCAAGACTTTTCAAGAACATAGAGTTGTTGTHSTCTGTAGTTCTCATCACTCCATATCTCTTGCAATTGCTGATTAAGGTATTGAACCTGGAGTATGTGTCTAACAGGGATTCACCCTCTTTAGCCTTGAAGCTATGATATTCATCAATACAAGTGGCTCGGTTGTTCTTGAGAGTCTTCTTCCCTCCTTCGATCTGTTTCTCCAATTCTGCCCAAATGTCCATAGACAGATGGCAGTGATCAATACATTTGAAAATCTCATGAGGTATAGCCATGATTAACADYYTTTTACATTTGCTTCCCAATTCAACCAATACCTTATCTTCATCGCTCCAGTTTGCAATTAGTTTGGCTCATAGTGCTCAGGAACTTCAGGGGTTGTACCAGTTGCTGGAACTCGTGGAATCAAATTCATTGGCACGTATGGTGGATTGTAGAGAAATTCACAAATTCTGTGGTGAATTCCCTCCAGGAAGTTGATCATGCGCACTTTCCATTGTGGGTATTCCTCTCGGATAAGCATGGGAGGCTTGGATTGAGATCCAGTACTCATGAACAAGGTATTACCCATGTTCGCCATTGAAATTTGAAGAAAAAATAAGAACAAGATGAAACTGAKTCAACAGTGAGTRAAAYARGGTAATCTGAAGAAATTGGTGTTCTAGGAATTACAGATTAATACCAAAAGCAGAATTAATTGAATTAGAATTCACAACCTGCTCTGATACCAATTGTTGGATCTGAATTCAACTTTGGTATTGATCTAATACTCTACATAAGCTCTAAAATAATTGAAGTGCAGCGGAAATATTAATAAGAGCAAAACAAAGTGAGTAAGTGACTAGAATTTCTAAACACACCAAGAACACACAGTCTCAACGAAGAAGATGAATGTAAGAAAATTGCTCCAAAGGTTTTCAATCAATTCAATTGAAAATTTTGACAATTACAATACTGGAAGNGGTAATCTGAAGAAATTGGTGTTCTAGGAATTACAGATTAATACCAAAAGCAGAATTAATTGAATTAGAATTCACAACCTGCTCTGATACCAATTGTTGGATCTGAATTCAACTTTGGTATTGATCTAATACTCTACATAAGCTCTAAAATAATTGAAGTGCAGCGGAAATATTAATAAGAGCAAAACAAAGTGAGTAAGTGACTAGAATTTCTAAACACACCAAGAACACACAGTCTCAACGAAGAAGATGAATGTAAGAAAATTGCTCCAAAGGTTTTCAATCAATTCAATTGAAAATTTTGACAATTACAATACTGGAAGTGCACAGTTTACAAAGGCCCTATCCGCTATTTATACTAGTTCCTAACGACCTTAGAGACTAGATCTTGACACGTGTCTTCATCTGAGTCGTCCAAAGAAAGTCGATTAAGCCCTAGTCACGTGAGAAGCACATGCGGCTAACTACCTTCGAAAACTGTTAGAACAAAAACTTCACAGAAGACGAAAACCGCAGACCCTCTGTGAGCCATCTCAGAGGCTCAGCTGTAAATGACTTGCGTGTTCTTTTGACAGAAGACTGGTCAACACAGACTTGGCCGGACTTCATCTCCGGTCAAGCGTTGGCCTGTTTAACCAATCTGGACAACACTATACAACGTGTCCGATTTATCAATCCGGTCAATACAAGTCCTTGCCCGGTTTACTAATCCGATCAACTCTCAAAGCCTTGTCTGATTTATTAATCCGGACAACACACTTAAGGCTTTGTCCGATTTACAAATAAACCGATCGCCCCTTGGTCGTATTCCTACTTCTCCGTTTAATATCCTTAACCGATTTATAAAACTCAAATCCCACTAACACTTTAAATCGCTTGACTCTATGTTCGATTTGAAGCTACACCGAACAACAAGTGTCCGATTTAACCTAAACCGGACATCACTTTGTCCGATTTAAATACAAACCGAGTAAACAAGTTTTTAGTACAAAACATTAATCAAATCCAAGGAATTACTTCACAATTGAAATAAAATGGTAAGCTACTCACCTTGAATACTTTTGAAAATTTTCTTGAAATATAGTTGAGAATAATCCGATCACCACTTCTTCTTCTAAATCGCACACTTACTCTCAATTTTGGCAAGAAGAGAGAAATGATAACTTCACACCCCTTTTATACTCTTTCTAGAGTATGGCGGCTAAACTGCCTCCAACCATGCATCCCTTATGCATGCTATACATTTCATGCATACATACACACATCCAATCTCATACATGCATCCATATTATGCATATAATTTCACATACTAGCATGATCAAATATAACAATTTATCATGCTGTCACATAATAAACAAGTAATCACATATTAATTACCTCGGATGATAACCAGGATCTGGTTATCACATTATCCACCCCTCAAAAGAATTTCTTCCCAGAATTCCTTTAATCAAAGAGCCACGGGTACTCTGATTTCATTTTCGATTCCAATTCCCATGTTGCCTATGATCCTTTGTGAAACTTCCCCTGTACTTTAACCAAACTGATTTCTTTGTTTCTCAACACCCTGATTTTTCGGTCAATCACAGCTTCTGGTGTCTCCACAAAGTTCAGTTTACTGTCCAATTTAACTTTTGGGAGCGGTATAGCTAGACTTGGATCAACTAAACATTTTCGCAAGTTCAATACATGAAAAGTGTTATGAATCAGACTAAGCTCTTCTGGTAGCTCTAACTGATAAGCCACTGGCCCAATTCATTTACATATTCTGAACGACCCAATATATCTTGGACTGAGCTTGCCTTTCTTTCCAAATCTAACAACACTTTTCCATGGAGAAACTTTTTAACATCACAAAATCACCTACACAAAACTCAATCGGCTTTCGACGATTATCAGAATAACTTTTCTGGAGGTCTTGTGCTGTTCTGATTCTTTCACGGATCTCTTCAATCTTTTCTGAAGTTTCTTGAACAATCTCAGGACCCGTTAACTGCTTTTCTTCTACCTCGTTCCAACACAACGGTGTTCGACATTTACGTCCATACAATACTTCATATGGTGCTGCTTGGATGCTGGAATGGTAAGTGTTATTATACGCAAATTTTATCAATGGCAAATGATCTTCCCACAATTCCTCGAAGTCAATGATACAACTTCTTAACATGTCTTCGAGAGTCTGGATGGTTCTTTCACTTTGTCCGTCAATTTGCGGATGATAAGCTGTACTTAACCGAATTTCAGACCCCAATGCTTTTTGCAGACTTTCCGAAAATTTTGAAGTGAAGCCGCTATCTCTATCAGAGACAATAGATAGTGAAACTTCGTTCCTGTTACAATCTCTTTGATATAAATATGTGCTAACTTTTCTAAAAAGCATCCCTCTTTTATGGGTAGAAAATGCGCAGATTTAGATAAACGATCAACAATTACCCAGATTGCATCGTACCCCTTTGGTGTTCGAGGTAACTTCATGAATAAATCCATTGTAATGTGATCCATTTCCATATAGGAATCTCCAAAGATTGAAGACTTCCATACGGCTTCTGATGCTCAATCTTAACCTGTAGACACGTTATACACTGTTCCACATATCTGGCTATGTCCCTCTTCAATCCAGGCCACCAATAAAAAGGTTTCAAATCTCTGTACATCTTATTGGTACCTGGGTGAATAGAGTATCCGGACTTATGACTTTCATTTAGTATAGTATTTTGGATATCCCCGAAACACGGTACCCAAATTCGCCCTTGAAAGCATATAATTCCTTCATTGTTCGGTTCTAGAGTCAAAATCATCTTACCCAATCTTTCTGATTTGACAAGATCTTCTTTTATGGCTTCTTTCTGACATCTCAAAATTTCTATATGAATATCAGGGACTAAGTTTATTCTCATTGCCACAACTTTAATAGTCCCACTTCTTTCTTTTCTACTTAATGCGTCAGCTACCACATTGGCTTTCCCTGGGTGGTAGAGGATTTCACAATCATAATCATTAACGAGTTCAATTCATCGACGCTATCTCATATTTAATTCTTTCTAGTTGAACAAATGCTGCAGACTCTTATGATCAGTATAAATCT
Source organism: Cynara cardunculus var. scolymus (assembly GCF_001531365.2). NCBI lineage: Eukaryota > Viridiplantae > Streptophyta > Magnoliopsida > Asterales > Asteraceae > Cynara > Cynara cardunculus. Next base: position 3,683,584 of record NC_037536.1, on the reverse strand, counting down.
GGCACTTTGTCCCCCAGAAGATAATGCCTCCAGATTTTCAAAGCAAATACCACCGCAGCTAATTCCATATCATGAGTTGGATATTGCTTCTCATGATCCTTCAATTGCCTTGACGCATAAGAAATCACCTTTCCTCTCTGCATCAAAACACATCCCAATCCCAGTTTCGAAGCATCACTATATACTACAAAATCTTCTGATCCATCGGGTAGGGTCAACATCGATGCACTGCAGAGATGATCTTTTAACAGTTGGAAAGCCTTTTGTCGTTCTTCCTCCAACTGAAATTTGACGTTCTTTTGAGTCAATTTGGTCAATGGCACGACTATTTTAAAAAAATCTTGAATAAATTTGCGGTGATAGCCTGCCAAATCCAAAATCTTCAGACTTCAGAAGGAGTTTTTGGGGCTTCCACTTTTCAACTGCTTCTATTTTAGTTGAATCTACCTTCACCCCTTCTTCTGATATAACATGACCCAAGAACTGAATTTCTCTTAATCAAAACTCACACTTGGATAACTTTGCATACAACTTTTCTCTTTTCAGCAATTCCAGTATCAGGCGAAAATGTTCTGCATGCTCTTCTTTGGTCTTAGAGTATATAAGAATGTCATCGATAAATACAATAACGAATTTATTAGGACATTCCTTACATACCCTATTCATCAAATCTATAAAGGCTACAGGTACATTAGTTAAGCCAAATGGCATAACTAAGAATTCGTGATACCCGTACCTAGTTCGGAAAGCTGTTGTAGCAATGTCTTATTTCCTGACCTTTAGCTGGTGATACCCCGTCCTTAAGTCGATCTTATAGAAATAACTCGCTCCCACTAGTTGATCAAACAAATCATCAATCCTTGGCAACAGATACTTGTTCTTGATTGTCAATTTGTTCAATTCACGATAATCTATACACATTCGCATAGATCCATCTTTCTTCTTAACAAATAGGACCGGAGCACCCCAAGATGAAGTGCTATATCGAATGAATCCTTTATCAGTCAAATCCTTCAACTGAGCAACCAATTCCTTCAATTCTGACGGAGCCAATCGATACGGCGCCTTACTGGTGCTTCCCCTGGTATAAGATCGATTCTGAATTCGATAACTTTGTCCGACGGTAATCCAGACAAATCTTCTGGAAAGACTTCTGGGTATTCATTAACAATCTGAATTAATTCCTTCTTTCTCTTATCTTTCTTTAAATCAATAACATATGTCAGACATCCTTGACACTTCTTCCGGATACACTTTTGAGCTTTCAGCACAGTTAAGAGATTGGTATGATGATTCTGATGATCACCATAGATAACAACTGTTCCTCTCTCTGGTAGAATGATTCTGATCATTTTCTTATTACAAATAATACTGGCCTGATGCTCTACCAACCAATCTATACGCACTACTACATCGAATTCTTTCATTGGCATTGGGAACAATCGAATTGGTAGCTCACATCCCTCAATAACAATAATGCAGTTATTGAATACACTAGTAACAGATTCCGAACTATTAGCAGTATCAACTACTAATTCATCATCAAGTAATACAGAATTCAAACATGCAATTTGAGCAAACGATGGTGATACAAACGAAAAGTTTGCACCAAAGTCAAATAACACCTTAGCACGTATAGAATTCAGAAGGAAGGTACATGTTACTACGTCTAGTGATGCTTCTGCCTCATTCTTTGTCATCTGGAAGGACCGTCCCTGTGCCCCTCTTTGCCCTCCTCTTGTTACAATAGGTTTTCTCCGAGTACCCAACACGTTACTCCCCATTATCAACTGTGGAGTTCTCAACAACGGACAGTTTGGTCGTATATGGTCTGGGGAATTGCAATTGAAACACCTTCGGTTGGCTGGGCAACTCCTTGATAAATGGCCCGCTTCGCCACACTTATAACACTTCCTTGGGTCTATCTTACATTCACCTTGATGAATCTGTCGGCATTGTGTACAGACTTTCTCATCAATCTTTGGTTCAGGTTTGTTATCATATTTTACTATTTTTGACCCTCGATAGTTTGTTGAAGGCCCTTCCCATCTTATTTTCTCCACAACCTTCCCTTCTACTTGTCGATTCTTATTCCGTTCTGTTATTTCGGCCGCATCCACAGTTAGTGAAAATGTATTGGGATTCGTAGCAATTACAAATTCATGAATCGATGGTTTCAATCCTTAGATATACCTTTCCACCTTTCTGGATTCCGATGAAATATAATGTTCAGCAAATCGAGAGTATTCAATAAACTTCTCAGTGTACTCTCGAATTGTTCCGTTTCCTTGTTCCAATTTCAGAAAATCTTCTTCCATTTGTCGTACAACCGTCTTAGGGCAGAAATGATCCTTGAATTGATTCACAAATTTTGTCTAGGATAATGTTTGTAAGACATCTGTTCTGGCCAACGATTCAACTTCCCACCAAAATAGAGCATTTGACTTTAATACTGAGACAACAAATAACTTTATCAGTTTCCGGACACCGGATGGTGTTGAACACAGATTCAATCTCTTTGATCCAGCACATGGCTTTTACTGGATCCCTCTCTCTAGAAAAAGTTGGCAGTTTACTTGCTAAGAACATCTTGATGTCTCCTTCCTTGTTATGAGTAACCGGAATAGAGGGATATACTTCCACTCTTTTCGTTTCCACTCTAGCCGGTATTCCCATAATAGACATTAAGGTTTCTCGTAACTTTCCCATTTCCTCGGCCATCATATCTCTAGTTATATATTCTGGGTGTGGCACTGATCTTTCCTGAACATTCCCATAATGGGATTCTTCATGCTCATAATGTACTTGAGCCTGATGCCTTCCCTGTGACTGACTTCTCCCTCTGCCTCTTCCTTTGGTTCTCCCCCAACCTCTATTTCCAGAAGTACTTGTCGGAAGATTAGCAGGTGATTCATCTCTTTCCTCATACTCTAAACGGGTTAATGTTAATAATTACGTATTCACATTCCCAAATATAATGAAGTATTCAAGTTTAGATATGTACCTGTAAATTCATAATTACACTGGTCAGATATAATTAAAATTTACCTTACATATTGTTCTTTCAACTCATCATATTTATTTCCAATGGTGCTAACTATGTCCGGGACCCTTAATATGCAATGAAATAGTTCAAGTCTAGGTATCATCTTGTTAAATACCTAAATCCCTTAAACTTAGGCTCTGATAACACTTTCTGTAATACCCCATTCCACATATTGCATGTAACATATACTTCATACATAAAAAATACATGTTTATACACTACATAGGTCCCTTAATACAAGAATCTACCAGTATTGAATACATAGTCCAAAAATTCAAAATACAGCTCTTGTAATAATCCACATTCTTCTAACAAAATTATACATAGCATAGCCAAATCTTCCAGCAAATATGCAAATAGGAAAAATATTACATTTTCCCCTTCCCCTTACCGTCTGCACCTCCTGCAAATACATATTTAAAATCACAAAACGAGGGTTAGACCGAAAGGTCTAGTGTGTTCCCCTTTTTTGTTATTGCAGGATGAGAATCACCAGAACATTTATTTAAAAACAATGTTTCATATAAATAAAAAATATCTGAACAAATACATCATATTACCAATATCTTTTCTATTCCAAAGCCAATCTCTCAGCTTTCAATAAACATCTCTAAAACCCAAACAGGTTATCATAACGTCACCTTTAAACCTTTTTAATTAAACAAGGTTTATTCAAAGTTTCAGGCCAAACCTGTTATTTCTTCCTCAATAACATCCAAATTATGGTTTACAATAAGAACTTTGATTCTAAATCTTTAAATCACAAAGAAATAAAGATTCCAAATCACAGTAATCTTAAAGGATATAATAGTAAGAGTTACATTACACATCACACATACAAATACCACCCTTATATCCAAAGGTACATCTCTCCTTGATATGCGACCCTAATCCTATGGTACACCTCTCCTTGATATGCCACCCTTATCCCATGGTACACCTCTCCTTGATATGCCACCCTTATTTCCTCATCAAAACATTTCACAAAACAATTCCAATTAGAACAGACCGCAGTCATAAATGTTCCAATGAAATATTATCAATTTAAAATCATTTTTATCAAAATTTCCCATTCTTTTTAAAAGAATATTAAAATGATGATTATATAAATAATACATAATTCAATGCACAAATCCGGTCAACACAGACTTGGCTGGACTTCATCTTTGGTCAAGCCTTGGCTGGTTTAATCAATCCGGACAACACTATACAACGTGTCCGATTTACCAATCCGATCAATACAAGTCCTTGCCCGGTTTACTAATTTGGTCAACTCTCAAATCCTTGTCCGATTTATTAATCCAGACAACACACTCAAGGCTTTGTCCGATTTACAAATACACCGATCACCCCTTGGTCGTATTCCTATTTCTCCATTCAATATCCTTAACCGATTTATAAAACTCAAATCCCACTAACACTTTAAATCACTTGACTCTGTGTTCGATTTGAAGCTACACCGGACAACAAGTGTCTGATTTAACCTAAACCGAACATTTCTTTGTCCGATTTAAATCCAAACCGAGTAAACAAGTTTTTAGTAAAAAACATTAATCAAATCCAAGGGATTACTTCACAATTGAAATAAAATGGTAAGCCACTCACCTTGAATACTTTTGAAAATTTTCTTGAAATATAGTTGAGAATAATCCGRTCACCACTTCTTCTTCTAAATCGCACACTTACTCTCAATTTTGGCAAGAAGAGAGAAATGATAACTTCACACCCCTTTTATACTCTTTATAAAAAGAGTATGGCGGCTAAACCGCCTCCAATCATGCATCCCTTATGCATGCTATACATTTCATGCATACATACACACATCCAATCTCATAAATGCATCTATATTATGCATATAATTTCACATACTAGCATGATCAAATATAATAATTTATCTTGCTGTCATATAATCATTTAACAAGCAATCACATATTAATTACCACGGGTGATAACTAGGATCCGGTTATCACAGTAGTCTATAGAGTTGCACTTTTGCCTGAGATTTGTGGCACGTTTGTGTTAAGATAAGTAGAAAGAATATTTACCTTCGATTGAATTTATCACTTCGATATTTAAGTGGCCTTATTCAATGCTCTATATGGTTGAAAGTGTAGAACACTTTGGTGTTAAAACAAGAAATCGTTCAGTTACAGACAAATAGAATCGGTCAAATACGTGAACGGTTAAAGATGGATCAGGATCGACTAGAAATGTTATGGTGACAACTCCATGGACCAATAGAGTTTGAGGTTAGGGATAATATAATGTTGAAAGTATTGTTGTGGAACAAGATTGTTTGTTTTGGGTAATAGCGAAATCTGAGTCCGTGGTATATCAAACTTTTCATGATCAATGATCGAATTGGTGTGATAGTATACCGGTTAGATTGCTTAGAGAAGTTGAGTGGTATTCTCGGTATCTGTTATATGTCCAGTCTGAGAGAGTGTTTGGTGGATATTGAAAAGGCCATACCATTACCTCAACTTTGTTAAGGAACCAGAAGCAATTATTGGTTACAAGGTCAACAGGTTGAGAAACAAAGAAACAGATTAATAAAGGTTTAATGACGATATCACAAGAGTTAAGAGACTACTTCGGAATCAGAATCATGAATGAGATTGAAATGCTTTGATTCGTCTGAGTGATTGAATTTCGGGATGAAATGCTGTTAAAAGGGGAGATGTTATATCCGATCTTTAATTTATCAAAAGTCATGGGAGTGTATGTGTTATTTCTCTTTTGTTATGGGGTATTATTTGCTAACTTCTTAAAGTTCGGGATTTGACTTTACAAGTTTGGTGGTATTTATACCCACCATCACCGCCTCATCCTTTAGATGAGGAGAATCTATATATATATATATATATATATATATATATATATATATATTTAAAGGAAGAACCAAGGTTGAGGACATGACACAATGAGACAAGTATTTATCAAATTGTGAATTGTGGTGAATTTTTCATCGTCCCAAGTTGGAAACAAAAGTGAAAATTTTAAAATAATGAGAATCAAATATTTATCAAATGGTGAATTCTTCATTGTCCCACATTGGAAACAAAAGTGAAAAGTTGGAAGTACAAATGACTATATAAAGGATAAGATATATCTTGAATCTATATATCTATACTATCTTATTAAGCAAATTCATCAAAAGTCTTAAAGTCTTAAAATTCTAAATGACCAAGATACCCTTTTCACTTTTTCACTTTTTCACCCATTCATCTCCTCACATACACTTACCCCCTCACATACATTTACCTCTCACATTCAACGGATTTTTTTTAAAATTGTAATTTTAAATTTACATTTTATATCCCTGTAATTAGTTAATTAATTACTTTACGTTCTTTACTTAAATGTTTCATTTTAAACCTTTATCAAATTAACATACATAATCGTATATCAAATAAAACATGTTTAAAAAATACATTTTTATTTTAACAAGTTACACTATTATAATMGTCTCGTTAATACCTTCGAAATGAGTCCAAYATTGAATAGTTTTTGACTTAATTATATTATTATATATTATATATAYTGTGAAAAATATTTTTAATGTTTACGATTTATACTTTTATAGTTATTTATTTATATATATGCTATACATTTTGGGATTAGGCTGTCCAAATTGCACTGTATAATATGTTCTTGGGTTTTTTT
>NC_037536.1:3669516-3676467 GCF_001531365.2 Cynara cardunculus var. scolymus | reverse complement strand
TATATATATATATATATATATATATAAGTAGGATGCTGGATGTCTACGTGGCATCACCACCATTCAGCAATTGCCTATTCTAATTTCCTGGAATTCTTTATTTTTTTAATTACTTTCTCCTCCATCTCACCTTTTAAAACTATTGAAACGTCTTCTCTGGTAGGGCTTTGTATCCTCCATTTGAAACGACTTTCTCCTCCATCTCACCTTCTAACACAATTTAAACGTCTTCTCCATTAGGGATTTGTATCCTCTCCACCCCTCCACCGTGCAGCGCTCCTAGCGTCTTCACTTCTCTCGATGGCGAGCATCGAATGTAAAACCCTAACCTCACCATCAACCCGATTATTTGTTCGTTCCCCAATCCAGCGCCTTCTCCATTTAGGGTTTTTTTGCGCATGGAGCTAATTAACCTTCCATATGTCAGTTTGCTTATTTTGTTGTCATTGGAACTTAGGTTAGGGTTTTAAAGTTCTAGTCTGGCAATGTCGTTAATTGACATTGTTTGAAAATTGAAGATGATGGTTAATTTCTTTTAACATCGATTTAGTGGTTTTTGATTTCAATTTGAACGGTGGCCAGTGGTGGATTGTGATTTCGAGGAAAAAAAATGATATCAGTTACGCCATCGTTGGTAGTTCAGAGTTCTTCGATGGACATGCTCGACTCTTTCCAGCGGAAAGAAGATATCAAGAAGCCGACAGTTTATAAAGCTAAGCATCCGGTGCCGGCAATGTTTAGGGTTGGAGATGTCGTGTTGCCAGAGGTTGGTGATATCAGAAGACAAGATTTTAAAGGTGGTGGTGGTGGTGGTGGGAGTTTTGGCCAGAAAAAAGTGTTGGAAACGGCGGTTGGTGAATCGCCGTACACGATGGCAGTGGTGCATGAATATAGATTGGCGGAGAATGGTGGTGCTCACCTGGCCACTCCTCCTCCGCCACCGTCACTGTATTCTGGATGGGATAATAACATTGATTATTTCATTAAGAAGGTAATCATAACTCATGATTTCTAGTTTTTCATTCATAGATTCAATTGATTCCATTTATAATGTAAGTTATTCTCTTATTTGGGCTGTCGATATCTGAATATTGAACATAAAATGGATCACAATTTGATCTTTAAAGTTGATAAAAGTTGCTGAAAAAGGTTGATGGTTACATCACCAAAAAAGGAAGGAAAAGCTATGATAATCTTTATAAAGAGAATATATTTTCAATCTCTTTTTAGCTGTAAGCTTCGTTATCAGGTACGCCTTTTTGTTTGGTTTTGATTTTTGCTTATTTAGTCTCGGTTGTTGCTATATTTTGCCTATATTTCGATTGTTGTTATCTTTTGTTGCTATCTCGATTGTTTTTACTTGTTTTTGTGATTGTTGTTATGTGCTGTTGTTATATATTATTGATTGATGTTAGCTAAATATGTTGCAATTTTGATCGATGAAAGAAGAGCATTTTGCTATGTAATACATTTACTGGCAAAAAGGTTTAGAAGGCAACAATTTATGACCTCATCTCAGTCTCTTTTCTGTTAAAGTTGCAAATTGCCATGAGATTTTGAAAAACAAGTTGTTAAATATCTTGACATTATGATTGTTGTTGGGTGTAATATATATGTTATGCATACAGGATAGGTCTCTCTGGCTTGTACCCAGGCAAACCAAAGATCAAATAAACTTTGCTTAAAGTATAAGAATATGCACACTTGCCATATCATTTCTCTTAGCATTTTGCAGATGGCATTCAAATACCTCCATTTTAGCTATAGATGGTCATGTGTCAATTGTGACAACCCATCCCAAGTAGATACAAAAGTAGATTTTTGAGTTGACTGTGCTCCTCATAAGCTCAAAGTGGTGGGTTACCAACAACTTCCACCATGGTTTTAAGTTGAATATGAAGAAATTATCACACCCTCACATACACAAAGAAAGTTCTGTGTTGTAACAATAGCTATAATTTAGAAACTCACCTCCATGACCCAGTGGAACCTTCAACTCAAAGGTAACTCAGATCACTGAAAAACATTACCGGGGGGGGGGGGGTATGAATGCCAACATAATTTGGGTGACGCACTCCCTTTATTTCTTATTCTTATTCTGAAATTAACTTGCATTTCTCTTTCCTGTCTTTCTAATGTACAACATCTTTATAGTGTATACTTTGTTTTTCCCTTTAATTTGTTTAATCTTTTCATACAATGAATTGAAGTAGAAGAAACCAAGTAACGTAGGTGGAACTATCTGTAAATAACATTTTATAAGGTCTTGACAAACAACATATGAGGTTGTCCTTGTGTATGTTGCAAAATCAAAACAGCCTTATAGGTTTATCCAGATAAAGCTAGGATGATGTGTGTTACAACAATGTGTATTACACGCCAATGGTGTATCTAAAGAGCGACTACTGACTGAAATCATAGATAATGCACTCCATCTAGCTGAATACCCATATGGGTTTGTCCTCTTCTTTTACTGCTTATAGCTTAATTTGTCAAGATTAGACTGTACTCATCTTTTTTAACTACAAATTTCAGGAATTATGTTGTCTAGCACATATTGGGAATGCAGATACCAGTGTTACTTCTGATATATTGCAGAGGGTTTCGGGGGGGGGGGTTGTTACTCTTGCAATGAACAAGTATGCAAGTAATGTTGTGGAGAAAGACACTGCTCGTGGCTTGGCATACCTACATGAAGGAATGGACTTCCGGGTATTTTCTGGTTTTGGAAAACTATGAATTCAAAGCATACAAGATTTCTAATTTTGTGGTGTTTGATGTTTCTAAATAGATTATCTTTAGAGATTTCAAATCTTCAAATATTCTTCTAGACGATCAATGGAATGCTAAGCTTTCAGATTTTGGATTGGCTCAGTTAGGTCCTAAAGAAGGATTGACCCATGTCACAATTTGTCGGTAAATGCATGTTTCTTTGGTGGAACATTTTTTACATCAGATTCTTATTTAGTTGGTCTTCATTTTTTTCATAGTCCAAATGTAGTTGTTTTTGACCTTCAAAATTGAGCAATTTTGATGATTATCTGGAATTATTCAATTGAAACATAACTGTTGCATCTCGAGTTGTACATTTTGTTGTTGATCCTTGACTGTTTTTTGATATTAAGAATTGCATTTGATCGACTTCCAAGGTTGTATAGTCAATGCTGATGTTCCCATCAAAATGAAATTTAGATTTTTATGGTAACTTTGGAGGGCATCTAGATTTTTTACACATGCCTAGACCCATGGTTTATGTTGATCCTCTCTCTCAGTGATTTGATGATAATCCCTTTTTGTATTTATGTTTATGTCTTTTCAGTTCCATCGATCATCACTGAGTCTGTTCAATGATCGCTGAAGAACTTGTATTGTAATTCAATCAGAGACAACGATACTTCAAGAAGACAACACTCACACCAAAAAACCTTCAGCCAAAGTCGAAGACTGAAACTGGAGATTAGAGACTGGCAAGTATGTGATCTGAAGCGGTACTTAGTGATTACAAGCCTGTCTACATATGTATGAAGACTGCTCAAGCCTCAGCGAATACTGAAGAGACCTCCAGGTTATTCCAGCATTCAGCGATCAAAGGAAGCTTGTCAAGCACGATTGTTGTTGTCTTGTCCTTATGCACACAAAGGACAAACCCATACCCTTTCTAAATGTTAGTACAATACGGAGCCGGCTAGTTGACTCTTTTACCCACCAACTTTAGGTATGGATGTCTGCTCATGAATAGGCTTTTTGTACTATTCACTGTAGCAAAGGATAAGCCTTCCTCTTAAGGCTTGACACACACTCTAACCCTACCATATTGCATTAAATGAACATTTAATGCATTGGGTATAAATAGTAGTGTTTCTTCTCCATGCAGAGTGCACGCACAACACACTCTCTTAACCGAATTCTTACTTTGAGCATTCTAGAGCTTAAGTAAAAGAACTTTCTTTACAACATATCTTTTCTCATTTTGCTAAGATTCTGTGTGTAACCAAAGATTGTTTAGATAAGTTTTCTTACCTCATATTTCCGCAAACAGTCTTGTAAAATTTGTATTGATCTTCTTTTATCAATATATATTTTAAATTTGAAAATACTGTGTTTGTATTCATCCCCCCCCCTTTTACAAACTATTATACATATCTTGTACACCCTCAGGGGACCAACAGTTTAGTTATCAGGGTGTTCTAACCCATGAAACATTCTCATTATATGGTTTTAGAAACCTCGCCAGCTCTTCTTGATGCCAGTAGGATGCCCCTGTTGAAGTCGACTATAATCATCAAGGGTAAGTCGGTATTTGTCAAAGCAAATTGTCCTTTTATTTCTTTCCCTTAAATTGGTTGGGTCTTTATGCTCTGCTGGTTTTTGTTGTGGATTCAGCCTGTTGATACCATGCAATTATTCAAATGTATCTTCAACTTTGCAACAAATTCAAGGGAGGCCTTAGTTGAATACGGTATATTTCTAATGTTTTGCATGCACCTTTATGTCTTTTGCTTATTCTCTGTTCCATATTTTGCCTCATCAGTTTTTACAAATCTTAGGAAATTAAGCAAGAAGTTAACTTGGGTAATCCGCATAAATCCTTGCCCACAGAAACCTTCTTCATGAGCCTACTTTTTTTTCCTGCTTCTCTGTTTTGAGCTAAACGGCTCAATGTCTGTAACTAAATCAAGTTCAAATATTTTCAATCATCCTTTCATTTCTTCAAGAAACAATAAATAAACATATATACGATTGATTAACTTTTCGAATCATCATCATATGTTATATATTGGTTTTGCAGTTAAACTATGAAGAAACAAAACACTACACTAAGCTTGGATAGCAAGAAGGGTGATGATTTTTGTACTTATATTTCCATAATTTGCTCAACATTTTTTTGCAAATTTTGTGTTTAATTGATATTTTTTTTACATAATCAATGTGTAACATCTTGCTTGAGCAAACCCCAAATTACCAATTCCTATAAAATCTCCAATAAAACATAATTTATTAATTATTAGGACCAAAATTGATCCTAAATTATTCTAAAAGTTTTGTCAAAGTCATCTGGGCCAAGGATGGAAAATCTGAAAATGCTGCTAAAAAGACTAAGTCTGGAGGAAGACCAGAGGCAATGGTTGGACCAGAGGAAATGGTCCAGAGGCTGCTGAAATGGCTAAGTCTGGAAGAAGACCAGAGGCCATGAAGGACCAGAGGCAATGGTTGGACCAGAAGCAATGATCCAGAGGCTGCTGAATTGGCTAAGTCTGGAAGAAGACCAGAGGCCATCAAGGACCAGAGGCGAGGCTATGAAGGACCAAAGGCAATGGTTGGACAAGAGGCAATGGTCTAGAGACCATTCAATGGTCCAGAGACTAACACTTTGAAACACATAAATCTGGGCATAACATTAATTAACCTCAAAATATGGGATATTAATTTTGTAGAAAAACTTCATCGAAATATCCGTTCTATTTTAGTGATAAAAACCACCCAAAACACAATTTCAAACCGGATATAATGGATTTTTACTTACAACCCAAATTAAGTAGCCAAAAGAATACGGAACAAGACTATATATATATATATATAAGCTACTATTTACCCAAAAGCAAGATCGATATCTTCAAGTTCTCCAATAAATCTTCAAATTCTCCAATAAATCTTCAAGTCAAACAACGGGTTCTTTCTATCTATCCGTCTTCCTTCCTGAGAATGGTTGCCACTTAAATGGTAAGCCAACGCTTAGTGAGTTAAATAGTTAAGTATTACATATCAATATCGCACATGTTTATAAACATACATAATAAACTCTTATCAATAAAAGAGTTCAAGACATCATCTAGATGCAAACCGAGACTTACAAGAAACCGAGTGAACAATTATGTACCGGATGCTAAGATCATGGGATTCCATATTCAAATCACCATAGTATACCATATAATTGATGCTCAATACAACAAGAAGACATGATCAACGACCAAATATATTCAACAACGTTAGAATACCAATAAATATCAAGAACCAAGAGATCGAATCGGTATACATAACGAGGATAGTGCATCCCCCCGTCCTTCACCTTCCGGGCTCATGCCAAAGTCCGAGTCAGAATCATACATTATGGGAAACCTCGCACTGTCTGCCTTCCTCTATCGGGTATGTGCCAAGGTTCCCTACTCATTGCTCTTCCTCCTTTCTAAGCAATGAGTATTCACAACCGCAGAAAGTCTCACCCATCCAACCCGGGATCTTGCCTTCGCCATAAACTTCCAGCGTGCCACACGAAGTAGTACCCGTACTATGGCATACAATTCAATGAACTAAACAAACAAGTCCGGATCCAGAAAACAAACCGATGTACGAGATAGTAATATTGAATCGACTCAAGAGATGGAATCAAAGACAAATCAAGATCGTGTGACTCCATTCAAGACCAAAAGCATTCATGTGAAAATATATATGTTCAAATCAATATGTAACAATTAACTATATAACTCAACGAGCAACCGTATAATACCGAAAAGCTCCCAATTGAGCTCATAAAGCAAGTCCAATCTACCACACTTAGATTGCTTCCAAAGTATCAAAATATGTCTTAATTACCCCCTGGAGTAAATGCACAAAATCTCATAAGCAACCAATATAAGAAACTCATGATATACACATATCCTATTTGAACATTTTACCTAAATTTCTATGTACAGCTGCTGCATGCAGAACTGTTTTGCCCATTTTAAGCTCGAATTCATGCCTTGATCATAAAAATAAGAAATAAACTAGACTCAAATATATAACTAAGGAAATTGGCCTCACCTTATTTGGATTTTTCTATGATTTTATACAGATTTTCAAAGTTTACACACTTTCAATGCATTCTTAAATCAACATTCTCATTTTCAAACATTTTTCTCAAACCATTTCGATTCCAAACCATTCCAACTTCTGAATCTCAACTTAATATAA
>NC_037536.1:3664493-3669431 GCF_001531365.2 Cynara cardunculus var. scolymus | reverse complement strand
TTGACTTAATCAAGTCAAAGTTCATATGATGAACTTGCATAAATCTTAATAATCTTTTGAATAAATGACCATTTCATGCTATAAACAGTAGAATGCACTCATTTTATACACTTAAGATCAAACCCATATGAAACCCTAACTCTATCTCAACATGCAATCCATAAAACAAGAATGTCAACCAAGAACAAGTGCAAAGAAAGGATTATACCTTACTTGATGATCAAATCCTTCAAAGATCTTGAAGTTCTTCTTTGATTTGAGTTGAATCGAGCCTATGTGTGTGAAAATCACACCTCTAGTGTGTGTGTGAGTTCTGGACTTAAATAACAAGAGAAATGGGCCAAAACTCCAATTTATAATGCTAAAACTCGAGTTAGGCCGGTTTGGCCCAGCTAGGTACCCATTTTGACCATCAACACTTACATTATTCAAAACTTTTCGCTTGGACCTCCATTTTCTATGAGGTTTTCGCCTACACGTTCATAAAGAGATAATATATAACATCCAACAAAAATATTCCAGAAAATATCTCCCAAGAAAATCAGTTTTACGTATCTATTTGATGTAAATTTTTCCCAAATCCTCTAATATACTCCTAAGAAGTATAATTCTAAAATTTCAAACCTAAACTCCCACTAAATCATAAGTTCTATTTAACCCAATAATTAAATATACTAAGCAAATAATTGGGCATATTAGAAATTAGATGTTACACAATGGTTCAAAAAGTCAATCGATCGAGTTTTCCTAATATTTATATAGCTGCAAGAACCTTGTCATCCAGTGGTTTCTCTGATGTTGAACCAATCCCCTTCCTCTGAAACGATGAAAGCCAAAAACAGAGTAAAAAATTATCCTTTTTTTATTAATTCTCAAATATTTATTTTTCAAACATACACCCGTCATGTAGGCAAATTACCATCTTAGGTCTGCACCCTTCCTCTAGACTCCCCTTAGAAGGGGTTAGGCTGAGTTTTTTAGTACTTTTGCAACAATATCTTTAAGAAGATTTTATGATTTTCAATTGAAAAGTTTTTCTCATTGCAGGTGGGTATATACATTAAGACCATTAAAGATGATTTATTACAATCACATAAATAGTATGGGGTTTATTTTGTAATAATTATTAAGACAAACTTTTTTATTACAATTAAAAGATAATTAAGACCATTAAAGATGATTTATTACAATCACATAAATGGTATTGGGGTTTTTTTTTTTTGAACGTTTAATGTACATAATTACATTTATTACAATCAAATAAATGGTATTGGGGTTTATTTTTAAACATTTAATTTACATGATTACAATTAAAGACTATTTATTACAATTAGTAGGCCTATATATATGAATATATGTTTAGTTATATGTATAAAAGCAAGTTGTCTTAACATTTTTAGTAAAAGGTACATTCTTWTATTTTTGCAATGGAGTATCTAAAGTTGAAAGACTTGGGAGAAGATAATGAATGTTGGGCTATTAAGGTAAGAGTTTGCCGGTTGTGGGAGTCTTTGAATTAAAAAAAAATGGAGAACTAATCAGCTTGGATATGGTCTTCATTGATGAAATGGTACGTCCCTTTTAATATCGATCAATGCATGTTTAAAAGTTTTATACTAAGATATTATATGTAGGAGCGTTATGATCATTTTCTTATTTTTCATTTAAATTTTAGGGAACCCTAATGGCTACAACAATCTGAAAGACTTTGGTGTCAAAGTTCAAGCATTTGTTGAAGGGGGTTTGGTGTATACTGTTAAAAACTTTAAGGTGGTTGTGAATTCTGGAGCTTATAGAGTTGTTAATTTGAAGTTCAAGATCATGTTTACTCTTTTAACAACCATTAAGAGAGAAGATAATAATACACCTTCAATACCGATGCACGAATTTCAATATATTAATGAGAAGATGGTGTAACACTCGGGTGAATGATGACACTATTCTCACGGGTACAATCTTTTTAAAGTTTTTTTACTTCTCCATAATTTATTGTGTGATGTTTCTTATTTTATTTCATTGCTTGCTACACCTGGTTGTTCTGATATAAAATATATGTATAGATATTGTTGGGTGCATAACAGAAATTGTTGATTTGGACACTGTTGGTGGGAGTTATACAAAAAGGGATCTTGAAATTATATCGGATTAGTAAGTTTGTTTGATACTTGCATATACACTTACTTTTACCAATATAATTATATCATTCAAGTTGACATTCTGCCATCTATCTATGTGCAGCTCGGTTACTTGCAAAGTTACACTGTGGGGGGAACTTGGTGAGAAATTTATGGACGAACACCCGATTGACAATGGGAACTACCCTTTGATTATTATCGTTACCTCAGTACGCATTAAAAAGTTCTGAGGTACTTCTAATTCTTGCCTATTTGTTTATTTTAGGTGCTCCCGTGATTAATAATAACATGTATATCGTTTCTTGTGTTAATTTATAAGGTGTCATCAATTTCTCAACATCAAGTGCAAGCAAAATATATGTTAATCTTCCCGATGAATATGTTTCGTCTTTGATTAGTAGGTTTGCAAGTGTATGTCCTCGGGTGAAACTTATGGACCATGTTTGTGTGGTACCAAAAACAACTGAAGAGGAGATGTTTGATAATAGGATGAGTATTGAACAATTGCTAAGGGTTGACTGGAAAAACGAATCTAAGGTGCACATTTTTCATCATTTTTTTATGCCTCAACAAACTACAACAGGTTGTTATACATGTTTTGCTAATTACATATTTTAATCTTTCACATGTAGGGATATTCTATAACTATCATGGGTGTCATTGACAAATTTGAAACTCATTACGGTTGGTTTTACTTAGCCTGCAAAGGATGTTGCAGAAGGGTTACACCAGTTGATGGTTTTTATAAATGTGGCCCTTGTGATATTGAATCAGACGTCACTCTTACATTGTTAGTGTCCAGTCTTTAAGATTTATAATGTTCAAAGTCCATGTATTTGCTAACAATTTTTTTGTTGTAAGGTACAAGCTGCATTTTGTTGTTAAAGACGATATCGGTATGAATACATGTGTCATTCTTCACAAGCTTGCTGAACGAATGGTGGATTCATCGACACTTAAACTGTAAAACAAAAGTGATCTTAATTCTGAGGAGTTTCCCCATGAAATCCTTCAACTTTGTGGTAAAAAATACATATTCAAAATCGTAGATTACAACATTAAACAGGGGAGTGACAAGTTTTCGGTTCATAATGTGTTTGAACAATCTGGAGAAATCATATTTGTCTAATGGCGGAGGAAAGGTTAGTTCATCCTTAACACTAAAGATTATGTAGTCTATTTTTATATTGACCATATGTGTGATCTAATTGAAAATAGAAGACATATGCGACCACAAGTGGAACCACCAGCAAAGGAGTTTCGACAGTGGAAAATACTTTTCGTGTGTATGTTTCATTCTTAACTCATTGTTCAATTAATTACATATAGATTCTAATGATATTGATATTGATATTGATTAACTCTACGAATTTCAATAGAATGATGCTTCGTTGCTTGATGAGTTTGATGATGAAATTGAAGATCAACAATCTCCAGTCAGTATCTCCGCCACAAAACGAAGAAAGATTATCATTGATGATGAAGAGTCGAGTGGCGGTGCGACGTCTTGATCAATGCTATTGGAAGTTTGATCTCATAAAACATCAACTGTTTTTGAAAAATTCTATATGTTAGATGATTATATTAGGTTTTGTTAGGGTGTTTTGTTTCCCAAACCTTATTACTTCATATAATAAATCTATAATCTTTTACGATTCTAATTCAGAATTTTTTTGAGGAGGATAGATTGGTTCTTTGGTATTTTTTTCAAGATTCTTAGGTGGCATATGTGTAGTTGAGTGTTAAATAAGTTTGGAAATGGGTATTTATGAATCTCACACAAAAAGAATTATTTGTTTATTTGCTGGACAGAGGATTTCGACGAATTTATCACAAACGAATTACACTTGAATGATGGGGAAAACGAGGAAAGTTTCTAAGGGTTACTCTTATGGGTTTGTTCCAGACTACCGTCATGCTGTTGAGACCATGGCTCATATGTCGTAGTTGAAGCATATGCTCATTCGTTATTCACTTTTGTTTGGTTAAGGTAAAAAACACTGTTACAAGCCCTTTAGAGCCATAATTCAATCTTCGTGTAAACTACAAAGTTGTTGTAGATAAATAGATATTTCTATAGATGTATCGTACAACTCATTTAGAACAATGAGTGATTTTATATAAATTTGTAAACAGTCTAAACTTTCTGTTCATTTCCAGCAACAATGAATTCTATCAATTGTAACCAACCTACTCTAAACCATTGTAATCCTTTCCAACAATCAACTTCATCAAAAATATTTAACAGGTAAAAAAAGAAATGTTTAGCAAAACATCAACAAATCTTCATCTTCATTCTACACAACATCTAGACGCAAATGCAAGCCTCTAATCCAACCTTTATTTTTACGTAATCGTTAGAAGTACAAGATCATGGTTGGAAGTATTAGAAAAGAAGTTAAGAAATCATATTAATATAAAAACCCATGTCCTACAGTCAGCATACCAAAGATCCTAATCTCATATATAGAATGTCAAAGCAGTTTGTAATACGACAAACTGAGAAACTAATACCCGTAATGCTACTTCATATGTGATAATGCGCAATTTAAACAAAATTTTAAGGCGTTTGTTGGACCGTATTACTCAGTTCAGGGTATTGAAAAACTTACTTGATTAATTAGATAGACATTGAGTACGCAGCGGACAGTAGTAAATCAAGCAGGTAGAAATCAATAAGAACACAATGAAGAACTCTTGAAGAACACAGAGAGAAAATGCTTCAAAGGATTTTCACATTGAAAATGTTGACAATTACAAAATGGAAGCTTGTCAAATACAAAGGCCTAAAGCTGCTTTTATA
>NC_037536.1:3663079-3664393 GCF_001531365.2 Cynara cardunculus var. scolymus | reverse complement strand
GAAGTTGACGTTCTTGGCAGCCATCTGTATATTGTTAAAGAAGTAAAATAAACAGGAAGAAACAGATTGGTTAGAAATACATGAAGAATATATGGTCAAAGAGTACAGAAAAAGTTTTTAAACAAGGAAAAACTTCATTTGAAAAATCCTCAAAAGATTGGGGTTTTTCAAGTAGAATGTGTATAAATAAACAGATTTGTTAATCAAGAAGGAGATGATTAAAAATCTTTATAGTTTAATGCATTAAGAGAACAAAGTTCTTAAAAAGATTAAACACATTTCTTATAACGAAGTAAGAAGGAAGATTCCGACCATTGAAGTTGAAGAGGAAAGGTCGAAAAGAGGTTTGAAGAGAGAGTTCTTGCTTTTAGAGTAATCTTAGCAGAAGTTCGTCTAAATATTTTGAAAGCGTAAAGAGAAAAGTGAAGAGGAATTCTCATATTTATAAGTAAGAGGAGAGAGAAGAAATTTGAGAGAGAAAAAGACGACGGTTCGGGAAAGTGGTCATGATGAAAAATATGCCACGTTCTCATCCACGATTGGTTGACATTTAATGAGGTAGCGTAATGACAAGTCATTTTGCGCGTCTCAAAGCGTCGCTCATAGTAAACAGAGAATGTCGTCATAAAGACGATGCATTAACTATTTTCATTTAAAAACAAAAAGGTTTTTAAGAATATGAAGAGTCATTCAGTTAAAAGAGAGTACTGAAAACTCTATTTAAAACATTTTATCACTGAAAAAGAGAAAGTATTCAGTGATGGTTTTAAGACATCAGGTTTTAGTGAAGAGAGTCACTGAAACTGGCATTTAAAAAACTTTTTGGTCACTGAAGAAAAGAGTCGGTGATCTTTTAGATTTATAAGATAAGTATAAAGATATAATTTAAGATGTGGTTTGTGTTTAGAATCACTGAGACCACCTTTTAAAACATTTTATCACTGAAAAAGAGAAAGTATTCATTGAAAGTTGTAAGTTTTGAAAAGAGAAGAGTAAACATACCTTAGAGAGTAGATATATTTACTCAAGAGTTCAGTGTTTAGAGATAGAGCACTGAATCATTTCACTTACTGAGTGATGTATAATGACTGAAGGTTAATCTTCAGTGTTCAACATACCCAATTCGCCGATCAAGATATTAAATCTTGTCTCATCAAGAGGCTTGGTGAAAAGGTCAGCGAGTTGATACTCAGTTGGAACGAAGTGAAGTACAATATCACCATTCATAACATGATCTCTGATAAAATGATATCGGATCTCAATATGTTTGGTCTTGGAGTGAAGAACARGGTTGTTTGCAATTGCAATGGCACT
>NC_037536.1:3661616-3662338 GCF_001531365.2 Cynara cardunculus var. scolymus | reverse complement strand
GATCATCTTCAACTTCTGGAGATTCAGTGTTAAGAAGAACACTGTAGGAAGCTTCAGGTTGTCCATAGTGAGATATCATCCAGTTTTCTAATTCATCTTCATCAATTGAGATGGGTTTTGAATTAGCTGATTGAGATTCGTCAAAAGTAACATGAATAGATTCTTCTATTGTCTGTCTTCGTTTTTCGAATACTCTGAAGGCTTTGGATATAGAAGAATATCCAAAAAAGATTCCTTCATCAGCTTTGGGATCGAACTTTCCAAGTTGGTCGCGGTTGTTGAGAATGTAACAAGTACAACCAAATATTTGAAGAAAGCTTATAGAGGGCTTTCGTCCATGGAAGAGTTCATAGGCCGTCTTCTTGAATCTTTTTACGATCAGCGATCRGTTTTGAGTGAAACAAGAAGTGTTGACAGCTTCAGCCCAGAATTGAGTTGGGAGATGAGATTCGTTGAGCATTGATCGAGCAGCCTCGATGATTGTTCGATTTCTTCTTTCAGCGACCCCATTCTGCTGAGAAGTTCTCACAGAGGAGAAGTTGTGAGAGATTCCCTTGTTCTCAAGAAAGTTATTCATAGTACTGTTTTTGAATTCAGTACCATGATCACTTCTGATAGATCGTACTTTAACATTGTTTAGTACTTCTATCTTTTTGATGAACGAAATGATTTCTTCAGGTGCTTCGTCCTTGGATCTTAGAAAGAATACCCAAGTATACCTG
>NC_037536.1:3658551-3660894 GCF_001531365.2 Cynara cardunculus var. scolymus | reverse complement strand
CAAGAATTCTTGGAGAATTTAACAGTATAATCTTTATCACACAGTTGGCTGATGCTAAGAAGATTGTGCTTCAGTCCTTCAACATATGCAACGCGTTTGAAAGTTGTTGTACCATTGGATATTATACCAAAACCTTTAGTATATCATTTTCCATTTCCACCGAAGGTTACGAAAGGTCTTCTTTCTTCCATGAAGTGAGATAGAAGAGATATATCTCCAGTCATACGTCTTGAACGTCCACTGTCCATATACCATATACCTTTGACATCCTGAACAAGGAAACAAAATAAGAAATGCTATTGGTACCCAACTATTTGGGTCCAGCTATGTTAGAGGCTTCATCATCTGATACTGACGAATCGTTATCAGAAGATGGCATCATTAAACCTGAAGAGGTTTGAATGGAAAGAGGAACAACCCTTGATACTACCAAGGTAGTTTCAGTGGAAGTTTTCACTGAGTCTGACGAAGAGACTTTAGTGGTGGGGATTACAACGTCAGATGCTGAAGATTTTTCAGCAGGAGTTGTCTTCACCGAGCCTGAAGAAAAGGCTTCAACGATTTTCTTCACCTTGACTGCAGGAGCAGCCTTTGTGGATGATTTCACTTTAGTTGATTTCTCAACCTTGGTTACTTTCTTGCTCAAAGCTGGTGAACCAGCTTTGGCGGCAGAAGGACACTTACTGGCAACATGTGTTCTTTCACCACAGTGTTTACATTTCCTAAAACTAGGAGTAGCTTTAGGGCCAGGAAGTATCAGACTAGAAGTGGGACCAGCTCCAAGGATTCTCTTCTCATTGGTTCTTGGAGGAACCTTTGAGGAATTGGATTCCTTAGGTAAAAATTTCACCTTGAGCTGTGACTTAGATTTCTGATGTGATTAAGATTTTCTAGTCCCTGAAGAGGAAGAAGTTTTACAAGTTAAAGGAATAGATTTAGATCTATTTAACTTGTTAGACTTCTTAGAAGGGGATGCTGTGACAGTGGATTTACCTTTGTCTTTGCACCCAAAAGTCAAAGGAGTTCCTTCAAGATGACTCTCAGTAAAGGAAGAGGACTGAGAGGAAGAAGTGTTAGGAATAGAAGAGACAAAAGTACCAAATTTAAGCATGGACCTGTCTTTAACACATTCTTCCTGATCATAGAAGAATCCTAGACCAGTCATTTTCTTGGCCGGAATCTAAGCGTTAATGATCTCAAAGGCTTTGAGGGAAGCTTTGCACCACCCTTCAATGGTAGCTTTCACAGCCTTGAGTTCAGCGATTGCTCGCTCACGCTCAGTGACAGATTTCTCATGTTCAACAGTGATGGCTTGGTTTACAATGACCTGATCTTTGAGATTTTCCTCAACAGAGGTCAATTCTTTGATCTTAGAATGACAAATCTTCAATTGCTCTTGAAGATCAACATTAAACATCTATGCTTTTGATTTGCCATTGAGGGCATTGTAAAGATCAACCGTCAGCGTATCTAGTGCAGAAAGACTAGAAGAGGAAGATGGTTCATTCAGGAAGCATACCTGAGTAGAAGAAGAAGATGGCTCAGAGGAGGTAGATGCTTCAGAAGATCCTTCATCAGCATCAATGGCCATCAAGCAGACATAAGCTTTATCTTCCTCGTCAGAAGATTATTCATCAGATGATTCAGCCCAGTCATGCTCTTCAGCAATAAGGCCTTTAGCCTTTCGCTGGTTGTTCTTCATCTTCTTGTATTTCTCCTTCAGTTTTAAGTATTTTTCATCTTTGGTCCTGAAGGAGGAGGGAGCTTTAGAGGATGGCGTCGCAGTATTCTTTGATCTGCATTCACCTGCAAAATGTTCGGGCCGGTGACAGTTGTAGCAGACAGCTGAAGCCTTGTCTATTCTTTCAGACTTTGTCTTCTCCCTGAAGGATAGCTGAGGAGATCTGCAAAAATTGCTCTTGCTGGCGAACCTCCTAAATGACTTAGTCAGGAGTGCTAGGGACTCATCAAAATCTGTTAGATCAGATTCTGGAATGTCCTTAGAAGAATCTATCTCCGTGATGACCAGGGGAGGAAGAGAAGAAACAAAAGGGGTAGAAGTTTCAACTGAAGAAGCTTCAGAGATCAAAGCTAAAGGAGAGCTTTTCATTTCCCTGGATTCCTTTACAATATTTCTTTTCAGTTGACGAGATTACTTATGGTTAAGCAGAATCTCGTATAAGGTAGAAAGAGAAAGAGTGGACATGTCATTTGACATCTTGAGACACATGGAAAAGGTGTCCCAAGACTCAGGAAGGCGTTCTAGAAACTTAGTCAAGGTTTCAGAATTAGAATATTCCCTGCCGACAGCCCTAAGATCAATAAGAAGGCAATTAAATCTTT
>NC_037536.1:3648752-3657656 GCF_001531365.2 Cynara cardunculus var. scolymus | reverse complement strand
AATGCTGGAATGACCTGAAGGTCTCATCATCATTCACTGAAGCTTGAGCAGTCTTCACACATATGTAGACAGGCTTGTAATCACTGAATATACCGCTTCAGATCACGTACTTGTCGGTCTCTAATCTTCAGTTTCAGTCTTTGACGTTTGCTGAAGGTTCTTTGGTGTGAGTGTTGTCTTCTTGAAGTATTTTTGTCTCTGATAGATTTATAATGCAAGTTCTTCAGCGATCACTGAACATATTCAGTAAAGATCGCTGGAACTGAAAATACAGAAACACAAATACAACGTGAAAGGAAAAAGGGATTATCATCAAATCACTGAGAGAGAGGATCAACATGTCCCTCTAAAAATGTATTTTTTTTATCATGGTTTAACTGATTTTCCTACTAAACGGGATTTAGTTCAGACTAATTTTCTTTAGCTAATCTGACAGTTTATTGCTGACAGCCTTCAGCTTGTGTTTTCAGCTTATCACTGACAGCCTTCAGCTAACCTGAGAGGTTATTGCTGACAACCTTCAGCTAATCTGACAGGTTATTGCTGACAGCCTTCAGCTTGTGTGTTTAGCTTATCATGCAGCTTGCAGCTATCACTGAAGAGGCAGCTTTTAGTTTTCAGCTTATCTTGACATCTTTCAGCTATCACTTGCTGATGTTGTCAAGGAGTTATGTAAGACGAGTTTTGTTGGTTAACATGCCGGCTATAAAAGATTTTTTTGCCAAAAATGTCTATATTTGTTCAAAATAACACATTTAATTTTATTATAGGGTTAAGTTCATTTTAACTAATTATTGATATAGTTTCATTTCTAAATTCAAGTCTGAAGAGTAATTTTTCAGAGTCATTTTTCAGAGTCATTCTTCAGAGTTATTTCAAGAGTACAAGTCTGAAGTAGTATCGTACTTTCGATGATCATTCATATCTGTAAGATTAGTTCCTGACATGATTTAATTTTTTTAAATTACCCCGTGTAATACACGGGATCGAACCTAGTATTTTTAATATAACTAGTTCTTTTTATATACTTTTGGTCATTATAGTTTTAGTTTTTTATGAATTCAATTTCTGCCACTAACATCGTTAAAGTGCTAATCGTTGACTACCCTTCAAATAAGAGTATTTTAATTCTTTTTTCTTCATTATAGACTAAAGGATTATATTTTTTATAGGGCCAAACAATTAACTATTTTAGGTTATTCTTACCGAACAAATATATGTAATTTTATTAATAGGATGTATAATTGTTTGGTCTTATAAGTCATTCAATTATACTAAGCAAATGTATGTCTTATATAAATGTGTTACAATAAGTTTATCAAATTACACGTTCTATTAATAAAAACGCATACGTTTATTTGGTAAAAATAATCTAATATATTTAATTGTTTGGTCCCATAAAAAATTTAAATGTTTAGTCCCTAATTAAGAAAAAAGAATTAAAATACTATCAAGTGAATGGTATTCAATTACTTGTATTTAAATGAGGTTAGTGGTAGAAACTGAATTAATAAAAAACTAGAACTATAATGATTAAAAAACAGGAAACAACGAATTCTATGAAAAATATTTAATTATTTTATATTAAAAATAACAAAATAATATAATTTTTTATGTATTAATTGTTTCTCAAAAAATACGTTTGATTAAATAAAAGAACTAGAATAACTAAAAAAGATATTTAATAAACTAAAAAGAAAAAAAATCAAAAAGATTAAAATACCCCTAGATTTAAATGGATAAAGTTTAATACATTAAGGGGCCGTTTACCCACGGTAAGCGTTTACCAATAGGAGTCAACACTATAATATATTTTGATTCATAAACTACATCTTTTTCTTACACTTCTGACCCCTCCGCAAATTATGAATCTGCCAATTGTGGACCTATAACTATTTTCGTAATTTTGGAAGAGAAATAACTAAGGCCCTGTTTGTTTTTTAATAAAAAACTCTTATTAGATTCTTATGTATGATTTGTTAAAAAATAGAGTCATTCAGACTGTTTGTTTTATCCATTTTTGAAGGAATTTATGTCTTATTGTCTTCTTATCTAATAAGAGGTAAACCAACCTCTTATTGTTTTCAAACTCTCAACCAACGACATTTCTCAATCAATTAAACTTAATCGATAATCACCAAATCAATCATCATCTCTCTCAATTAATGTATTTTAATAGAATTTAAATGTGTTAAATACCGTTAATGACATATTTTCGTATAAATGAATGCTAATTATATAATTTAGATGTAAATTTCGTAATGATAATGAATAAATATGTGAAACTGTATAAATTTATCTATAAATTCAACACTATAATTTTTTAATGAGTAAAATAGACAATTTCAACAAATTCAGACATTTATCAATTTACAAAAATAAAAAATATTATTGATTCAGGTTTCAGATTTCAAGACCACCTCTTATAAATCAGAACTGAAATAAGACTTTACCTCCTAAAAAACAAACGTCACCTAAAAAATCAAACCCACCGGTCAAAATGACTATTTTAATTAATTTCCTTTTACTTTTCATATTAAACCAATAAACCAGAAAATACTATCGTATAGAATATTTTAGATTTTTTATATATATTTATGATGCCCATTGTGTACTCAAGTACAACATAAAGCAATTGTATGTTGTTCAGACTTTCGATTTTTCTGAACAGTCATTTTTCATTTTACATTAACAGATTCTCTTAATTATTCTGTTTGGTTAGTAATTCTACACCGAATATTTCAGTATCTGCCAAACAGCCCCTAGACCATACAAAGGATGACTACCACACTGGACTCTGTCTCTCAAGAAAATAGGCTGCCGGTTTGACGTATGTGAACCGTTGGAAGACGGCGGTGGATCCATGAGGACTCGATGCCGGAGAGTCCGTTAGCGGCATGTCGGTCCAGCATTTGTCAAAGTTAGCCACGCAATGGTTTCCGGCAACTTCGGGCCGAAAACTTGGCTGGATTTCTCGAGCCTCCAGTTTCTTCCAGTTGATCGGCTTGAACCACTTATGCCGTTTTACTTCGTCGCTTCCCGTTGCGCCACTGCCAAGCCGCTTGCTGGCATCTTTTTGTAGCAACTACAAACATGGAAATGAAGTATTTATGAACCGATATATTTTGCTTTTCGTTGTAACCAAACCATTATTCTTGCATTGATTACTAATTTGTGTGACGTACTTTCAAAATATTCATTTTGGTACCGGAGATATGATATCTCACAAACTTAATCCACTGTACGTCATACAAAAGAAAAACCAGATCACAGTACATTGCATTTTCATGCATTCTCATATCTATTTGAGATGTCACGTCCGAGATACAAAAAATGAACAATCTGAAAGTACGCTACATAAAAAAGATGTTCAAAAGTGCATGTACCGCTTTGAGAAGCGAATGTGCTTCGCTTGACAAAAACGCAGGCAACTTCATTTTCTCCTTCACTATCTTTTGCTGGATTTTTTCCCGATTCCCTCCACGGAATGGTGGCTGTATAAAAAGAACAATAATTTGTGAGGTACGCTAAAAAGTCATAGTTAACTACCAACTTAACTATTTTACAAAACGAGGTTATAAAGTACAACGGTCTTTTTGATAATACAACCAATTAGAGACTTATTGACCACAAACCCGTTTGGTTAGCATGATGGTTGTGTGACCAGTTCAGTGGGGACGCTTTAGAAGGTAGCACAAACCTTTTTTCTAGAACAAGAAACTTTTCAGACAAAGTTGTTTGACCAATGGGCAATACACCCAACCCATCCATTGGTCAAACAACTTTGTGGGATAAGTTGAGGTGTCTGGCTTGTGACACCTCGACTAATCGTAGAGGGCCTGTCCAACATGACGGGACGGAATAAAAACTTGTTGGCCCATAGTTAGTACCGGACAGGATTCACTGGACCAAAAAATGCATTCTTTTTGTCCGTAGGTGGTAAATTACTAAACTACCTATGTCAAATTAAAACCCTAAAACCATGTACAATTCTTTCACTCCAAACTCTTGCCTGGCCGGTGCAATCCTGTCCCATCTCGGCCGGTCATGTCCAGTCCTTTATGCATACCAAATGCTCGAGGGAACTCGAGCTAGTGACCACCAAGGAATGAACCCAAGATCTTACCTGTCCTGTGAGCATCTCATACAACAAGACTCCAACACTCCACCAGTCTGCAGCCTTATCATGGCCCTTCCCAAGAATGATTTCAGGTGACATGTATTCTACGGTCCCACATAACGAATTCGATCTTCCATTCTCGTCAAATTCTTTCGCTAGCCCAAAATCCGTAAGCAAAGCCTGAATCATCAAACAAACATGTAAGTCTCGGGCCCAAATAAGAACTTGTTCACTAGAGATGAAAAAAAAAACGTACATGGCCATCTGCATCGAGTAGAATGTTTTCAGGTTTAAGATCTCTATGCATTATGCCATTTGCATGTAGATGAGAAACCGCAGAAACAATCTCAGCAGCGTAAATACGAGCTAAATCCTCTCTGAAATTGTAAGTCACCAACCGTTGTCAAATTTATTTACCGAAAAAGCTCAAGAAAACGTGAAAAAACAGAACATACCTAAATAGTCCATGGCGGTGTAGCTGGAAAAATAGGTGTCCTCCATTGACAAAATCCAACACAAGGTAAAGTCTGTATTTAGTCTGAAAGTACAAAATTTATATCTATGGTTAGAGCTCCCTTAACTTGTAAGCATTTCTATAATTCTATTGTGCATTGATCTAAAACCAGACCAAACCTAAACGAGTGATCCGGCTAGACCAGGCTAGGTTTGGTCTGGTCTTGGACCATGCCAGGTCCTAACGATCTTATGGTCAAGCCAAGACCAGACTGAACTGAACTAGTGATCTGATTAGACCAAGCCAGGTCTGGTCTGTCTTGAACTTGGACCAGAACTGACTTATTTTGTAATTGGTGTACAAAATAAATTATCTTTCACAATAATAAACAAATGTAGAACTACAAAAAGATCATAAAAAGTTACTTGGAAAGAGTATCGAAGCTGGACGACAAACGGGTGATCAATCTTTGTCAATATATCGCGTTCTGCTTTCATATATTCGGCATGATTCTTCTCCAAGATCCTATCTTTTCGCACAACCTTCATTGCATATATATCCGATGTCTCTCTCTTTCTCACCTGATAAACCTTACCAAACGCTCCTTTCCCGACAACCCTCATGATCTCAAAATCTTCAATGCCGACCCTTTCGACCTTCACACACTCCTCATCAACCAAAGGTTCCTCAGAGAAATCCTCCTCTTCACATATGGTTAACTTACTCAAACCCGATGATTGGCTCACACGTGGAGAGGGACCCACCAAAGAATGCGATCGGCTGTAAATAACCTCCGCATTATCAGAATCCTGACAACCAGACTCGTTTAGAGGACCGAAAACGTCGGAAAAGTCCAATTCAAGATGATCTGGGGGAATGATAACATTCAGATGGTCCTTGGAGGATTTGCAAGATTCGTTCTTCATTAAAGCGGTTAATTGGGAGGAAACCATGGTTGATGATCTGAATCGAAGGAAACCAAGATTCGGCCACTGGGGTTTAATCGTTCAAGAAGACAATTGGATTCTTGAGGCTTGACAGAAGAATACAAATCGAAGTATCAGAAAACAAGATTCTATTGTTTCCTGATTTGCAGGAAACGTTGAATGCCACACTGTTCTTTGAATTCATGAAGATCTTGATGTCAATTCTGCTTACATGAAATAAGAAACAAGTTATAAAGCAAATCAATATATATATATATATATAGAGAGAGAGAGAGAGAGAGGTGTTTAGGGGGGAAAACCCATAAGAAGTAAATGGAAAATTGAGATACTCGTACATAGAAGTAATTAAAGATGTTTCCTGTTTTATATGCGTATTTGCATGTTACACACATATGCATACCAGACAAATTACTTGTATGCCTATGTGATAGAATGGTTATCAGGGTGTTATACAGTTTTTCATTTTCTTACGATTTTCCCCCGAACCTGACCCTATATCAGTTACATCTTCATCCTCTTCGAAACAAATGAATAAGACCCGCAAAACAAAATATTATATGATCCAAATCATCCAACCACACAAAACCTCCCCAAAAAGTTGTAACTTCTTGATCAAATTCCAAAAAATCATTTGATTTTGTAAAATATCTAAATCATTAGATGAATCCTTTAGAACCAAGTTAGAACAATCAATATACAAGCAATTACTTGAAGAATTCATCATATATACAAAAACATATACATCTTAATTTCAAACTGATCATTCCGTCGTTGAAGAAACAAGAATCCCACTATGACTTTTTAGTCAAATTGACGATCTTATCAAATCAAACGTAATACGAACCTATTTACAATCTCAAACACCACTTTAAAGCTTAAATAATCAAAATCGACAAAGGGAAACCAGCATTCTACGATTATTTGATAACATATAATGGAAACAAGATGAAGGGTTTGTTGCTGTGATTTGTGTAGAGATTGAATGAAGAAGAAATTCTACTCGATTTTTGAATACAATCATTAACGTGATAATCGAATTGGAATCATATGAACAAAAACATATAAAATAAGAAGGTTTTGGGTACCTTGGAAGGGCTGCAAACAGGAGTTATGGAAGGTGGTTTTTGAGGGATTGTTGTTGAGAAGAAGAAAGAAGATACGAAATTGGCGTTGCCTCTTTTTATGGAGAAGACAACGAAATTGCAACATGCATACGTTTCCGTTATTAAAAATCTGAATTGAATCTTTACCTTAATTATCAACAAGATAGCATTTTGAAATAAAATTTCAATTTTTTAATTTGAAATCAAATTATTGATAATCATAAGAGTTTGTACTCATTTCTTTGAAGACTAGGATTTAGAATATTGATTAACATATATTTATTTTATAATATACTCGGTTAACAATGTTAAGATTTTTGATATGTTTGTGAAACAAAAAATATACGTAAAAAATTTTCATATTGTGAACCGAATATATATATGGTACATACACCAAGAGGTTGTTTGTTTACTTCTTAACAGTTCAATTAAGAGACAGTCTCTGAATCGTTAAGAGATAAATCTTGTTTGACAAAAGAAATAGTCTGCTTCTTAATGGTTCTAAAACCCTCTGAATGATTTTGTATCATGAGTCTCCCTTAACCATTAATCGTCCTAATTTCATTGTAAGCAATTACCAAATAATAATATTTTATTTTATACTATATCATGAGAGACTTTTTAATCATTTTGACTACTTAATTATTCTGCACCAAACCATTTCCTCAACTTCCAAACAACCCCTAAATATGATCCTTAGACGAAAAAAATCATGTGAAACAAAATATTAAGGTAAAAGTTCTCACGGATCTCATAAATTTTGAAGTTGTTAAATTATTAAACCCCTTCTTAAATAAAGTTTTTGTTTAAATTAATGGTGATTTTTGATAAAAAATTTTTTTTTCAAGAATATATAATTTTGTGGCTATTTACTTATTACCTGTTATTGCAATTTGGGGTGTTAGCTACTTAGAATCGAGTCGAATCATACGGTGCTTGTTTTTTATTCAAGAAAATGATATCACATTTGAATTTGACTCAAGTTTGAACAAGTTTTTCCAAAATAATTCTCGATTTTCATTTTTTTTCTAAATGTTCGAGCTCGAGATTGATGCTCATTTAACAATCTAAGGTGCGATGGTTATTTGTACAGAGGGTGGTAGACCTATTAACTTCTTTAGCTCAAATTCCAACTTTTTATCCCCCAACATGAAGCAAAAGCTTCTTGCTTTTTACATTACTCTAGCAGTGGCTAAGAAATGGTACCTAAGGATAATAGAAATATTCGAATCCTCGAGTATCTCCATGACGATGAAATCACACTTGCCCCTGGATTGCACAAATGTTCGATAAGTGCAAAGATTCTGAACAGAACACCCTGGACCTCCTAGGTCATGAAGAAATCGACATCACTAACCTTAACCCATTATTAGCTTTATCCTTCAAGGAAAATAAGAACCACCTCAAGCCGATGGCATCAATGGAGGCCCCGTTGATCTTAATTGTATCAACTTTCTCCATGAACAAATTTAGGCAATCTTCGGGTTTTCCATAGGTATATCTCTGAACTAATCTTGTTGAATAAAAGATAGCCGAGTTCGCCTCCAATTCAAAGTTATTCACCTATGTAAGTGGTTGGGTGACGTCAAAGGTTGAACCATAGCAGAGCATGATGAAATCAAGAAGGGTATGGTCATCTACCATTTCACTTTGCTGTAGGTCTCATTTTCTCTCGGTATTCAATCTTTTTGTACTTAAAAGAAAAAAACTTACAAAATGGGTGATCTTCTTTGCGTACAAATATTTAACAGGGAGATACACAATTTAGAGCTAAGTCGGTAATAACATTACAAAATTAGCATAAGATGAAAAGATAATTTAAAGCTAGACTGGTACATAAAAAATGAGATCCATGTTAAACTCATTGCCTCTCTTGTCAAAACTTCGTTAGTTTAAATTAAATCACAGAAACAACTAATAAATACGTTTGAGTAGTAAGTTCTTTTGGGCTCCTATTTTATGCTAAAAAGATTTAGGTCTTTTTCATTTACGCATTTCTTTGTAAATGTTAATATATACTAAAAAAGTGGGACTGATATTTGTTTGGGCCTCAGTGCCACCTCGAGTAGAGAAGGTCAATGGGCCTGGTCCAGTCCGAACCAACTTGGGACTAGAGATGGCCAAATGGGCCCGGCCCGGCCCGGGACCGCCGGAGGACCGGGACCGGGACCGACAAAGGACCGGCCCGGGACCGGGACCGGTAAGGACCGGTTATGGGACCGAAAACCGGGACCGGTTAAGGTTTTTGGTAGTTTCGTGGGACCGGGACCGACCGGGACC
>NC_037536.1:3626732-3646492 GCF_001531365.2 Cynara cardunculus var. scolymus | reverse complement strand
AAATTACTTCGTTATTGTACATAAATTAAATTATAAAAAAATTGAATTAAAAAATTACACAAAAAATGGGGAATTTTAAATAGTTAATTTGATACTAATATCGATATATTTTTATCAAATTTTTATAATATTTTCAAACATATATTTTATTCAAAAATAAAAACATCATCACTTTCTCAAAATCACATAAAGTCATATTATAACATCGACTGAGATAAAGAATAAAATGAATATTAAAATCATGATATATCTCGCTGCATTGCGCGATTACGCTTCTAGTAGCATTAATATAAAAAATATAATTTCTTGAATTCATGTAGCAATCCGGCAAATTTCACCCAAAGAAATTAGGGAAGAACCCTGACAAAAATCATGAAAAGGGTTTTAGCATCATAGAGTCTGTATGAACTTGTAATCTGGATTCACAATCATCATCATGTGTGATTGCACTTCTTCTTTCTCTCCTTACTCTTGCATCAGATTTTCGCCATCTTCAATTCGTTCAATCTCCTTTTTGGGGTCATTTCATTGGGCCACAAACAAACCCACAAAATTTTCATTGAAAATTAGCCAAAATTCTTACCCTTCAAGCTCAAGTTCAAGATCAGAAGAACATGAATTTCCCGGTGAATTGAAGTTTAAAGAGAGAGAACCAACAAAACCCGAGTTCGAATTGAGTGGGAATGGCGATGAAGAGACAGATTTCCTTCAAGTTGATGGGAATTTAAGGGAGAACGAAGCAGAAGAAGAGGATATGGTGAAAATTACAGAGTCAGAAGATGATGTCGATTTGAAATTGGAGGAATTGGATGTTAATAACAACAATCAATCGAAGGTTATAAGGAAAGGGAAACAATTGATGAAAAGGTCGAATGTAATTGCAAAGCAAGTGATAAGCATCCAATCTGCTCTTAGTTTGGGTTTCATTTCACAGCTTTGGGTGGATACTAACACTGTGAGTCGAAGATTTCTTCAAATTTTAATCACTGTTTTCTGTTCTATTATATTGCTATTGTTCATACACTTAAACTAGATTTAATCATGGTTTTTATGGGTTCCATTTCATATATTGTATTCTAATTATCCTTGGAATAAGTTTGTGAAATTGGGTTTCTGAGACTTGTTGGCAATTATTATTAGAAACGGAACCAAAACAGTTCGCTAGATTTGCACATGTTTTAGGGGAAATACTCGAGTATTTGTTAAAACCAAACCAAACCAAACCGACCCTGTATATGCCAACCGAAGGTACAGTACAGGAAGGAGGAAGGGGGCAGGGGGCGAAGATGTATGCAAACCTAACCTCTATCCCAAGTGACACATAGGTTGTTTCCGAGAAGACCTTGGCTTCATCAGTTTTTGCAATGAAGATGATGGGACAAATAGGTAATTCTAAATTGAAACTTTCCATAATAGAATTTGTTGTCATTCCATGGGACGTAGGGAGTCGAAAAATCAAGGATTTGTAGAAGAAAGTGGACCGACGTGGTTCTCCTAAGAGTGAAAGTGGAAGTATGATGGATAGGTCTCATCAGAGGTTCTGATGGGTATTGCTGCTATAAGTCCGTTCGGGGAGCGGAGGGAGCAAAAGCTGGATCGGATTTCACTGTTGTGTTGGTTAATGCCCAATCACCTTCTGTCGAGCTAGTTTTGACTCCTTCTAATAAGCTCTTAGGCAAGCTAAGCTCCTTAAGCATAACACTCAAGCTGGCAAGCTTCAAAAGTCATCTTTGAAGGCTAGATAGCGGCCTTAGGAAGCAACTTAGATTGTGGTAACCGATAGGCGGTATCCCAATCATTTTCTCGTTTTTAATCCATGCAATCCTAATTAGTTTGCTTTAACATACAATTTTATAACCTTGAGGGCCAGCTCAACTGACAAATAAAGGCTATGCCTTATGGCTCCTCCCTATAGGTCGTCAGTTCACGTCTCCTCATGGTCACTGGGGATTTCCAGGCTGTTATCTTCAGGGCCCCATGGGATTAGTCGAGGTGTGCGCAAGCTAGAGTGGACATCCACGGTTACCAAAAACAAAACCATACAATTTGTAATATCATTGGTCGGTTTTCGAGTGTTTTTTGTTGTTTTGGGGGAATATTATTGTAGGCATGATGAGATGCTTTTGTTCATTCATTTTATTTGTTTTATATTTTTGGTTCATTAAGCTATATTTTTGGTTCATTAAGTTATATTTTTCCCTTCACAGTGGATGGTAGTGATTGTAGAAGTGAGGCCAAATCTACTATCTGGAGAACTAGAAAGGTTCTTTTTGGAGGATACAAGGCAGGTAAGTCGTTTTTTCCATTCGTCTAACCTTTAACTTAATGTCAAGGTCATGTATGTTTCAGTATCTACCATATCTAGTGGGGTTAAATACACCATAACACCAATGTTGAATATACTATTGGCCGTTTGCTCGAAAAATCATACAGATAAAATCTAATCTACTCTTTCGAGGGGCATCTATAGTTTAGAAAATGTCTGTAGTTTGAAAAATGTTTATTTTAAGGAACGTACTTCCAAAAACACGCCAAGTTTCACCTACATCACGTGAGCAACATTTTTCAAACTATATACCTTAAATATATCATTTCAGAGTACGTTCTTAAAGACACGCCAAGTTTTTTTTTTATGCAATTTGCCCAAATGGTTTAAGTATATATCAGTGATTGTTTATTCTCATTATAAGAAGTGGAGTGGTTATATTTCTTAAAGACATCAATGATAATTGTTCTCACCAACAACCAATAGTATAACAATTATTGGTGCATTCAGCAGTATCTAGTGAGGGGACTTTTTCTTTGTTACCGGAAAATTATGGGCTCGAGCAACGGAAAAGAACCTCTTTGCAAGAATGTAAAGGAAGGGCTCAAAGATTTATTTCATCAACTCAAGGAGCCTTGGAGCACTAGGTTGGCCCTAAAGATGCACAAAAAACCCCAGCCAGGCCGAAAAGCCCTATCAAGGCAAGTACTTTCTAAGGCCTGGTTAAAGCCCGTCTTGGAAACCCGATTGTTCACACCCAAAGCTCGGCTCGGGCCCAAAAAAGTAAGGTGAGATTCCCTTGCAGAAAGCCGGATGAAGGATACCCTCACGATAGGCACAATAAATTCTGAATCTGTAAATTGGATATCACCTTTGTTTCAATCATTGCTACCGTGGAAATATAATGCATTCTTGCTTCATAATTCCGGAAGGGCTTAATATGTAATTATGCTTTGATGGCAGGTCGGCGACGTTGTGCTCATACAGGATGAGACTGTGATGGACAACGAGTTTAAAATGGTTGGACTAGAAACATTGGTATGGTCATCACATCATTTTCTTACCAACATAAATAAATAATTCCTTTCATTATTGCGCACAATCCAATACGACATTAAACCTAAACATATGCAGTATAGAAATATGTTGGTTTCAAGTTTGTAATGGAATCCGTGCTGATGGTAGATTCAAAAAGTAATATTTTGACCTCAAAATTCAAAATGAATCTCTTTTGTTGAACTACATCTTTGTCATTTGAGTCCTGATATGATGCTCTTTCTTAGGTAGGATATAGTGTTGTGACACCAGGTCAGCGAGATATTGGGAAGGTATGCCTCGATCGCAAGCATCATCTTGAATGCTTTATTTCATTCTCTTACAATACTGCGTGATTAACTTTTTGAACCATCATACTTGACTTTTTGTTGCATAAATACCGTTTTTATTGCAAAGATGCAAAAAGAAGACTACGCATAGAGAATAATGAGTGATCTAAGACAAAAAGAATTAAGTACTATGGTTCCTTTTACATTTATATTTCCATAACTGTCCAATACTGCTCATTGTTGCGAAATATAGTGCTCTTTTTGGTATTATTACAAGAATTATGATTAGTGTACAATGAATAGACATTGTTTTTTTTTTTTAAGTATATAATATTATATGGCACAAAATTCACACACTTCTTACATTTAGTGAGACTTGAGCCCTGACCTCAGGGAGACTGGGCTCTACCCGTAACCAGGAAACAGCTGGGCCTGTTGGAAGTGAGGAAATCAGTTTACATTGGATCACAAAACACACACGAAAAATTGATGTAAAGAAGGTGATGAAGAACACATTCAAGTGGGGAATTTTTCTCTGCTGAATTACTTTTAAAATAAGGGCAATTACATGACATTAAAAAAACTTCATCTACATAAATAAACTGCATAAAAAAAACTAATAATGCTAAATGTGTAAACAGTAAACAACATCATGCAGACCCATGTTCTCCTGAATGGATGGTAACCATTCCCACTTCATTCTCCACTAAACTTGGTCAACGAAATGGCCAAGACAGAATTATCGTCCAATACTCTCCCTCTTAATTCTGATTTGTGTCTCCAAGATCCTTCATTCCCAAAAGATCCCGCATCTCAGTGAACTTAACTCGTGGCAATGCTTTGGTCAGAATATCGGCTCGTTGTTCTTCCCCACTTTGCTCCACACCGATCAGCTCCTTTTTAACACACTCACGTATGAAGTGATACCTTGTGTCTATGTGCTTGCTTTTACCGTCAAACACTGGATTTTTCATGAGAGCTATGGCCGACTTATTGTCCACATGCAACTTGACACTTCTAGCTTCCCAACCCGTTAGATCTTTCAGCAAACTCCTTAACCACAATGCTTGGCACGCCACTAAGGTAGCTGCCATGAATTCAGCTTCACAGGAGTTTAAGGCCACAGTACGTTGCTTTTGGGAAGACCACGTAATAGGGTTACCTGAAAAATAAAACACCGTTCCGGTTGTGCCTTTGCGATCAGTCAGGTCCATACCATGACTACTGTCACTATACCCAACCAATTTCCCATTGCCTCCTTTTTGATAATACCAAGCCATGGTTGACTGTCCTCTTGATGTATGTCAAAATCTGCTTGACTGCTTTGAGATGACTTTCCCTTGGTGATTCCATGTACCTGCTCTCTACTCCAACCGAGTAACCGAGGTCTGGTCTTGTGTGGATCAGGTAGCGTAAACAGGAAGGGTCGGCACGCGAGTATATAGGGAAGTTTGAAACATTAGCGGCACATCTAAGGGCTATTCCGGAGAAGATTACGTAGGGTACATTTCTAAAAGGTTGAAGCCGGAGCTACGAACTTTCGTGAGGTTGCTTCAACCAATGGACTTAGATCAGGCGATCCAACTAGCTCTTATGGTGGATGAAAATAAGATTGTCAGCATCAGGAACACGGAAAAAGGGGAAAACAAAAGTCAGCTAGTGCGGATCGGAGTGGGGGGCTCACGGCCTCTGGCCGCCCCACCAACGGGAACCCAACAATCGTCAATAGGGGGTAACGAACAGCCGTTTAAACGGATGACAGACTCGGAACTGGCGGATAAACGGGCTAAGGGCTTATGTTTTCGATGCGACGGGAAGTTCACACCTGGGCACCGTTGTCCCGAGAAAGCCCTGCGGATCATGTTAATGGATGATGAAGATGATGAGGGGGAAGAGGGAACATCGGAAACTCACGCGCACTTGGATGCGGTGGAGGTGTCAGTACACTCAGGTGGTGGAGCAGTTCCCTGCCTTTCACCTTGAGGACAAGGTGAATCTTCGGGGTGGGGGTAATGATACGGCTCAGCCCAACCCACACTGGGGTCAGATATATTAGCGTCGCAAAAGAGAGGCAGGAAACAAGTAGAGGGGGTTTGCAATTTACTTATTCTTAATTAGTTGATTAGGATAGATATTAATTAGTTTATTAGGATAAATATGTTTTCCTATTTTTTAGGATTAGGGTACGGCTTTATTTAGGGGGCCGACCACCTCATTATTGGCATTCATTCAGATATTTTATTATTGTCGTATGACATTGGAGATTCCCCGGTTCTCGAATTCCAGGATTTATCCGTAAGCATCCGATTAGTGGTACGTTTTGGCCGCTAATCTTGATTTTGCTGAGTTGATTCGTATCAAAATATCGATTACCTGCTATGGTTTGTGGTGATATTGGACCACACAGATCAACATAAACTAATTCAAGTGGCCTGCTTGCACGCCACTATGTTTCTTTCGGGAACGATTGTCGAGTCTGTTTTGCGACCAAACACCCTTCGCAGGCCTGTGTAGGATGCTTTATGTTTGGAACTCCATGCACCATCCCTTTTTGTACCATGGCTTCGATGACACGGAAGTTTACGTGACCCAATCTCGCATGCCACAACGAAGCTTCATCATCGAGACTCGTAGCTCGACACACCGATTGAGTGGTATGGAGAATGATTTTGTACAATCGATTCCTGGATCGTTGTACCTTCATGATCGTTGTACCTCTTTTGTCATGTACCTCGAGTACTCATGCAACGTCTCGACTTTGTACCCATCTTCTGTCATCTGCCCAAACTCAAAATGTTACTATGTAAGGCAGGAATGAGATGCATGTCGGGTATGAGTTGTTCACCATTCTTACACTCCAATAAGATGGACCCTTTTCCTGCGATTTGCACCTTAGAGCGATCACCAAATTGCACCTGCCCAGTCGCTTGTTCATCAAGCTCGGCAAAGCATCCTCTCACACCGGTCATGTGATTGCTAGCACCATTATCTAGATACCAAATGTCTTCGCTGTCATCACACCATGGTTGTCGTTTTCTCGCCGCATACACTCAAAAGCAGCGCGAATTCTTCTTCTTGCATCTGAGTCAGATTCGCCTCATCACCTTTCTCTTTGGTCGACTTGCATTCGGACGCATAGTGTCCGTATCTGTCACAGTTGAAACATCTTATGTGCTTCTTGTCCCTTCTTCTTTGATGGTTGCCATTTGAGTCTCGAGACGCTATGAAACCTCCACGACCACCTCTGCCTCGACCACCACTGCGGCCTCCCCTCTCATGGAGTGACGAGCCTCATCCTCTACCATCCGTTGAGGAACTTCCCCCCGAAGACCTCTGATTGGATTGACCTACTGTTCGGGTGAGCAACAAAGTTGTTTCACCACTTGTATTCCCACTGCAAACCCTCAGTCGGTCCTCGTAGGCTTTGAGCCTACCGATCGCTTCTTCAAATGGCATGGTGTCCAGATCTGAATACTGCTTAACTGATGCCACCAACAGAAGATATTTATCTGGGACTGAATCAAGCAATTCTCTTACCAGTATACTGTCTTCGAGAGTGGCACTGAGGCTGCTGTACTTCGAGATCATACCGCTCAATTTTCCTGTGTATAGACTCCCCTTCTTTCATCCGTAGGGCCTCAAAATCGCTTTTAAGAGTGTGTAGTCTCGCCTTCTGTACACGATCAACACCCAGATACCTCGTTTTTAAGGATTCCTGGACCTCCTTCGATGTCTTCTTCTTTGCTACTTGCAACAGGATGTCTTCCGGTACCGCTTGGAAGATGAAGGCTCGAGCCGACTTGTTCTTTTTTCTCATCCACGACCACTTCGGTCTGTGGTTCGATGAACTCCCATATCCCATGGGCATCCATGATGGCCTCCTTCTTTATCGCCCAAGTGGTATAGTTCGTCGATGTCAACATCGGGCACTGAAGCGGTACTCCACCGCTTTCCTTTCCCTGCTGTGTTACGATCGACATGTCTTCTAGTCTGAGATATTTGGGCATGCACCTGGCTCTGATACCAAGTGTTGGAAATCGGTTTGCGTAGGATCACAAAACACACACGAAAAATCGATGTAAAGAGGTGATGAAGAACACACTCAAGAGGGAATTTTTTCTGCTGAATTACTTCTAAAAGAAGGGCGATTACATAACATTAAATAAACTTCATCTACATAAATAAACTGCATAAAAAAAACTAATAATGCTACATGTTCTCCTGAATGGATGGTAACCATTCCTACTTCATTGTCCACTAAACTTGGTCAACCAAACGACCAAGACAGAATTATCGTCCAATAGGGCCAATGACCATTTGGTATGAATAGACATTGTTAATGGTTTGAAAGGTGAATCGTTCTCTATAACACTAATGCTTAAATTCCCGTTGTTTTTAGGTGCGAGGGTATACTTTCAATATAAACTCTGGTGTAATAGAATCTCTAGAGCTCGATTCATTTGGAATATCCATCATCCCATCAAGTTTGGTAAGAAGATGTTGTTCTGGTGTTCCGTACTAATTGCAATATTTTCCTCTTTGGAAGATTTTCAAGCTATTTTCACCGTTGTCTTGTAAATTAGAATTGCAACCTATTACAGGTAAGCACTTATGAGTTGCTGGTTGAAGATGTACTTGAAGTTGTATCCGATACAGTTGTGGTGCATGAAGCTGCAGCCTCACGCATACAACGGCTAACTAAGGTAAAGTTATGTTTCTTTATTATAGTCATAGTTCACACTTATGTGTGTGGGCTGAGGCATGGATCAAGTCATGAGTTAATACCTTTATGACCAAAGGATCAACGGTTTGAAATTCTATGTGGAATAGTTTATAGAAAATTATACACAACGTTATGTAAGGAGGGTTCCATGTACATATATGTGTGTGTGTGTGTGTATATATATACACACATACATACATACACAGGGGAAGTTCATTTAGGAGTTGTAAGTATTTTGAGAACCGTAAGAACCAGCTATTCCTTATGAATGTACATAATATACATGAATATTGTTCGTCATTTCATGCATGATATATTCATGATATTCATCACGAACAATTGATTCTCCTGGTTCTCATAATATATATACATTCTTGAATGAACCTGCCTCTACATACACCTATATATTTAGTTATTTACATACTTTTTAGAGAGACTGTTCCCAAATCTCGTTCTATTCTCCTATCAATTTCCTACTCGTTAAATTCTGACTGCAAACCAAACACCATTAAGAGGAAGTCTTGATATAGAATAAGAGAAAGTGCTTAAAACGAACAACCTGCTTTAGAATTGCTTCTTTGTGACTAAAAGTTCATGCGTTCGAGTTATGGTGAACTGGGTTCGCTCCTTTTTGGGAAATTTTGTATTTTATCATGCTAGAGAAGTGTGTTGACCTTTTAAAACCTTCTTTAATTGGTTTCTTGTAGTTGTTACAGACAATTGTTTTTTTTTTTTTTTGTAAAAAATGTGAAAGGACGTATATTTTACAAGGAAATGAGCTATTTCTGCTCAACCAGCAAAATAAAGGATAGACCTTGGGGCCGATTCGAGTCTCCTCAGGGTTAATGGAGATTTTCTCGGTTGTTATCTTCAGGTTTCCATGGGATTTGCGTAAGCAGATCCCTACGACCACGGTTACAGAAAAGGTCGAGCACTACTAGAAAAGGAGTTGATTTTGTATCACAAATTGCATAATGACATGAAAATCTTATTGATGAATTCAGGGATTCTGGGATGGGCAGAGAGTGGGTTACTCAATCGACAATTACTCTGGTCTTGAAGGCCAATCTGGATACCGAAAGGGCAGAAGAAGGTCGGGTGTGAGTAGCCAGAAACCCCGGAAACGACCCGTTGATGACACCGAAGAGGAGTGGGATCTTCCTATGGATTATCTATGAAGCTTTCTTCTCTTTTATTTTTTGGGATGGTCAAGTTTATTTTTGTTGTAAATAGCAGTTGTCATAGACCACATACATGTATAAGATATTTTACCATGTTCTACAACTGTTCTTAAGAAATAAATTGTTTGTATATTTATTGGGAAGAGGCTGGATCTACGTATATCTCGTCAAGTCTCATCTCTGATTAAGAATACATACTGCGTTTATTTGGTTTGGTTTGCTTACTATAAAACGTATGGACTACTTACCTTGACTTCATATTTATTTACAAAGCACGTAAAACTGCTCTTTGTTTACTATAAAACGTATGGACTACGGTTGAGATTTACATACGTAAGTTTAATCTTCAAATTCATCTAGTCTGAATATCTCAACTGTTTTCTAATATGAAACATTGATCATAATTAATGAACTATGATAATCTTTCATAATATTTCGATCATAATAAATAAACTTTCATTATTTTTATAAATATCTCAATTAATTGGTTTGTATGATTTGTACTAATGGTTAAATTTGTAAAAGATCTCTCTCTTATATATAGAGGTGGTTTCGTTGACAAACCTAAAATTAGTACAAACCAATTAATTGAGACATTTCTGAAATTGATGTGGGTTCATTTATTATTATTTGAATATTTATAGAAGATTATCGGAGATCATTATTATGATCATCATTTTATATTAAAAAACAGACGAGATATTCAGTGAACTAGATATTTATTAGACTAGGTGGATGATTGAGATTGGTTAACAAAGTTTAATATAACGGTTAGTAATTGATCTACGTTCTATGCTATATACACATACACACAACGATAGCTCTTGCCGTCCGTCTCCGTCTCCGTCTCCCCTGTTTTGGCACCCTTCCTTTTCATTGGTCCATCATAGTTTTATATTAATTAATTAAGGGTAAAAAATGTTTAAAATATATATATATATAATTTTTAGTCTCTTAAAAGAAAAGAAACCAGAAAGACTAAAATAGTCTTGATTTAACAGAGATTTTTTTAATATAAATTTATTATTATTCTAAATAGAAATGAAATAAAAATGTAAAAAGACAAAAATTCTCTTAATTCAACGGAGTAACCATTAATAGAATCATGACGAGGGATCCAATCCGTAACAAAAATGAAACCACAGTAACTATAGATGTAATTATTTTGTTTGAAGGACCCAATCCGTAATTCCTAGATAACCAC
This sequence comes from Cynara cardunculus var. scolymus, assembly GCF_001531365.2. Classification (NCBI taxonomy): domain Eukaryota; kingdom Viridiplantae; phylum Streptophyta; class Magnoliopsida; order Asterales; family Asteraceae; genus Cynara; species Cynara cardunculus. The sequence continues at coordinate 3,635,793 of NC_037536.1, read as the reverse complement.
AGGGACGAAATCAATAATTTATGCTTTTACATAAGTATGTCTTCGATTTTTGATGACATATGAGTATTATCCATCGCTCGATTTAATCATATACATATAACAGATAGATGATATTGAATTAGTGATACACATACATATAAACGAAAATACGTTTACATACCAAAATTATATATATATATATATATATATATATATATATAACTTCTATCAAAATTATATATTAGCGACGGGTTGGCGGGTTGGATTGAATTGAGTTAACTCTAACCCAATATTCAACCCTATTGACGGTTTGACAATTTTGTGTGTTGATGTGTTGGACAGGTCAAAGAACACGCATTGAAGATCTGTAGGGTATGTTTAGTTTACATGATTGTTTTTGAAGGATTTGGATTTCATGAAGGTATTTGGATTTGGAGGGATTTGAATTGGAATGAATTTGAAATGAGTGATTTATTTGCTTTGTAGGATTTGAAATGGAATTTAATTCCATTATTTATAAAAGAATTATAAAATAGTTAAATTACGTTCTTATTAATCGATTATTACAAAATAAATGTTTTTTTTAACAATTTTAAAAAGTTTATTGCATACGATCCTATGAAATCCCGAGCATCCCTTAAGGATTTTATTATCTTATGTTTGTAGGATTTCAATTAAATCATATAATTTCAAATCCGGAAAATCCAACAAACCAAACATGGGATTGAAATTGATATAAAATCTAAATCCCCCCAAATCCATTACATTTCTGCAAACCAGACGGGACCTTAGAGCATCCACAATGGTGGAACCTCTAAGAACTTCACTTGCCATATTTTTCCGTACAACATCACTGACACATCAACAAAATAAAAAACCTCAATAAAACTCCACAATAAAAGTTCTTACAAAAATCTCACTTTTCATTTTGAAGTATTTTATATGTTTGTTGATTTTGAAACTATTTGTTGCTAGAAATGGATCATCAAGTCATCGAGGGCATTGTAGTGCTGACTCTTATGGGTCGAACATTAACCATTGACCTTGAGGTGTAGTTTTTAGTGAATAAGCATATATATGATCATTAGGGGGCGGGAGCCCTAAGCTGTAGACCATGCATGGTTGGATTGGTTGACCACTGGTCGGTAATGGGCTAACGAACATAAATACATGGCTTATGTTTATGTTCCATCACTATCAATGAAAACTCAGGTCTCCCCCCGTCATTGCAAGATGTGTTTTAATTTTCGTAAGTTGTGAAAATGGAATATTTGGATCGGTGGATTTTGATAATGTCTATGTTTCCGGTTTAATACTTATTAACCTTATTTATAAACTGTTTGAACTCACTAAACGTAAAACTCTTTTTTTTTAATGTAGATTCATAACATCCAAATTTTGTAAACTAATTTTGATTTTTAAGAACATAAATATCAAGTGGATATCACATCTATCTAATTTACATTTTTTTTATTAACTTGGATATCCAACCCGCTATGCGAGCCGACTAATCCCAGAGCGACCACATGCTTTGCGGGTAGCCCGGGGTCACCACATTTGAACCTCCGTGGCCACAAGGGGATTTTATTTCTTCTTGGATTTGAACATGAGATCTCCAGATACTTTTGACCTTTGGAACTCAAGCTCAAACCAATCAGGCACCACACTTGTGGTTTCTAATTTACATTTTCTAAAACATAAATGAAGTCAAAACATAATTAAATGACACCAAATAGTGATTATATCATGAAGTTAGACCAATTTGTTTTATTTAAAAATGATCAAATTATAATATCGATGGATAAACGAAACTTGATTGAACTAATTCGCTTAACCCTAATAACGCTAGTATTTTGCCGACACCTCCACGGTCCATAGTCGCATGTCAATGGCCTTTTTAATCAGAATACCAGTGGATGTTTGTATTATATGAGAGTAATTTAAATGCCTGCACGAGTAGGGATAAGTGGTACAATACATATGCACGTGTTATTTAAATGCTCTATGGTTTTAATGCATTTAGATCTAGTAGGCAAAGATATCAATATAAATAAATTTATAACTTTAACTTTTACGATGTTGGTATAAAACTGTATCAATATGTACCAATGGAAAAAAATTGGTACCATATTTATAGTTGATTGGTGTATGATATAAAATTTTACATATCAATTACGATTGGTTTGTATAAGATATATGGGAAAAAGATATCATACCATGTTAACCCCTAGTCCCCTACTTATATCAATACTCGTTACGTTTTAATATTTTTGTTGATTTTTATTAATTAATAATTAAAAATATAAATATAAATATAAATGTTTAACGATTATTTTATAAAATTAAAATAAATAATTTGATTGAAATTAAATATAGTTGTTGAAATAAGTCCAAATAATAAATTGAGATAAATTATAAAAGAATTAAAATATTTTTTACTTAATTTAATAGTGCATTTTTATCGTATTATATATTAATTAATTAATATTGGTATTAAATTATAGTAAAAATATTTAATAGAAGTTGTATTATTATTTGATTAAAATATAGTTTTTGGTTTTGATATATCACTTAAAATATTTAATGGAAGTTGTACAACTTTCATTAAATATTTGATTAAGGGGTCGTTTGTCAAACGCTTATCCGGATAAGTGCTTTATATTACCGGATGAATATGGTAAGGACCAAGAATCTTACCCGGTAAGAACGAGACAAGGATCAAGAGTCTTACCCGGTAAGTGAGAGCGACGATTCTTTCCACGGTAAGTGCTTAACGGGTAAATTGTTGCATACGATGTCGTTTTGATGAACTAAAATCTTACCCGGCAAATAAATGACACTGTTAACTTTTGTTGGTAAACACTTACCGGGTAAGTGTTTGGTAAACGACCCTCAGGTTATGATAAAACTATAATTTTAATTATAGGTGTCACCTAAGAAATTGGTAAAAACTATTTTTTAAACAATTTATAAAGTTGACAATGACAATTTCAATTATGAAATTGTGTACAAATTGTATTATAGTGGATGGTAAGGATTACAAGTTAGACACTTAACACTTACATATGACGTTCTTAAATGCTTTACATAAACGATAAAAACATTTCTTCTTAAATATTTTACATAAAAACAGTGATATCAGACGTAAATTGTCTTGCAACTTTAACACAAAGATCAAGAGTGTCATTGGTTTAGTGGTACCCAAATTATCAGTAGAACCAACTTTTCAGGAGGTCAAAAGTTCATATCTATGAAAGATAGGATGAATACTTTGAGTAATATCCATACACAACTTCGAAAGCTTGTGTTTTTTAAGGGAAATTAATTAAAGTAGTCATTTTGCAAGGTTGGTTTAACCTGTTAGCCATGTTCTCCCAACTTTACAAAAATAATCATAGGTCAGCAATATACTAGGTTCGCAATTGCAGACCTAGTTAAACGACAATTTTTTTCCACTTTCGACCTTTGTCTACAATAGCAAACCTGGCCCCTGAAGTTTGAAAATTTACAATTTGTACCGAGATTTGCAATTGCGAACTTACCGTATTCCGGATCTATCACGTGTCGATCTAGGGTGAAACTCTAGTTTGAAAAGTTTGAAAATTCACAATTTCTACCCTGGTTGGCAATTGAGAACCTGTCGTATTGCCTACCACGTGTCAATCTCGGGTGAAACCCTAGTACATTTTCTTGGAAAGATGTGATTTTTTGAAAAAAATTGACCCCCACCCCCATACACAATTACAAAGCTGTTGATCTTCTTCACTCCCACATGATAAAAAAAAGTAAAAGGTCCCGAGAAGAAAATGACCTCATTTTCAAGGAGAGTTAATGCTTGTTGGGTATTTTGGTTGACAATAAGCTCTTTCAAAATTGACTGTTTGTCCCGCATTAGCTGTCTGCTGTTAGGTTGGGCAGTAAGAAGAATTCTGCTTCCGTTCGATTAAGCTTTAAAGACCCTTTTTAGGGAGACTCCTTTCGGTCCATGGTTGGATGTGACGATGGGTGGTAGAGAACCCATGTAAGTTTCTGGATGTAAGTTTTTTTTATTATGTTTCAAATTCGATTTCTTAAAAATTATTATGTTTCAAATTCGATTTCTTAAAAATTATTTACTAAGTTAATCATGTAATTCTAATGTGATATGCTTTCAATATACTAGGAGGGGAGACACCCACATGACCACCTTGTAGCGGAAGCTTTTGAGGAGCAACAACTTTGGTTATCATGTGCTATATGTTTAGTTTTTATGCACTTTATCTGTTCCATGTTAGCTTCAATGTATGTCTTAATAGAATGAGGCTTTAGTTTAACATAGTTTCTTAACAAACACTTATGTTTGTTTATTGAACTAAATGGCTCTGAGCAGAATACACGATTTACTAGTTAAAATCAACATTTAGTTCAATACTCTCATAGTTGAGAGTTTTATGTGGTTCTAGTATCGATGATGCCTGAGATCGACTTCTTTGGTTACCTGAAGCTCTGCTCCTAACAATTTGCACGAGTATGTCTCGGTTGTCTACACCTACCACACCTTTTCTGTATCAGACCTTCACCACAAGATGGACTGAGATCATTGTTACTCGGTCTCCCACATCTCTTAGTTATTAAGGACGGATAACACGCTTTAAGGGAGACATATGGAGACAACCATGATTTAGGAGGTCCAGCGGGAACGATTACCTCATGATATGTTGCTCGATAATTTTAGGTCGTGAAGTAATGTATAACTAAGTAACTGCAATCTCTACAACCTTGTTGTCTTGCAACAGCGATGGCATGGCCGCAAGGTAATCTAGAAACTTGCCATTGCATACATTCGCAACTAAAACGATTCATGTCGACCTTTACGTTCCTATGGTGATCCCGAACCTCAAAGACACCATAGCCAATTCCGTGTATAGTCCATGTTGCAGACTTACTCGCCCTTTTCCAAATCTAGGCCTGCACCCACAGTGGGAATATGTTTTATTTGCTTTATAAAAAATGTATTAATTTTGTTACAATCTCAAAAAATAACACACACATATATAGGGGGTGTTTGGGATTGCTTATTTGAAACAACTTATACTTTTCTATAAAAGTCCTTATCAACTTATTATAAGTTGGAATGATTTAACTTCTTCAAAAACTCTTTATTACCGATTTGGCACCGGTATAAGTTGTTTATCCAAACACTCAAAAATGCTTATTACTGGTGTCATACCGGAATAAGTCATTAAGTTGTTTTTATAAGCAATCCCAAACATCCCCATAATATTGTGAGTGTATTAACCTCCTTTATCCCGAAAAATTAAGTACCACTGCTGTTGAAAAACTCAGAAATAATCCATAAGTGCGACAATCGGTAACCTGCATGCAAAAGCGACATTGCATTCGTCGACTTCGCACTATTTGAGGTCATAATATTGTATTGTATACTAGGAAAATGGGCCCTTGACCATCTCTCCTTTCCATCCTCCTCCATCAATTGAACTCCAGTAGGTACATACAGTTTCCATCATTAGGTCGAACCCTTACACCCTATAGGCTTTGCATGCCTTCCAATATGTTTTCTTATAGAATTTAATTTGTTTGTGCCTGCTTTTAACGTTTATCTCTAGATGTCGACAATATAGAGTATGATGGGCCATTGGGAACATGGCTGTAATTGCAGCGTTTATAGAAGCAGCCCTATCGGACATAAACACCAAACCTTCCATTTTTATAGTGCATTCCCTCAATATGGACAAAAACCAAGTTCGCACCTTCGATGTCTCAGACCTACATACTTCGAAAGCAATGAGCATAATGTTGTTATTTGCGTCCATAGCTACGACCAAGAACATTGTACCCAAGAAACGTCCCTTCAAATGAATAACATCTATTACAAGGACACAACACAAGTTTCTCATAAAAGTCAGGATCAGCAAAAATTTAGGTGGTTTATGTATGTAAACAATATAGTTTATAACATGTAAACATATGACATAGTTATACGTACAATGCAACCAAGGGCAACGAAACACATCTCAAATTGTCCTCTCAAATATGTTCTTATTATGGTGATGGTACCTGGATTATGATATTCCATGTTATAAAAACGTGGGGAGTAGGGTGAACGACTCCTCAGGACTGCCCTTCACCATTTGTAGTGCATTACATCTAGCACGCCAATCTTGGTGGTATACTAGTAATACCGTATTGCTGGTTTATATCTTGCACAATGTCATTTGGCCGAAATGCCCTACTAGCATCTACAAATTTACCTTTGGGTATATGACCCAATACCTTTTTGTTTGCTTGACGGTGATTGGGATTTAATTGGGTCTTCGTACCAGTTTGTATGTCCACCAACTCTCGTATATGAAATATCTTGCCTTTTAATATGGAGCTAGCCGTCATACGCCAACTACAATTCTCTTGAAGGCATACAACCTCGAATCTGGTTTTTAAAGATCTCGTCATTCTATACTTGAAACCCTTTTCAATACACTTAATTCCGACCTGTATGATCATTTCTTCTTTCGTATTAAATAACTGACCAACAACTATTCTGCCACTACGATTATAACATACGGCCTCGTTGGTCGTGATAGAGGGCTCTGGGGTTTAAATGAAGAGAGACATATCAAAAATATCATTTATCCCATCAAATGATTTGTTAGGAGTTATTGTTTCTACACCTTCTTTGTCTTCATCTTCATCCGTTTTTGATAAATCAATATCATATATGTGAAAATATGGGCTTCGTCATCATCACCTCCAGCAAAATGTCTTTCATCATCATCATCTACTTCTTCTACTTTTTGTTGTGTCTCAGGAATGAACGCGGGGACGTAGTCATTAAGACCATATGTATGCTATGGAAGAAAGACGGTGTCGTAGGAGCGCTGGATTTGAGACTCAAACTTGAGTTGAGGAATATACATTCCTTGAGTCTGAGTCTCATCTTTAGTTTGATAGTTTCAATGTTTGAATTACCACCGACATCACCTCTACCCGAAAATTCGACATACACTAAAGTATAGGTGGTTTATTTGACTCGACTGCGAATTCCATGAAAGCACCAACATCTTCATCGTCAGCTAACTCAACAGAACTATCGATTCCACATTTTCTCTGAACATAAGCGACCAAGCTTTGACGTGTAATGTTTGCATGCAATTGTAGAACATGGTGCATCGTATTACCAGAACAAACATAATCCCACACGTCGTTTGTTTGCACCTATTGACCACCGACATGAATATGTAACTTAATTTTTTCGATATCGAAACTCATTTTCAAATGAATTGAAGAAACAAAAATATATGATGAACAAAGAGTGAAAGAAATTAAGCTGTTATCATTTTTCTGTATATCTTCATCCTCTATCGTTGTTGTTTTATAGATCAAATGAATTAAATTCATCTAATCAATCATCAACCAATTATTGAAAAATAGTACAATTATTGAACAAGTTTACATCAATTATCAGGCTTTGTTGAAAAAAATAGTGCAGATCCACAATTAAACATGTATAAAACATGATGACAATTATTTGAAAATTTGTGGAGCTCAAATGTCAAAATTGCGGATCCGAATATGGTCAATAGATAAGGTTGGATTAGGGTTTCACCCGGACGCGACACGTGTAGGTCCATAAAAATGCAGGTTCGCAAGAAAGCATAAATTTTCAAACTGTTCCAACCAAGTTTCACCCTAGCTCGACACATGGCAGGTCCAGAATATTCTAAGTTCACAACTGCGAACTTGGCTACAAATTCTAAATTTTCGAACTTCAGGGGCTAGTTGCGAACCAGGATATTGCGGGCATGGGCCAAAAGTGAATTTTTTTTGTCGTTTAGCTAGGTCCGCAATCGTGAACCTAGTATATTATAGGCCTACCGCTATTTTAGTAAAAGTTTGGAGAACATGACTAAGATGTTAAACCAACCTTGAAAAACGACTATTTTAATTAATTTCTCCTTTTTTAAATATATAATAGTTTATACGACAAATTTAACTCAGACACATCCTCCATATAGAATGAGTGAAACCTTTGACTTTAGAAAAATGAATGACAAGATACCATTAGAATAAATACCTTTATTTTTAAAGAAAAATTTGGACCAAATCAAACCAAACCCTAAAAAGGTATTACAAATCCAATATCATTATTCGCTTTAGCTTTTTCTTTAACAACCTAGGATTAAGGTTTGTGGAATAAGGAGAGAAACATCTAGGGGCCATATTTTTGTTCTATGGAATATTGAAAATTTAAGCAATGGCAAAAAGGTAATTTGGACTAATGAGATGGAGACGTTATTGTATTTGGTTGATTGAATTTATATTTGAAAATGGTATCAAAAGGAAAAAATATAAATATTTTAGAAATTGGATTAATACATCAATAGTTTATACATTATGAAGTCGTTTACCAAACACTTACTCGATAAGTGCTTACCGGTAAAATTTAACACTATTATTTACTGACCGGGTAAGATTTTAGTCCACCAAAACGACATCGTATGCAAGAATTTACCCGGTAAGCGCTTACTGTGATAAGAGTCGTCGCCCTCACTTACCGGGTAAGACTTTTGGTCCTTATCTCGCGCTTACCAGGTAAGATTCTTGGTCCTTACCATACTAATCCGGTGAGATAATGTGACTTGGTAAGCGCTTACTCAGGTAAGAGTTTGATAAACGGCCCTTAATCTTATTCCAACCTATGAATTGTGTTTTAGAAATGAATTGATCCGATATATCTCAATATACCTCATTAATATTGATATTCAATTATGATTGATTCAAAGATGAAAATCGTTTTCTTATATTTTTCACAAAAACTTTACTTTTATAAAAGAACACAACTCCATATTATATATATATATATATATATATATATATGAGAGTGGTTGAATACTTCATAAAGTGGTCTTTGAAATTTATCGAGGTTTCACATTGGAAAAAGCAAGTATGAAAGGTCTCGATTTTCCAACACCTGACCCCAACGAACCACCGTCGGAGTTATAAGGTACCCTTATTAATTTTTTTTTATAATTATATATATATCTATACTATATTATAAAGCATTTGGCTAAAACTCTTAAAAACT
>NC_037536.1:3608096-3624992 GCF_001531365.2 Cynara cardunculus var. scolymus | reverse complement strand
ATATTAAAATCATGATGTATCTCGCTGCATTGCGCGAGTACGCTTCTAGTATATATATAGGGTTGGGTTTTTCGTGAGACCCGTAAGACCTATTTATATTAATTGATCAACTTTATAAACTAATGATCTAATGGTCTAAAGTTGCAAGATGGTAATTTTGTAATTATTGAGGAATCTCGTGGCATTTATGAATGTTCAGATCTGACGATTGTAAATCTAATCCAAGAGTTGAGAATTGGTCTTACGAGTCTCACGAAAAACCATTGGTCTCACATGATCCCAAGTCTCTCTCTCTCTCTCTCTCTCTCTCTCTCTATATATATATATATATATATATATATATGGTTGGGTTCACGTGAGACCAAGGGTTTTCGTGAGACCCGTGAGACCAATTTATGTTTATTTATCAACTTTATAAATTAATGATCTAATGGTCTAAAGTTGTACGGTGGTAATTTTGTAATTATTGAGAAGTCTCGTGGCAATTTTGTGATTATGAATGTTGAGATTGTAGATCTAATCCAATGATTAAGAATTGGTCTTACATATCGAAACCATGAGTAATCGTTGTGATAAATGTGTGATTGTCTAACCCTAACCGATCGAAACCATAATCAAATCAAGTGCGTTGTTATGATAGTGATATCACATGATTATCACATCCATATTACACCAAATCGGTAGTCGATTTCCTAAGTTAATTAACCCTAGCTGAGCGGAATCCTTGTGATAATTGTGTGATAATCACATGATTATCACATACATATCACACCCAAATCACACCAACTACTAGTTTCATTATGTTTCCTCTCTCAAACAACTATTAACAAAATCATATTCTTTCAGTTCCACTTCAAGTATCCCTTTTTGACTTCTTTGTGTCAAACAATCTACGTTTAACCTCACGGAATTATTTAATTTCTGACACAAAGATTGATTGATGATATGTTAGTCGATAAAAAAGTAATGCAGTAGGAAATCTTTGTCGTAAAAAATATTAACAGCCCATCAACTTTGAATATTAGAAGCATTAGGTATAACGCTTTAAACGCGTCAACAGGGGAATCTCGAGCTTAATTTGAAAAGAAAAGCTTCCACAATACAACTTGAAGTCATACCATACTTCCAAGTAGATTTTATGCTGAATCGCTTTTGTTTTCTTTTCTTCTGGCTACTAATGGCCTGTTTGGTTCCCAACATTCAAAAGAATTTGATGAAATTGGAATGCCAAATTTTCTTAACCAAATTCCTTGACGATGCTTGGTTCGCATAAAGAATTGGTTGGGTTTCACGAAATTCCACAGTTGAGAGATTTGAATGTGAAGGATTTTAATTTTTGTTTCATAGCAATTGTAACCGAAGTTATAACTTGGTTTTAGAAAAACAAAAACAACCTTTGCATTCAATTTAACCAACACCACCGCCCCTATTGCACCCGTTGCCAACATCTTTGTCACCACCGCCCCTACTGCACCCGTTGCCAACATCTTTGTCACCACCACCATCGTAGTCGTTGCCACCACTACCACCGCCGTTAATTAATATTGTCATTCCACCACCGCCACCCCCATCTCTATCATCACCACCACGCCACTACTGTTCATTGTCATAGCCGCTACCCACCCCCAACCCCGATAACATCACACCACCATTATCATTGTCACATATAGATTCTAATTCTTTTGTGAAATTCCATTACAATTTCTGCCAACCAAACGCGTAGTCAAATTATATTAAAATTCATCCCGATTTCTTCAAAATCAGATTTTTTTAATGGATTCCGATCACCAAATTTCATTTTGTGAACCAAACACCTACCCCTTAAATATTTGTGTTCATTTTTTTTGACAATACTAAGTCCAAAATCATCATATTTTTTATAACTAATTACTTTATACAACTTCAACTAGAAACTTTGTAAACACATCATGGCTTTTAAATATTGAAGCAAGGTTTACAAGTAGTTTTTAATCAAAATTATACGACAATTTTTAATCATAATTTCCAATAAAAAAACAATTTAATAATAAATTCAAGGGGAGTTAGAATGCGTTCCCACCAACTGATGACCATTTTTGTTGTTGTCACTTAAAATTCGTCATCACCATTAATTATTTTTTAAACCAAAATTTAAATATTTTTAATAAAAGAAAATTAGATTTGTCTTTTCCTAAATAATTTAATATTATCTTACCTTTCATTTTAAAATAACTAGAAGGGTACTCGTGATGCATAGAGACATATTTCGATTATAATGTTTCGTTTTGTTCTTTTTTTATGTCGATATAATATGATTTTATGAAAGCGCTAATGTTTTTATTTTTTGGATAAAATATAAATTTATAAATATCATAAAAATTTGAAAAAAAATATTGATATTAGTATCAAATTAACTATTTAAAAGTTTTTTTGTGTGATTTCTTTAATTCAATTTTTTTTATTAGGTTTAGTAACGAAGTAATTTAATTTAAGTTTAATAATATAATTTTTTATAAAAATAATAATCAAGTATTCTATTAGATATCCTAATTATATTTTAAATTTTTTATATTTAAAATGATATATTTATCCTGTATTTGATTATGTTATCTGCAGTTAGTTATATGGATTTAAATAAGGAGCTTTAATAAGTTGTGCTTACGTACAATTTATTTGTAATCTTGAATTTTAAGTAATATGTATCAATGAACGGTACTTTGTGCATAAAAAATAGTTTTTAAAAGTTTTTGTCAAATACTTTATAATATAGTATAGATTATAGGTATTTCTTTTTATCATATTTATTTGGTTTTAATAAATTATAAGGGACATTAAATTAGTCTATCTTATTTTAATGTGTGTAGAGAAGTATATTCTAAAATATAAAATGCATTTACTTTAAGAACAAAAAGTTATAAGAATTAAAAAAATAATAATTCAAATGTACCCATTAAAAAATTAAAGTGATAATGATATTATGTGATAATTAAATAAAAAATTTAAATGAAGAGGCTATCGGCATCCCTAATCTTTGATTAACTACACTTTTAACCCTAATATAATCATCTGTTTGTTTGTCTTATTTTTATTACTATAAGGTATTCGCACAATACAACGAGATACATATTCATTTTAATCTTTCGTTTTATTTTTTATTCTTATTGATATAATACGGTTTATTTAGTTTTGAGAAAAATAATGTTTTTACTTTTGAATAACAATAAATTTGTAGACATCATAAATTTTTAAAAAAATATATCGATATTAATATTAAATTAACTATTTAAAAGTCTTGTTTTTTATGTAATTTATTTAGTTCATTATTTATTTTATTATAATTTAATTTAGATCAAATAGTAAAGTAATTTATTTTTGGTTTAACAATAAATTTTTTATAAAGATAATGATTATGTTAGAACTTGATAATTATCATAATTATATTTTAGATTTTTTATATTTTAAAATGAGATATTTATTTTCTATTTGGTTATGTTTATGCGCAGTTAGTTATACGAATTCAAACATGAAGCTTTAAAAAGTGAAGAGATAAGAGATGAAGAGGTGAAGAATATGAAAATGTGTATATGTATAGAGTGAATGCATCCCTAACCCATAGGTAATCATTTGTTTTTTTGTTGTCTTATATATATATATATATATATACAAAATAATAATCAAACATCAATATAGGTAAAACATAAACAATTAAGTATTTATAAAAAAAATATTTAGTCAAAACAATAAAATAATAATGATCATTATTAAATAATCAAAGTATTCATAACTTTTTAAAATTATATAATTTTGATAATATTAAAATAATCTAAGAGCTTTGAAATAATACTTATTGTAAAAATAATTACATTTTTGAAGTCACTATATTGTTAGCATCGCTTCAAATATAATATTATCATTATTGAAAATAATTTATATTTAATCGAAACTTGTATTTATATTATGTTCATAAAAAATCACTTTTAAATTAACATTTTTGAAAATATTTAAATAACTATGGTGAACTTCTAATACTAATGTGTGTGTGTATATATATATATATATATATATATATGTTGGTTATTATACAACCCATGACATTTGTGCAACCAATACAACCCAATCTCAATCGTCAATTTCATTTGATTAATATGTGATTTCATAGAAGTTTTGATTGTTTCCTAATATAAATTATTGATCATAATTAATGAACCATATTCATCTTCCATAAATATTCAAATCATAATAAATGAACTCTCATCATTTTCATAAATATCTCCATTTATTGGGTTGCATTGGTTGTACAAATGCGACAGGTTGTATTTGAAACAAACTCTCTCTCTATATATATATATATATTCCAATAATATAGTTGGTTATATATATATAAATATATTATATATAATTTTCATTTGTACTACTAAATATATAACCAATTATATACGTAGAATATATATATATATATATATATATATATATATATACACACACTATAAGGGTACTCGTGCAATGCATCGAGACACATTTTGATTTCAATGTTTCATTTTATTTTTTATCTATGTCGATATAATACAGTTTTATGTGTTTTTGAGAAAACGATAATGTTTTTATTTTAAAATAAAATATAAATTTAAAAATATTATATAAAATTTGTATAAAGTATATCAATATTAGTATCAAATTAACTATTTAAAAGTTTTTTGTTTGTGTAATTTTTTAATTCAAAATTTTTATTATAAATTAGCAAAAACATCTCTAAACAAGGTTCAAGCACCATGCCAAATGTGTCCAAAGAAGAAGAGCAAAGCAAATGAAGCATGTCCAAAAGTAAACCAACCCCTTGGACTACTACGAAAAACACCATGTAACGAAGTAACTTAATTTAGGTTTAATAATATTTTTTTTTATAAAGATACTAATTAAGTATTCTGTTAGAACTCAAYAATTATCCTAATTATATTTTATATTTTTTATATTTTAAAATGAGATGTTTATCCTCTATTTGATTATGTTTATTTGCAGTTAGTTACACGAATTCAAATATAGAGCTTTAATAAGTTGTACTTATGCACAATTCACTTTAATCTTGAATTTTAAGTAATATGCATCAACAAACTGTACTCCATGCATAAAAATGGATTTTTAGAGTTTTTTTTTTTCAAATGCTTTGTTACGTTAATTTAGGTTTAATAATATTTTTTTATAAAAATAATAATTAAGTATTCTGTTAGAACTCAATAATTATCCTAATTATATTTTTTATATTTTAAAAATGAGATGTTTATTCTCTATTTGATTATGTTTATCCGCAGTTAGTTGCACAAATTCAAATATAGAGCTTTAATAAGTTGTATTTATGCACAATTTACTTGTAATCTTGAATTTTAAGTAATATGCATCAATAAACAATACTTCATACATAAAAAATGGTTTTTAAGAGTTTTTGTCAAATGCTTTATAATATAGTATGGATATTTATAATAAGTTATATAATATAACTTAAAATAATGATAATATACAATGGATAAAATATATATATATACACACACATACATAAAACAACAACAACAATAATAATGATATAACATGTTATTGATTGAGTTTGACATTTGATGAAAATTAAGGTGATTCCAATTTTCAAAGCATTCAACACCCTCTATTAAGGGATACCATTGGCACTCCTCTTTTAAATATGTTGAGAATCATAAGATCTAAATTCATGGATCCAATTATTTTCGTCTATTGTATTTAATTGATTTTCTTCTTAATTAAGGAAGGGTATAATCGTAATTTTCTCTATCTTATTTATCTTTCATGATTTTAAATTCCTTAATTATCTCCTAAAGTTTATTTTATGTTATGTAATTAGCGGTTTCTAATCTCCATTGAAGATGTTGCATGCGATTACTCTTAAAACTAGAAGAACATATCGTTGAAAAAATGAGATGGGTTTAAAGAGAAGTTGTTGAAATGATTGCTCTGATCACATGAAGAAGCAGAAGAAGACACATAGCTGTTTCATCTATTATTTTTTTGAAAAAAAGGACAAATTATATTCAAGATTATTTGTCTCCAAATTGAAACAAGTTTTTTAGGAAAAGAAAGTTCTCCATCATTACAATCGGAAAAAAAAGGACAAATTATATTCAAGATTATTTGTCTCCCTTGCAATACTTTTAGCAACCCTGTTCGTCAATCTCTTTATGAAAATGACTGAAATTTTCTGTAAACTCTGCAAAATATCTTCACAATATTCAATTATCGCCCCAAAAGAAGAGATCATAGCCAAATCACACTTTAGATCTTAGACCACACTTAAATTAATCTATCTCAACCACAACTTTAATTTATCAGTTTCGTTTGATCCAACTTAACGCTTCCTTGACTGCAATTGCCTCTGTTATCACAGGCTTAACCTTTCCTTGACTAGCCTCTCTTTTTATGCTAATTACTTTTCCTTCATGGTCAAATGCCACACAGTAGAAAGCGAACCGCTCATTGCTTGAGAAAATAGTGACATCTATATTAACCTTAATCATATTTATTTGGGTTTATTCTAGCGCTCGGTACCATCAAGGGTGGTCATAAAACCCCTATAATGGACGATTTTCTTGTCTTGAGCACTAAGCCATCAAGTAAGGTGTATCTTAGTTGTACTAGTTACCTTGATTGCACGAGTCGATCTTTGTTGCCAAACACTATAATTTCTATCCTTCCATAGAGGTCAACAAAGCATCATCACCCTTGCAATTGTTTTAGATGATTCTCTAGCAATCAACTCAAGAAACCAAGAACGAAAGTTCCACATTCCATCCTCGTTTACTAGCCTGCTTAGCCCCATCATGTGCCAACACTCCTAGGTAAAATCGCAACCCACTAAAGCATGAATGATTATCTTAAGAGCCACATTACATCTGGGACAAACAACTGAAATGTCAACTTGCTTGGTCTTAATTTGAACTCTTGTGGGTAAATATCTTGATACTGCTCTCCACATGATATTTTTGACCTTTGGTGACACTTTCTCTTTCAATGCTTCTTCCAAATTCTGTCTTTTTCGCTTGATCTGTGATGAAAGCTCAGAAAGTATCTGGAAGAAGTGCCAGGGATGTTTGACTTATGTAATTGATGTAAAGAAAGAGAAAGAAAAAGAGGAATCGATTCCGATTGTTAATGAATGTTCGTAAGTCTTTCCAGAGGACTTATCTGGATTACTGCCGGACCGAGTTATTGAATTCTGAATTGATCTCATACCAGGGGTTGCACCAGTAGCAAAGACACTGTACCGGTTAGCTCCATCAGAATTGAAAGAATTGGTTGCACAGTTGAAAGATCTGACTAATAAAGGATTCATTAGACCCAACACTTCACCTTGGGGTGCTCCGGTCTTATTTGTCAAAAGAAAGATGGGTCTATGCGAATGTATATAGACTATCATGAATTAAAAAAAAATTGACAATCAAGAACAAATATCCTTTGCCAAGGATTGATGATTTGTTTGATCAGCTGGTGGGGGCAAGTTATTTCTCCAAGATTGACTTAAGGTCGGGGTATCACCAGTTAAAAGTCAGGGAGGAGGACATTGCTACAACAACTTTCCGAACTAGGTACGGGCATCACAAATTTTTAGTTATGCCATTCGGCTTAACTAATGCGCCTGCAGCCTTTATGGATTTGATGAATAGGGTATGTAAGGAATATCTTGATAAATTTGTTATTGTATTTATTGATGATATTCTTATATACTCTAAGACCAAAGAGGAACACGCGGAACATCTTCGTCTGATATTGGAATTGTTGAAAAGAGAAAAGCTATACGCAAAGTTATCCAAATGTGAGTTCTGGTTAAAGGAATTTCAATTTTTGGGTCATGTCATATCAGAAGCAGGGGTGAAGGTAGATCCAGTTAAAATAGAAGCAGTTGAAAAATGGGAAGCCCTGAAGACTCCTTCTGAAGTCCGAAGCTTTTTGGGACTGGCAGGTTACTATCGTAAGTTCATTCAGGACTTTTCTAAGATAGTCATGCTATTGACCAAATTGACTCTGAAGAACGTTAAATTTCATTGGGAGGAAGAACAACAAAGGGCTTTTCAACTATTAAAAGATCATCTCTGTAGTGCACCGGTGTTGACCTTACCTGAGGGATCCGAAGATTTTATGGTATACAGTGATGCTTTGAAGCTGGGTTTAGGATGTGTTTTGATGCAAAGAGAAAAAAGTGATTTCTTATGCGTCCCAGCAATTGAAAGATCATGAGAAGCAATATCCAACTCATGATATGGAATTAGCTGCGGTGGTGTTTGCATTGAAAATATGGAGGCATTATCTTCTAGGGACAAAGTGTCAGATTTATACTGATCATAAGAGTCTGCAACATTTGTTCAGCCAGAAAGAATTAAATATGCGATAGCTTCGGTGGATTGAACTTGTAAATGACTACGATTGTGAAATCCTCTACCACCCGGGAAAAGCTAATGTGGTAGCTGACGCTCTGAGCAGGAAAGAAAAGAATGGAACTGTCAAAGCTATAGCAATGAGAATAAACTTAGTTCCTGATATTCATAAAGAGATTCTGAGATGTCAGAAAGAAGCCATGAAAGAAGATATCATCAAGACAGAAAGGTTGGGTAAGTTGATTTCAACTCTAGAACCGAACAATGAAGGGATTTTGTGCTTTCAAAGGAGAATTTGGTACCATATTTTGGGGATATGCGAAGCACTATAATAAATGAAAGTCATAAGTCTCGATACTCTATTCATCCAGGTACCAATAAGATGTACCAAGATTTGAAACCATTTTATTGGTGGCCCGGATTAAAGAAAGATATAGCTAGATATGTGGAACAATGTATAACATGTCTACAGGTAAAGATTGAGCATCAAAAGCCGTATGGAAGTCTTCAATCTTTGGAGATTCCTGTGTGGAAATGGGATCACATTACAATGGATTTCGTCATGAAATTACCTCGAACTCCAAAGGGGTATGACGCGATCTGGGTAATTGTTGATCGTCTATCTAAATCTACGCGTTTTCTACCAATAAGAGAGAATTACTCTTTAGAAAAGTTGGCTCAGATTTATATTAAAGAAATTGTAACCCGACACGGAGTTCCACTATCTATTATCTCTGATAGATTGAACAGATCCGTGATAGAATTAGAACAACACAAGACCGCCAGAAAAGTTATGCTGATAATCGTTGAAAGCCGATTGAGTTTTGTATAGGTGATCTTGTGATGTTGAAAGCTTCACCGTGGAAAGGTGTTATCAGATTTGGAAAGAAGGGTAAGCTCAGTCCGAGGTATGTTGGACCATTCAGAATATGCAAACGAGTTGGGCTAGTGGCATATCAGTTAGAGTTACCAGAAGAGCTTAGTCTGATCCACAACACTTTCCACGTATCGAATCTGCGAAAATGTTTAGCTGATCCGAGTCTAGCTGTACCGTTGCTGAATGTCAAACTGGACAGTAAACTGAACTTTGTAGAAACACCAGAAGCTGTGATTGACCGAAAGATCAGGGTATGGAGAAACAAAGAAATCAGTTTAGTTAAAGTACGGTGGAAGTTTCACAAAGGACTAGAAGCAACTTGGGAATTGGAATAAAAAATGAAATCGGAGTACCCGTGGCTTTTTGATTAAAGGAATTCCGGGGCGGAATTCTTTTGAGGGGTTGATAATGTGATAACTGGATACTGGTTATCACCTGAGGTAATTAATTCGTGATTAATTGTTAAATGATTATGTGACAGGATGATAAATTGTTATATTTGATCATGCAAATATGTGAAATTTTATGCATAAGAGATAATGCATAATGTGAAATGCATATATATATATATATATATATATATATGTACGCATGATTTATATGTATGATGTATGTATGTGTGCATGTGTGCATGAGTATGTGCTTGAATGTGGACATACATGTAAAGGGTGGTTTAGCCGCCATTCTTATTTTAGAAAGGGGTATATAAGGGGGGTGAGGCCCTCATACCCTTCTTCTTGCCATTTTGAGCTAAGTAAGAGTTTCAAAAAGAAGAGTTGATCGGATTGCTCAAATTTGACTGGATTCAATTTGGTTTCAAAAAGACTTCATAAGGTGAGTGGTTAAAATTGCTTGTGAATCTCTTTGAATTGCATAATTGTTTGTGTTCTATAACTTATCAACCAGGTTAAGTTTGAAAATTAAATCGCTTGAGTGTTGTCCGGATTAGAATAAACCGGACAAGGGTTGAAAGATTTAAAACTAAACCGGACAAAAGGGTTGAGCGGTTTAAGCTTAAATCGGACAAGGCATAAGCGGTTTAAGGTTAAACCGCCTGGTGTGTTGACCGGATTAGTCATAAACCGGACATGATCTCACCCTGTTTAAGGGAAAATCGACCAACGTATTTACCGGTCTAGGCATTGAGCAATTTATGAACTTTGAACTTTTGTTAATGGTTTTGAACGAAGAAGTAAGAATACGACTATGAGGTTGGCCGGTTTAATTAAATCGGACATGTTACTCGGATTGTTAAAATCGGGCAAGAAATGAATAGTGTTGTCCGGATTACTAATCCGGACAAGGCTTTTGGGAATTATTCTAAGTGATAAATCAGACACGATATAAAGTGATTGTCCAAATTAGTAATCCGGCCAAGGTCTTGACCGGATTATGTGTTGACTTGCCATTTTGTTGATTCATTTAACAAGAAATGAGAATTTTTGATAAAGGTGTTTTGAACTGATAATAATTCCATTGACTGCGGTCTATTCTATATGGAATTGTTTTTGATGAAATGTTTTGACGAAGATATAAGGGTGGCATATCAAGGATACGTGTACCATGGGATAAGGGTGGCATATCAAGGAAAGGTGTACCATGGGATAAGGGTGACATATCAAGGAGAGGTGTACCATGGGATAAATGTGACATATAAAGAAGAGGTGTACCTTTGGATATAAGTTTTGGTGAAGATATATTTGTACCTTTGGATAAATGTGGCATATAAAGAAGAGGTGTACCTTTTCATATATTTGTTATATATATATGAAGAGTTATTTTACATAAAAGTTTTGGTGATTATCACCCTGCAATAACATAAATAGGGTAACTCACTAGACCTTCGGTCTAACCCTCATTTTGTGATTTTTAAACATGTATTGTAGGAAGTGCAGACGGTAAGGGAAAAGAGAAAATCTGATAAATTCCCTATATGCTTATTTGCATAAAGAATGGCTGATGATATGTATAGTTTTGGAAGATGAAATCCTGATTAGTACAAGATTTGTATTTTGAATTTTTGGACCATGTATTCTGTAATGATAGATTCTTGTACTAAGGGACCTATGTGGTGTTTGAACATGAATTTCTTGTATATGTTACATGCAATGTGTAAATGGGGTGTTACAGTAGTTAATGGTAGTTATTTTTGGAGGGAAAACTACTTTTGGAGGGAAAACGTAATGGTAGTTAATGGTAGTTATTTTTGGAGGGAAAACTACTTTTTTGGTAGTTAACTTTCCAAACGGTGTGTTGATTCATGAAGAGTCATGTTGGTTCGTTTTAACTACTATATAAGGGTGCATATGAATAGATAACATGATCTGATACACTTTCAATACATACATAATTGCAATCATTTGATGTTCATGTGAACTTTATGTACGCTGCATAAAGTTCTGTTAATTGAGGTAGAATCTTGGGAAGAAATTAGTCTCAAACCACCAGCGTAAATAGTGGGGGCTAATATTCTTTAAGGACAGTGATTATCATGTCCTCAATTCTGAAAATTTGCCATATTCTAACAATCTTAAAGAATATTAAGTCATGGATCAGAGTGTTGGTTTAAGGATATTTGGAAGCGACACAATCAAATTGGACAGAATGGATGGGATGAACTTTACTCGCTGAAAGGAAAAAATGAAATTTCTGTTAACTGCATTCAAAGTTTACCATGTTCTGGAAGCACCACACCCACACATAGGCGTTCTGACTGAAGAGGAACAAAGGAAGCGTGATCAAGATGAAACACTATGCAAAGGGATACATTATGAGTACCCTCACTGACCGATTGTATGATCTGTACACACCAATGACTTCTGCAAGATAAATAAGGAATTCTCTTGAAGAGAAATACACCGCTGAAAAGGAAGGGACAGATAAGTTCATCACTTTTAAATTCTTTGAATTTACTATGGAAGATAATGTTTCTATCTTAGATCAAGTTCATGAATTTCTCATTCTGGTTTCCAAATTCAAAAATCTTAACATTGAAATCCTAGAAAAATTATTGGTTGGGGCCATCATTACCAAGTTACCATCTTCTTGGCACAATTACAGGAAGAAATTGATGCACACTTTAGAGGATTTTACTTCGGGTTAGATTCAGAAACATTTACGAATTGAAGAGGAAATTCGTATTCATGAAGAGAATGTGAATGGTGCATCAAGTTCTAAGGTTAACTATGTTTATTCAGGAAAAAACAACAAAGGAAATGACAAGAAGAGGAAAGGCACATGGACTTCTTCCAAGAACAACAAGAAAGACAAGAAACCATTGTCTGAGGTTGTGTGTTACAAGTGTGGTGACAAAGGGCATATTAAACGCTACTGCAAGAATCCCAAAAAGAAAAATCAGAATTCAAACAAGAAGGATGAATCTGCAAATGCAGTGGAACAAGTTGATACCACAGAAATCACTGTTATGGTTTCTGAAATGAACATTGGAATGATTCAGAAACTGCATATGGCTAGTATGACAACAACAACTGATGATTGGTGGTATGATTCTGGTGCAACTACACATGTTTGCAACAACAAAGACTTGTTCAAAAGTTATAAGGAAACTGAAGATGGACATGAAGTGTCGATGGGTGATAATCATACTTCAAAGGTTGTTGGCGCAGGAAACGTGGAGATCCAATTCACATATGGAAAAAAGTGAACTCTTATGAATGTTCTTCATGTTCCTAACATAGGAAGAATCTTGTTTCTGGTTTTAAACTTTGTAAAAGTGGGGTTAAGACTGTGATAGAATCGAACAAAGTGATTATGTCCAAAGCCAATGTATTTGTAGGAAAAGCATATGCTTGTGATGGCATGTTCAAACTCAATATCAATAAAATTGCTAGTTCTGCTTACTTGCATATTTGCAATTTTTTTTTCCAGTTTTAATATTGAATGTTCTACTTTCAATTTATGGCATCATCGTTTAGGACACATAAATTATAGGACTATGAAAGATATGTTAAAACAAGGCATTATTTCCTATAATGGTGAACATAAAGATAAATGTKAAATATGTGTTCAAGCGAARATGAAAAGAAAACCTTTTCCTAAAATGGATAGACAATCTGAAATTTTAGAGTTAGTGCATTCTGATATATGTGAATTGAATGGACAACTAACTAGAGGTGGAAATAGGTATTTCATAACTTTCATTGATGATTGCTCTAGATATACCTATGTTTATTTGTTGAAATCAAAAGATCAGGCGTTTGAAACATTCAAAATATATAAGGCTGAAGTAGAAAACCAAAGAGGCAAAAAGATACAAATTCTAAGAAGTCATAAAGGTGGTGAATACTTTTCCACTGAATTTTCTTCCTATTGTGAATCACAAGGTTTGATTCATCAAATGACAACATCGTATACACCTCAACAGAATGGTGTTGCTAAGAGGAATAATAAAGTTTTGCAAGATATGATTAATGCATGTTAGTCAGTGCAAACTTGCCAAAAATGGTGTTGCTAAGAGGAAGAATAAAGTTTTGCAAGATATGATTAATGCTATGTTAGTCAGTGCAAACTTGCCAAAGAATTTGTGGGGTGAAGCCTTGCTTACAGCATGTCAAGTAAGTAATAGAATAATTGCAAAGAAACTAAAAGTATCGCCTTATGAAATTTGGAAGGGTAGAAAGCCTAACATCAGCTATTTTAGAGTTTGGGGTTGTTTAGCCTATTATAAGATTCCTTTACCTCATAGATCTAAATTAGGACCTAGAGGTTTAAAAAGTGTATTTGTGGGATATGCAAAAGATTCTAAATCTTATCGTTGTTTAGATTTAGATTTGAATGTTATTGTTGAATCAAAAGATGTAGATTTCTTTGAGAATAAATTACGCCATGATTCAACAAGCACAAATGAAGTTGTGACTCAAATCCCATGAAATATTTCTAATCCAGATTTGAACTCTAACAATAAGAGGAATATGGCAGAATCTTCTAGTGCACCTAGAAGAAGTGAAAGGGCTAGAAAGGAAAGAAATTTGGATCCTGATTTTATTGATTCTCAAGCTATAATCTTCCTTGTTGAAGGTGATAATGAGAATTATGTTATTAATAAGATACCAGTTCTACTTAATGTAGAGGATGCACCTAGAACATATAAAGAGGCTATAACCTCTAGAAATTCTGCATTTTGGAAGGAGGCAATTGATGATGAAATGGATTCCCCAATATCTAACAATACTTGGGAACTTTCAGATTTACCTCCAGGTTCCAAAGCAATTGGGTGTAGATGGGTATTTAGGATTAAATATCATACAGATGGATCCATTCAAACTTTTATAGCAAGGTTAGTAATTCAAGGCTTTAGTCAAAGACAAGGAGTTGATTACTTTGATACATATGTACCAGTAGCTCGAATCATTTCAATTAGGGTGCTCTTTGCTTTAGCTTCAATTTATAATTTGCCTATACATCAAATGGATGTTAAAACAGCCTTTTTGAATGGCGACTTAGATGAAGAAGTCTATATGAAACAACCTGAAGAGTTTGTATTTCCTGGTCATGAGAATAAAGTTTGCAAATTAAAGAAATCTGCATATGGGTTAAAACAGGCACCTAAACAATGGCATGAGAAATTTGATAAGTTTATACTATCAAATGGTTTTACCCATAACTCATCAGATAGATGTATTTATTCTAAGTTTATAAAAGCTTATGGTGTGATTCTATGCCTTTATGTAGATGATATACTCATTGTTGGAGCCAATATGGAAGGTATCAATGAAACTAAGAAGTTTCTGTCTTCATGCTTTCAAATGAAAGACATGAATGAAGTTGATACTATATTGGGGATAAAGGTTAAAAGGCATAGTRGGGGTTATGCATTAAATCAMTGTCACTACATTGATAARATTATAGACAASTTTCAACACTTGAATATTGAGGAGGCAAATACCCCRTATGAGTCATCTTRTAAACTGGTTGAGAATGATGGAAGAGTTGTTGCTCAAATAGAATATGCAAGTGCAATAGGTTGTTTAATGTATGCTACACATTGTACTAGACCTGATATTGCATATGCTGTTTGCAAACTTTCATGATATACGAGTAATCCTAGTCAAGATCATTGGAAAGCAATTGGAAGAGTTTTTGGTTATCTTAATAGAACTAGACAATTAGCTTTATATTATGATCGCTTTCTTGCTGTACTAGAAGGATACTCAGATGCTAGTTGGATAACTGGCAGTAGTGATAGTAAATCCACAACTGGTTGGATTTTTACACTTGGTGGAGGGGCTGTTTCTTGGGGTTCAAAGAAACAAACATGTGGTAAAAACATATACGTTCTTGTAAGAATCTTGCAGATCTGTTTACAAAAGATCTTCCAAAAGACATGGTCTTTGGAACTACAAGAGAGATGGGTCTGAAACCCATTCAGTAAAGTTGGCAACAATGGGAACCCAACCTTTACTTAGACTAAAATCTACTTAAAGGTTTAATGTGGTAAAAACAAGTTGTTGATTACCAACTGGACACTAGTTTAGTTTGAATACTAAATAGTGAGCAATTCTTTTAGGGTGAGTATTTATACTCTTAATAAAGTGTACCTTTGGTAATTAAAGGGCTTCACCTATGTGGATATGAGGAGTGGTGCCGCTCCTACAAAGGTGAGATTTACTTTTGGAGATATCCATGAAACTGGGATTAGCACATGGCCATAATAGTGCTACCATGTTATGAACATCAATAATATGTTATGTGTGTTATCTTTCTGAGTTTAACACTAAGAATCATGGCTCAAATGCTGTAAAGCAACCATTGATTCTGTTAGGCTATTTGAAAAATACATACTATGTTAAGGTTCAAAGCGAAAGCTCCCTCAACTTATGCATAATCTGTTGGATATTGTTAATAAAACCCAAGTGGGGGATTGTTGGAACTTATGGGTTTTATCTACAATTTTGTATTGTGTATCCTACATAGGTGGGTAAGAAAAGTGAAAGTGTGTTAATAAGTACTATTCCACTCAATTATTTGAAAGTCTTTTAGGAGGCTTTTGGAGGGAAAACGTAATGGTAGTTAATGGTAGTTATTTTTGGAGGGAAAACTACTTTTTTGGTAGTTAACTTTCCAAAAGGTGTGTTGATTCATGAAGAGTCATGTTGGTTCGTTTAAACTACTATATAAGGGTGCATATGAATAGATAACATGATCTGATACACTTTCAATACATACATAATTGCAATCGTTTGATGTTCATGTGAACTTTATGTACGCTGCATAAAGTTATGTTAATTGAGGTTGAATCCTGGGAAGAAATTAGTCTCGAACCACCAGCGTAAATAGCGGGGGCTAATATTCTTTAAGGACAATGATTATGACGTTCTCAATTATGAAATCCGCCATATTCTAATATGATCTCCATCATCCCTTAAAACTGGTAACTGTTGATACACACTCCGTATCGTGTAATGTAAGAGACACCTCCATCGTCTATTTCCATCCATCCGTCATGTTTGAGTCGCTGGATGGAATGCTTCTAATCAGAATCCTATTGCACTCTTTGTTGATCCCAGATCTCTCAATAACACTAATAATCTAGTTATGAATAACCAAATTATAGTGATTTTATGAAGAAAGTTATGAAGACTCGAGAATAAAAATAAAAATATTTTATGAACAGTCTTGAGCTTCAAAGGTTTT
>NC_037536.1:3606476-3607996 GCF_001531365.2 Cynara cardunculus var. scolymus | reverse complement strand
ACACCTCTAACAGAGGCTCTGAAGGAGTTGACTTCTACAACTTCTGAACTCAAGGTGACCTTATCAGCCCTTCAGAGCTCTGTCCTCAAAAAGGATGATCTCACAGAAGCCTTCAGCGTGCTGTCTCTCAATCCTTCTTCCATCAACACACTAAAGACAGAACTGACAGAGGTTGCCACCCAATACGCTGCAGACATAGTTTCCACCGGCTACACGGACTACTCCGCCTTCAAGAATGAAATCAAAGAGATGTTCTCCTCTGCGATCACTTTAGGCATCGACTCCTCATCCTCCAGGGCTAACATTAACCATCTAGCCACTCGCAGAGAGATAGACGCAATGGTTGAGGCCCTCGGAGAGACCGTGCGAAAGCACCACGACCATCTTCTCAAAGAGGCCCGTGCTACTAACGAATCCATCAGAGACTGCATGAAGCAACTCGTCAAAGAAGGTCACTCATTCCGAAATGAAATATATCGTTGCATCTCTAAAATGAAATGGGCCACATAGATTAATATCAACACCGCCACTATGAATGCTGAAATGGTAATAGAGAATATGGAGAAGGCGGCCTCCAGAGTTCTCAGGCGCTTGAAGAAGGCTCCCCTCACCTTGTGCAAGACAGAGGCTACTCAAATCCATGATGATCAGGAAGGCAATGACCCTGATCGTCATGAGGGGGAGAAGAAGACAGAGCCAAAAAAATCGACCTCTGCCAAACCACTGAAAATAGTGGATTCTGCTGTAGCCCTATTCTCCAAAGAAGAAAATCTCCAGAGCCTACGGGGAAAGGCAAGGGTAAAGTAGTAGAGGAGTCGCCAAAGAAAGGGTCTAGCTCTGACACACTGGAGGAGATTAATGAAGATGAATATGACGACCCTGATCTGGTTCAAGCCCTCAAGGCTTCTCTGCCAGAGGCTCGGATGAAGAAAGGCAGAGCTCCCATCCCTAAAGTCGGAGAAGGCTCTTCCAAACTTGCCAAAATACCTAAAGAGACGTCCACGGGTACGTTCGACGCTCTGTTAGGAACAGTCAAGCCAATCCTACCAGAGGCCTATACTCGAAGAAGACACCAGAACGCCAGAGTCTGCCACAGTGGGGAGGGTCTCTGAAATTATTGACTCGATGAACAAGATTCCTACACAGAAGATGCGTACAGAGCCCGTAACCACTGTCGAAGAAATTCTGCGATGGCGTTACTCATCCACAGACACAGAGCCCCCATACAATCCTGAGCTAACTGGCATGCCCTCTGTCGAAGCAAAGTTTCATTTCTCTAAACTCACCAAGCCACCAGTGCAGGTCTTCTCAGAGCATGTTATTTGCTCTCTAGAAACCATTTCTCCGCGCACCATGCTAAAGAAGACCGTGTTGTACACTCAATATACGGTGAAGAGGGATGATGGCAACCTCCACACTTTTATAGATGCTGACCTCCACAATCTGTGTGTATTTGATCTAATCTTCTTGCACAAGATCCTAAACAAGTACATGGAGAGGAGGTCAAGCTACTCGATTTC
>NC_037536.1:3602093-3606306 GCF_001531365.2 Cynara cardunculus var. scolymus | reverse complement strand
GGTCATCCGGAAGGATCGTCCCCGCACCCCTCCTTGTTCTCCTTGGTTCCCAGTAATTCTTCCCCGATTACCCGATGCATTACTCCCCATTGTTAACTGCGGATTTCTTAGCAAGGGGCAATTCGGTCGAATATGATCCGGAGAGTTGCAATTAAAACACCTTTTGTTGGTTGGACAATTTCTAGACAGATGACCCGCTTCACCACATTTATAACATTTCCTCGGATCCATCTTACCCTCACCTTGATGAACTTTCTCATTGTTCTTCTGTTCAAATTTGTTATTATATCTTACAGTCTTGGGTCCTCGAAAAGATGAAGGTCCTTTCCATTTTCGTTTCTCAACAACTTTCCCTTCTGATTGTCTATTCTTATTTCTTTCAGTTACTTCAGCTGCCTCTACTGTCAGTGGAAAGGTATTGGGGTTCATAGCAATAATGAATTCCCTTATTGAGGGCTTCAGACCCCAAATAAATCTTTCTATCTTTCTTGATTCAGTCGAAACATAATGTTCGGCAAAACGAGAGTATTCAATAAATTTTTCAGTATACTCCCGTACTGTTCTATTTTCTTGTTCCAGCTTTAGGAAATCTTCCTCCATTTGTCTCACAGCCGTTTTAGGACAGAACTGATTTTTGAATCGATCCACAAATTCTATCCATGACATAGTCTGTAACACATCCGTTATGGTAGACGATTCCACTTCCCACCAGAATAAAGCATTTGACTTCAATACTGAAACAACAAATCGTACTTTATCTATTTCCGGGCATCGGATGGTGTTAAACACAGATTCCATCTCATTTATCCAACACATTGCTTTTACCGGATCTCTCTCTCCAGAGAAGGTTGGTGGTTTACATGCTAAGAATGTCTTAATATCTCCTTTTCTATTATAAGTGATTGGAGCAGATGGATAAAACTCTACTCTTTCTGTTTTTACTCTAGCAGGTATCCCTATAATAGATATCAGAGTTTCTCGTAATTTTCCCATTTCCTCTGCTAACACATCTCCGGTTATATATTATGGGTGTGGTACCGTTCCTCCCTGAACATTCCAGAGTGGGATTCTTCCTGCTCGGATTGTATCAGCCCGACTCCTTCCCTGAGACTGACTTCTTCCTCTACCTCGTCCCCTAGGTCTTCCTCGACCTCTATTTCCAGCCGTACTGACTGGAAAATTAACCAAAGATTCCTCCCTTTCTTCAGATTTTGGACGAGCTATTCTTTCAGATCTTCTAGTTTGGTTAGACATCTGCAGAGTTTTAATATTAATAATCACGAATTCACATTCCCAAATATAATGAAGTACTCAAGTTCAGATGTGTACTTGTAAATTTATAATTACACTGGCCAGATGTAATTAAAATTCACCTTACACACTGTTCTTTCAACTTATTATATTTATTTCCAATGGTGCTAACTATGTCCGGGACCCTTAACATGCAATAAAACAGTTTAACTCTAGGTATCATGCTGTTAAAATACCTAAATCCCTTAAACTCAGGCTCTGATACCATTCTGTAACGCCCCAATCCACATATTGCATGTAATACATATTTTATATCAAAGAAACACATATTCATTCACCATTCAGGTCCCTTAGTACAAGAATCTATCATGACCAAATACAAGGTCCAAAAATTCAAAATACAATCTTGTACTAAACAACAAAACTAATCATCGAAAGCAATTCCTCATCCGAAATGCATATAAGAAAAGCATTAAATCTTTTCCTTTCCTTTACCTTCTACACCTCCTGCAATACATATTTTAAAATCACAAAAACGAGGGTTAGACTGAAGAGTCTAGTGAGTTACCCTAATCATTTAATTGCAGGGTGAAGGATCACCAAAATCTTTATAAAACAATTATTCATATATATAACAAATATATGAATACACAAGAAGGTAAAATCAAATCATTTTTCACTTTCAAGCTAACCACGCAGCTATACAAATTCCATACCTTTGAACCAATCGGGTTCCATTTAATATCATTTTAAACCTTTTCTTTATCAAACGAGGTTTAAATAAAGATTCAGGTTAAACCTGACGTTTCCTTCTCAATAACATTCAAACTATGATTTCCAATAAGAACCTTGATCCTAAATCTTTAAATCACAAAGAAATAAAGATTTCCAGACCATGGTAATCTTAAGGGATATGATAGAAAATGTTATATAATACCACACACAAACAATGCCACCCTTATAACAAATGTACACCTCTCCTTGATATGCCACCCTTATATCAAATGGACACCTCTCCTTGATATGCCACCCTTATATCAAATGGACACCTCTCCTTGATATGCCACCCTTATATCAAATGGACACCTCTCCTTGATATGCCACCCTTATTACTTCATTTAAAACATTTATAAAATAATTCCGAATAGACCGCAGTCATTGGAATTATTATCAGTCTGAAAACATTTATATCAAAACTTCATTTTTATGATAAGAGAATTTCCATCAAAACATTTTTAACACACTCCGGTCAACAATCCGGTCAAGCATCATCCGGATTAAACACTTAGAATTAAAGTCCACTTTGTCCGGATATCAAGTCCGGTCAACACACACTCTTTGAACGGTTATACTTAGAATAAATTCATATTGAACGGATATCAAATCCGGACAACAGTCCGTTCAAGACTTGTCCGGTTTAAAAATAAACCGCTCCCCATGTGGTCGTATTCTTACTTCTCAGTATAAAAATTTTAAGTAATACTACCAATTATAAATCGCTCAACACTCAACCTATTTACCAACTCCGGACAACAAACCGCTCATGGCTTGTCCGGTTTAAAACAATCCGGACAATAAGCCGCTCAAGGGTTATCCGGTTTACACTAATCCGGACAATAAGTCGCACAAGGCTTGTCCAGTTTAAATACTTATCCGGTCACTCCTTGTCCGGATAAACACTTAAACAATATAATCAAGGTTTCTTTCCAAAGGATAACAATACGAAGCATGCAAATAAAACCAGTAGAATTTTTATACAAAAAGGTTTAGAAACCACTCACCTCAAAAAGCTTTTGAAACCAAAATGCTTGTAATCAACCCTTTTGAAACTTGACACTTGCAAATCAGCTTGAACTCACTTCTTTTTAGCAAACCGGACAACACTTTCTTTAGAGCACTCAATATTACTTAAAATAACAAAAAGAGTAAAAGAGAGGATAAGCCCTCTATTTATAGTTGCTAAAAGTGGAAGGTCGGCTAACCGCCTTCCTTTCCACCCTTACACCTCATGCATAAAACCCACATGCACCCCAAGCATACATACATGCATACATATTCCATGCATAACTTGCATGCACATATATATATACTTCCATATTCTATGCATATATAAATATATATAAAAATATATATCTTTAACCAAATGAATGCACAAATTCGCATACCARCATGCATCAAACATATCAGTTTATCATGCTATCACGCAATCATTTAATCGAATAATCACATATTAAATACCTTGGGTAATAACCAGGATCCGGTTATTACAAATGGATCTTCAAGGTCTACAAGACTGATTTGCAATATGCTGTAGACGATTATCCAGACTCTGCTGTTGAGTAAACTCTTGTAATAGTATAGGCCTGTACAATTTTTACTTCTTTCAATAATGTAATTTTTTTGAAGAGGATGAGATTAATCTCCTCTTTTATTTTTCCTTAAGTCAAATCTTGCTCCCAACTGTTCACAATTATTTTTTCAATACTTAGGGGGAGATTGTTAGCTCCATTATTCCTATCTTGTAAAAGTATAGAAAAAATATATTGCAAGTCTTGACAGAAGGTTAACTCCACAGAAGACAACAGAGGATTAGCAACAGAAGCTGTATGAGCGAACAAGTGATGAGTGGCAGAACCTCTGATGCGTCTCACAGAGGTTCTGGAAAATAGTCCTCTGATCAAAAGAACATGCAAGTCATATACAGCAGAGGCTCTGAGATGGCTTACAGAGGATCTGCGGTTTTTGTCTTCTGTGAAGTTTCTGTTCTAACAGTTTTTCAAAGGTGGTTAACCGCATGTGCTTCTCACGTGACTAGGACTTAATCGACTTTCTTTGGACGACCCAGATGAAGACACTTGTCAAGATCTAGTCTCTAAGGTCGTTAGGAACTAGTATAAATAGCGGATAGGGCCTTTGTAAACAGTGTGCTTCCACTATTGTAATCGTCAAATTTTTCAATTGA
>NC_037536.1:3599797-3601873 GCF_001531365.2 Cynara cardunculus var. scolymus | reverse complement strand
GTTCTTGGTGTGTTTAGAATTTTCTAATCACTTATTCACTCTGTTTTGCTCTTATTAATACTTCTGCTGCACTTCAATTGTTTTAGAGCTTGTTTAGAGTGTTAGATCAATACCAAAGTTGAATTCAGATCCTACACTACCCATGAGGACAACCATATCTGAGTGAGCTTAAACTCAAAATGGGTTTGTGTGTAGAGCTTAAAATGAAAATGAGAGGGGTAGTTGTTGTTTGCCAAAAGAATTAATGAGAGTTGTGTCAATATTAAAAGATCAACAGAATCCTGTTCTAATCTCTATAATCCGGGTCAACCATGAAATCTATTAGTTCTCAATTCTATCAAGACTAATATTGGAAAAGGCAAAGCTCGGGCCAATTCTTGTCACAACCACACTAGCTGCTTATTTATCTCTTAACAGATAAGTGTTTCAATAACACTTGAGGCACGCAACTCACAATCTATCAATTTCTCATTCGAAAAAATTTGATATTGAAAAAAAATGATATATGTTCCCCCTTCAAGTCTTTTTTATCTCGAATTGAGTCTGATAAATTTATGTACTCCACAATGTTTATCTTTTTTAGCCTAAACAGAGGCATTAGTTGCTTTATTTTTTCTACACTACACAAATTTTGCAATTTATATGTTATTTTGCCGCAACATTCTTAGATATATTTTTTATAAGATATCGATGATTGAATGGAAGTCCTGATGAGATGAACCTTAAAAAATCTCATATATGAAGTACATTTGTTGTACTGAATATATTTGTTATATTCACAGGCCAATATTTTTATAAGATTGAAAACAATTTCATAAGTTGAAATTGGTTATTTTCCCATCTTTAAAATCTGAAAAGATTATACAAGTGGATTTGAAAAGATCTACTTACAACTTTATGAATTGACGGCACACGTTGAAAATTCATTCATTCTGATGTATGATGCAAATGTTTCTCATTTCATCATAAGGGGGAGTATGATATAATGAATGAAATAATCAATTCTGAAGATTGGGAATCGGCAAAGGACTCAAGGAGTGTGAATGCAACGACTGCTGATTATTCTTGTGCTACAATGTTTGAGGGAAATTGAATGTGAAGATCTCATCTTACAAGAGTTTAATGAAAGAGATTTCTCAATGAAAAGAATGTTTGTAATGGAGAAAATGTTAGTGATTGCTATTTTGAAGAAGTTCTTTGATGAAAATATCTTGAAGATTATTTTTGTTCTACATTCGAGGGGAGAATGCTGAAATATTTTCTCAAGAGAAGTTCGTGAAGAGAAGAATGTTAGAAGATTTTATCATTGGAGATTTCAAAAAGTGCAAATTCTTTCAAGACTGAATACAAAGGGAGAGAATGTTAGGTTTGAATTTTAGAGTTAAATTGTATTCGTCTTGAAAGTTTATAATTGTATTTTTAGAGTATTTGACTTTATAAGTCATGTTTGACTTTGACTAGTGCTTTTATAGTTTGACCTATAAATAGGGTCTTGTAAGGATTTTGTAAGTGAAATTTTAAAGGGAGCTTAATTGTTGTAATACGTACATTGAGACTAAAATATACTATAGTTGACTAATTGACTTTTCCTCTCAAGACCTTCAAAGTGTTCTTGATGTTAATTCATGAATATTGCCATTAATCATCAAGTTTATGAAAATTGATCATATTGTGGAACACACATTATACTTCTCACCAGAGCCCAACCCTCAAATAGGAATATCTAAATTATATATGTTTTTTTATTTTTTTTAAAAGAAAAAGATAAAAGGACCAAAATATCGTTGATTTAGTACACTTAAGATTAATAGTGTTAGGACAAGGAATCTAATCTATAACAATAAAGAAAGGGGGTGGCTAATGGCACCCCTATCTTTTTACTTATGGCACCCCTAAAGTTAGGTAATCATTTCTTTTTTTGTTATTTTTTTTTCTTTTTATACTAATTTTTCTAATTATCTTATTATAAATATATTATATATTTTCTTTTCTCTTTTAATATATTTTTTAAAAAAACCTTACTTCTTTATTTTTAAGATATATATATATATATATATATATATATATATATATATA
>NC_037536.1:3597127-3599696 GCF_001531365.2 Cynara cardunculus var. scolymus | reverse complement strand
TTAATAAGGGCATTAATGTAATTAAGTAATTTTTATAATTTTTATTTTATTTTAATTAATTAGGTTATCTTCACGTTTCACGTATTGTTCTCCTTCGATCACGGCTTCTTCTCCATCGATCACGGTTTCTTCTCCATCGATCACGTCGTCTTCTCCTTCATGCGTCTCCTTCATGCGTCTCCTTCATTCAGACGTATATTCTTTCTCGTTCATCATAATCTACACATAGTCCATGGATGACTTGAATGTTGTTGGTAAGGAAGTTTGTTCAGGATCAAGTTATTCAAACGACGATTCTGTGGGCTTTTCTCAAGATTGTTTTCTTGAAGACAACTTTTATGAAAGTAGTTCTGATAACGACGAAGAAGGTATGATGTGATAACATTAAAATATATCATCAATTTTCATGAAAGGTTTTTTGGAGTTTTTATCACATGTGATAAAAAGTAAAAGGACTTGTGAATGTAAACATTTTTTGTCTATTTATTGTTTTTGGTATATGTTGATTTGAGTTTAATGTTATTCTACTTTTGTAGTTGAAAATTTTGATGTTTATCACATGTGATAAACATCCCATTTTTTTTTTAGTTCGCTACTTTTTAAAGTGAAAAGTTTGATGTTTTATCACATGTGATAAACCGGATGTTTATATGTATGTGGATACTGTTTGGTTCGTTTTCCATTAAATTTATGTAAATGATGCAGCAACAACTGCTTTTGTCTCCCAAAATGTTGATGACATCGACTTACCAGTGATCATAATAGCTGTGATAATGATGTGATAGATGTGATAATTGTGTGATAGATGTGATATGAGACATATGATTGATGTTAGTAAACAATGTAAATCAGCAAGTGAAAAATGATAGCTATTTTTGTAATCAAGATGGTTAATATCACCTTCAACTTGTAACACCAAATCAATTATTATAATTGTGATATCTAGGTAAGTGAGAATTTTGGATGTTTATCACATGCGATAAACATCTCATAGCTACAATTGTATGTTACTGTAATGTGTCTTGATGAGGTTGATTTTGTTTTGAATTTAATTTAATAGTAATTGTGTTTAGTTTTATTATGTCATATGAGACTTTGTTAAGTTGGTTTATATGTATATTGTTTTCTTTATTTATAACTATTGATAATTGTTTCATAGATCATTTTGTGTTACCAGCTCAAGGAGTGATTGGAAGTCCTTGCTGTGATGGAGTTTGTATCTCATCTGTTCCAAGTGAATTTCAACCGGTTGTTGGATCAATCTTTGCATCTTTGGAGGATGGAATTGAAATGTATCGAAGGTATGCTGACATTGCCGGGTTTGATATTCGACTATCAACCCAGAAGACAAGGAAGGGTGGTATAGTCAAACTAAAATATTATTGTTTGTCATAAGCATGAAAAACCAAAAAAGAGGTCGGTTGACTCTATTGAAGTGGATGGACATCGTAGACAAGTACGAAATACAAACTTTAAAGTTACAGATTGTAAGGCGTTTGTTAGGTTTAAATACATAGAGGGGTCTCAATCATCATATAGATTATACTATTTTTGTCCCAACCATAACCATGATTTGATTGATGATGCTGATAGAATTTTATCACGTAAGAGTAGGCAACTCAGCTATGATGACAAAGTTATTATTCACCAGTCGGCAAGGTCAAATATTGGGCCTGTAAGAGCCCATAAGATGCAGGTTTGTTTGAAAGGTGGATATGATGAAGTTGGTTCTACTGTTGTTGATTATAAGAATTTCAAGAGGGATCTCAATAACTACATTGGTGATGGAGATGTACAAATGGTGGTAAATATGTTGAACGACAGAAGACAATATGGGACAAACTTTGCATTYGAGTATAAAATTGACAATGGTCGTTTGGTATCAATGTTTTGGGCAAACGAGTTGACAAGGTTGAACTACGCAGAGTTTGGTGATGTTATGTCATTTGATAAGATATATCGTTTCAACAAGTACGTTAATGTAATGTTATCGTAATTTGGATTTATTAATTTTTATGGTTTCGGCTTATATTTTATTTTTTGTCATCGTAGGTATAACATGGTTTTTGTACCATTCACCGGTATTGATAACCATARGAGATCAGTTGTTTTTGGGTCAGGATTGATTACTGAAGAAACTATCCAAGCATATACGTGGTTGTTGGAGTCATTCTTGAAGGTTCATGGTCGTCAACCGACCCTTGTTTTGACTGATCAAGATGCTTCCATTAAGGAAGCAGTCCCTGTTGTGTTTCCTTATGCTAGACATCGCCTATGTATGTGGCATATCATGAAGAAGCTACCTGCCAAGGTATTGAATGTTTTATCACATGTGATTGAAAGTAGTATGATATTTAGTGTTATCGGTGATAAAAATGTGATTGCAGTAGTGTTTCATATGTGATTTGCAAATTTGACTTAGTTATAGCGATGTTATGATGCAGGTAGGTTCTGATATCATTTTGAATACAAACTTCAGAAAACGGTTATTGAAATTAGTATGGAGTGTACACCTTGAACCTGATGAATTTGAGGTTAAATGGGCGTCTTTGTTGAATGAGTTTGACCT
>NC_037536.1:3592473-3594532 GCF_001531365.2 Cynara cardunculus var. scolymus | reverse complement strand
GAAGACTTGCTTCTGTATTGTTCATTCTTGTTCAACATTGTAGCCCATATGTCGATCACCCCCCCGTATATGAAAGTATCATCAACCATGCTTTCSAAAATATGACGTGGTGCATACTGACACTCCGCTATTAAGTATACCGGTTCCCTGTGAGGTAATAAGTTATTTGATTACTAGATTTCCATATGAGCATAAATCTCAATATAGTTAATAAGTTATAAATTGTGACCAACTGTGATAATGGTGTGATAAATGTGTTAATGATGTGATAATTGTGTGACCGGGTTGATAAACATGATAATGATGTGATAATTGTGTTACCAGGATGATAAATGTGTTAATGGTATGATAATTGTGTTAATGATGTGATAATGTGTTACCGAGATGATAAATGTGTTAATGGTGTGATCATTGTGTTAATGGTCTGATAATTGTGTTACCGGGGTGATAAATGTGATAGGGGTGTGATACTAGATTTCCATATGAACATAAATCTCAATAGAGTTCATAAGTTATAAACTGTGACCAACTGTGATAATGGTGTGATAGATGTGTTAATTATGTGATAAATGTGTTAATGGTGTGATAAWTGTGTTACCGGGTTGATAAATGTGATAATGGTGTGATAAATGTGATAATGGTGTGATAATTGTGTTAATGGTGTGATAATGATGTGATAATGGTGTGATAGATGTGATAATGGTGTGATAGATGTGTTAATTATGTGATAAATGTGTTAATGGTGTGACAAATTTGTTAACGGTGTGATAAATGTGTTAATGGTGTGATAATTGTGTTATCGGGTTGATAAATGTGATAATGAACTTACATCTGAGTGCCTTCCATAGCGAATATTAGGTTAGAAAGGATTAACTCGACTTTTGTGTTAGGCCGGTGTGCGTCCACTTGTCTATTCATATACGGTGAACATATTTTTCCTTCCTGCCTTTGAAGCTCTTGGACCAATGGGACCAGTGTATATCTCACTTATTGGTTTGACATTAGGAACCACATCATTGTCCTCTTTGTTAGGAGCAGTTTCCTTCGGCTCAGCAACTTCTTCGAACTCTTGGGTGAGGCCTAAACTAAAATCCGGCATCTGTAACTTCTCATATATTTTAATTGTTTTGTCTACCCCCTTAATTGTTTCTGGATTTGAGAAGAATTGTGTTGGTGTCTCAACAATCTCTTGTGCGCCCCCCGTAACACCTTGCCATGGATCACTAGTTGATGCTTGTGTTGTTTTAGCAAGTGACATGTTCATTGATGTGTCAATGTCCATTTTGTCAATTACTACCAAATCTATCAACTTTTTTTCCCAAACATCAAACTCCACAGMGTTGGGGTATTTAGTCCTTCCTTTTTTTAGAATCTGATCGAAATCGCTCTTCAATGTCTTGAACATATTAAAAGTGTGTTCGACCTCACCCAAGTATCTCTGCACAAACCGACAAACAAATGACATGTGAATGTATGTTTAAAGTAGTTATATAATTTATTAATTTATGAAAATCATTTGTTAACTATGGTGCTTATATGTGTTAAGTAAAATGTGATAACCATGTGATAAATAAGCAATGTGGTTATTTTTTACATTATACATTAATCAATTTTGCCGTACCTAGATTGTGATATGCAAGAAAACTAAAATTCATTTGCATTAACGTGACTAGATTTGTGATAAGTCAGATGATTTGAAATTTCTTGGACCGTATTACTCAGTTCAGGGTATTGAMAACTTACTTGATTAATTAGATAGACATTGAGTACGCAGCGGACAGTATGTAAATCAAGCAGGTAGTAATCAATAAGAACACAATGAAGAACTCTTGAAGAACACAGGGAGAAAATGCTTCAAAGGATTTTCAATAGAAAATGTCGACAATTACAATAACGGAAGCACACCTAATTACAAAGGCCTAAAGCTGCTTTTATACAAGCAAATAACTGCAATGACAGACCTAGACGTACTATTTAATCTACGCCGTTCAAATAAAGCAGATTACAGACAAGATCACGTGTTCAGCACGAGCAGCTAATAAACCTAAGAAAAACGAGT
>NC_037536.1:3587438-3591110 GCF_001531365.2 Cynara cardunculus var. scolymus | reverse complement strand
CGGCTTCGAATATCTACTTTTCCATTGCTCTACTACACTTACTCCGCAGTTGTCATTAACTAAACTATCCAATTGAGCTCCCCCAATTGGTGCACCAATCATCTCATGTATTTTCTTARCTGTGATTGGGATCACACCGTTTTCGAGTTTAATCATCATGTTTTTAGAGTCAAACGAATCAACTACGTAATACCCAAGCTTTGCAGGTATACCGTTTGTCTTCATGTTCAACAGGCCTTCAAACCCCATTTCTTTTACACACTTTATTTGTAATGGGGATAAATTTTGAATCATTGTATATAGGGGCTTAGGTGATGTTCTCGTACGAAGAGGAAGATGGGGTTTTGATCGTACCTTTGCCTTTGTCTTCTCTTCCCTTAGTATCTTCTTTAACTCTTTTTACCTTTTTCCTTATGTTTTGGTCTTGAATCTCAAAGTCGTCATCATCTTTAAATTCCTCCATTGACTTTGGTGGCCTTTTATATATTTTTCCTGCGTAGAAAATCTAGTTTTAATTTTTATTTAAGATATCATGTTTTTGTACATGCTTTGTATATGACAGTCAGTAATACATGTAACGAAATATAGTATCATGTTCATCTAATGCAGTAATCRATGAGTTGTGAAGTCAATGGTATATGCGACATACACATAGTTATGGTACAATTCATGTCATTCATTTTACCAATTGTTTTCAAATCACATTGTCATTAAATAAACAAAATAGTATTGTTACCTCTTCTAGTKGAACAATCAGTCGCCCTTTGTTTTGCTTGACCGACGTTCAATATCGCAACTTCATTGCTTTCATCATCCACATCAACAGGGTTTTCTGATGTGTTAGAAAATTTAGATTCCTTCTTGTTTTTTTGTAACCTGTAGCTCATCCGCATTGTTATTATACCCCTAAAATTGTAGTTGGTCCACCATTAGATATGATAATAATGTGATGAAAGAGTCAAAACAATACTAATGGTGTGATRATCATGATATATTAATTAGTGCAAAATATTGATTTAACTATAATTTAAAACATTGCAAACAAGTTATTTTATTTGTTGTTTAATGGAAATCACGTGATAACAATTCAAATAAGTAATACTAATCGTCAAGAATATTAGCTGACTTTGTGAAGATATAATCGGACTCGTCTAGAAACAATTACAGCTAAATTTTAATTTATGAACAACACAGCACCAAAATGATAATCCTAATCATTGTCAAGTAATGTATAACAATGATTATCACATTCAAATCACATGTTGATACCAAAAATTTTACTTATCAACAAAAACGTTAACCCAATTAATGTATACCGGTGATTATCATACCCCTATCACATAAGTATCACACCCCTATCACATACGTATCACACTCATATATCACATGATTACACCAAAATTTTACCAAGTGATGTATACCAGTGAGTATCATACCCCTATCACATAAGTATCATACCCCTATCACATACNGTATACCGGTGATTATCATACCCCTATCACATAAGTATCACACCCCTATCACATACGTATCACACTCATATATCACATGATTACACCAAAATTTTACCAAGTGATGTATACCAGTGAGTATCATACCCCTATCACATAAGTATCATACCCCTATCACATACATGAAGACCGAGACAGAGAGAACTAAACTGTAGCACCAGATTGAGGAATACTGCCTACTTAACAAATATAAGAAGCTTCTTTCATGATGTGAAATGACCGCTGTGTTCTCAAGGAGTAAAATATGATTTCCTCATAACCTGATAATACAAAGATCCTTACCTAAGCTGCAGTTTTTTGCCACTAATTTTTGCATTGTTAGGTAGGGAATGGTAGTCTATGAAACTTAGAGATTGGAATGCACATGAAGGCTCAGAATTATAGCAACCCCTATCAGTACATAGGAAATTGCTATCACAATGGATGTTGATGTCTAAAGGTTATTTGCCAATTCCTTAAATAATAGATATTTGGGTATATAATGCCAATGTAACCAAGCTTCATCACAGTGCAAAATGACATGGGACAGACAAAAAAAAACTCATCATTAAAAGATTGTAATGCCAAATGTTCTTTATGTAACATAAATGGGGTAAATATATCACCTGGAAGAGACTATCTATGTAGTAAACTTAAGTGACGTGAACTATTTTCAGTGTCTATGTATTTTGGATAAGCACATATTTAGAGAGATTTGGAATCTAAAATCTCTAAAGCTAGCCTAGAAGCTTCTGTCAGATTCATGCTATATCTCACAACAGAATTTGAACAAATTATATCATTAATCTTACCCATTATCACATACGTATCACACCCATATCACATACCAAAATTTTTACAGGTGATTTATACCGGTTATTATCACATCCCTATCACATAAATATATATATATATATATATATATATATAATTAGCGTAAATTTTATGAGCTAGTATAGCCACAAATCTTAGACCATGGAATCTTGGTTAATGTGGATGTTGCGATTTGCCTAACACTCATTTAACTAATCACATGTTCTTGTTAGGAGACATTCCAGACATCCAAGATGCCCTAAACTTGGCCACTTTTCAAGAGCTTATGCATATAAATACGGACCAATTCCTAGCTAGATTTGCACTACAAACATCTTTCTACCAACGCCTTACAAATCTAGACAGTATCAAGAAAGAGCCCATTAATGATGATGACAGCTAGGAAGCTCGTGAAAATGGCTAGAAAATGGCACAAAGAGGCATCCAAAAGTTGATGTGCAGAAAGAATGGCAGACTTATTACATACCCAAGTGATGTATACCGTTTATTATCACACCATATTAGAAAAATATCACAACCAAGTTACATGATGACACCAAAATTTTAATTTATCAACAAAAATGTTACCCAAAGTGATTTATATCTTGACAAATACGTATCACACCCCTATCACATACGTATCACACTCCTATCACATTCGTATCACACCCCTATCACATGATTATCACACTAAATCACATGATTACACCAAAAATTTAACTTGTCAACCCAAACATTAACCCAAGTGTCATCATCAGCAGCTGAACATCAACCAAACCAAATCATCCAAAACAACCAAGTTCGATTCACAAATTACTGCTTTTTAATTGCCTTTTATTTTCTCTATCACATAAGTTTCACACCCAAATCACATGTTTACACCAAAATTTTACCAGGTGATTTATACCGGTTATTATCACACCCCTATCACATACGTATCACACCCCTATCACATACATATCACACCTATATCACATTATTATCACACCCAAATAATTATCACATCCAAATCAAAATGCCCTAACCTAGTATTTTGACAGATAAAACATTAGTTATCAGTTCTCTAACATTTACATTGTCAAATTGTGTCTTGATATTACTTGAATATCATAACTAATCGATTAAAAACTCATTCAAAACGAGTAATTTTGAAAGATACCTTGAATTTGTTGGCTTGTTGCATRCAATKCAATGGCTTCTCGATTAGGTTCTTGGTCGATTMGGGTTACGGTTTCTTGGTYRATCAACACAGTCGCCGGTCTCTGTTCTTGCGTTTTGAAGAGTAGCCTTTTTAAGCGTAACCGCCGTTTAGATGATAATGATAATTTGAAAAGATATCGTGTTTAATGATAAGATTTTAACTGTTTTT
>NC_037536.1:3584943-3586277 GCF_001531365.2 Cynara cardunculus var. scolymus | reverse complement strand
ATAAAAATAATAATGATAAAATATTTTTTATATAATATAAGGAATTATATATATTAATATATAAAATAATAATAATAAAATATATTATATTTTGGTTGATTTTGACCTTTTATTTTTTTTAATCATGGTTTAAATTTTAAGGCATTTTATACCTCTATTATCAAGGGATGTCATTAGCACTCCACTAAAGAAATCATAGTGATTTCATATATGCAATTATTTTGTTTGAAGGATCTGATCCCAATTTTCATATAACCACAAGGACGAAATTTGTAATTTACTCTATAATATTTAAATTGTTTATTCCAAGGTATAAAACTAATTAGAAAACGATTAGTTTTTATCAGAAAAGAACAACCTATGTCAGAGCATGTGCATACAAAACCACGGGTACGAATGGGTCTTCGGTCTAGATTGTTTTTAAAATCGTTTTCAACGGGTTTTTCATGAAATTAAGGCTTTGAGGATTTTATGTTAATTTTTTATTTTAATAAACTTTTTAAAATAAGAAAATAAAAGAGAGCATAAAACGATATTTTGTAATTCCACGATAAAAATCTTTGGAATGGGTTGTTTAGAAGATATAAATAGTGTTTTATTAAACGTATTAAATAATTTAATTAGATAATTTAGAGAAATCTAATCTTGACTTGGTTCTGCTTCTTCCCGTTGTTCCTCAGTAGCTCAGTGGTAGATAATAAAAACTAATTTTTAAAAATGTTTCTTCATACAATAACCTTTTTGAAAATATTCGTCATCTTTTATTTAAATTGTCTTATACAACCTCCTCCTAAAAACCATCATAAAATACATTATATTAATTGTCACACAACATTTTAATACACGATAATTGGTCGTTTGTCATATCCATACAAAAACAATTCATTAAGAAAATGAAAGACACTGAATATATCATATATTTTTAGACACTCGATAGTGGTGTCATTTTGATCGTCTTGACAAAAGCTCTTTTACTAATATATTTTATTATAAAATTTATTTTATTTTATTATAGATGTCACGCCCCGATTTTTTTTTTCTTTCGAGTGCCGTGACGTCATTCTTAATAACTTATGTCTTGATCAAAAATACGAACTTATAATTTCAAACACACATAATATGTTTAACATAATTCGTTACATAATTGCGGAAGCATAAAATACTTTAACGTAATCAATGCTAATTAAAATATCTAATCAAGCATGATTCAAAACATAGTCCCGTCTTTCTTHRTTCACTCGTCTACTGACAAATGACACCTGAGATATATACATGTATAGTATAAGCAAAAAGCTTAGTGAATACAACATGGTTTCATGAACACATGCATACAC
>NC_037536.1:3582630-3584868 GCF_001531365.2 Cynara cardunculus var. scolymus | reverse complement strand
TGACATGCAACATACATCTCATGCAAGTGACAACATAAATCACATATGCATCATCGTCATTTTTTTCACATTATACACATACTTGAATATCATATTGATAATAACAAGTCATCATAATCTTTTTCATCAACATCATCTTTCATATCATGCATATACTTAAATATCATGCACATCAATTTAATCAAGTTATCATCATATGCATATAAACACATCATGCAAATATCATGGATAAAATAC
Organism: Cynara cardunculus var. scolymus; assembly: GCF_001531365.2. Lineage (NCBI taxonomy): Eukaryota > Viridiplantae > Streptophyta > Magnoliopsida > Asterales > Asteraceae > Cynara > Cynara cardunculus. Next base: position 3,584,631 of record NC_037536.1, on the reverse strand, counting down.
TTTTGTAATAATCATGTATATATCCCATAAAAATCGCATAATGTACTCACCTTGAATCGTTAACATTCGATAGGTCTTTCTCTCAAAAACGGCAACCTACATGATAATTTATATCATTCCTAAACATCTTAAATAATCGTAATTAAATTGATTACTATTCCTTAACAATCTTAACACGACTTTTCCTTTTATTGATCAACCCCCGATAACATCATATCTCATGTTTTACTCCAATATTTTCTTGAAATAATGTGACGTCGTTAAATATTAATTGTTGCTCGTTCATTTTATAAAATAAGCAATATACTTCACATTTAAATAGTTCGCAACGTAAATAATGTTTTGTGGTCAAAACGTCTCGTTTAAGATTTGCAAGTAAATAAAGGTGACAGCATGTCACACACATATAAATAACGGTTGTTCCATAACTTTAAAGTTCAACATAATTAATACTCGAAATAATGTGAGAATACCAATTTTCCAAGTCTAGGGGCATTTCGGTAAATCTTAAGAAGCCGAATACCAAAGGTATAGCTTTACCAATTCCCTAATTTAGARYATTCTTGGTATATTTCATAAGTCGAATATTAAAATTGTGCTTAAAAGTCCAATCCCAAAGCATAGGGGTATTTTGGTAATTTTATTAAGCAATACTCAAAGTATTGTTAAGATACCGATTCCCTAATTGTGAAGTCATTTTGGCAATTTCATAAGGATAATAATCAAAATAAAGCATAAATACCAATTCCCAAGATATAGGGTCATTTCGGTAATTTTATAAAGCAAATACGTAAGTATCGCTAGAATACCGATTTCCACATTGTAGGGTCATTTTGGTAATTTCATAGGGATTAGATTTAAAATAACACTTAGATACCAATTCCCAAGACATTGGGTCATTTCGGTAATTTTATAAAGCAAATACGTAAAGTATTGTTAAAATACCGATTTCCAAATATATGGTCGTTTTGCTAATTTTATAAAAATAATAATATAAAAATGTAGTTCATAGACCAATCCCTAAGACATAGGGTCATTTCGGTAATATATGAAGCAAATACGTAAAGTATCGCAAAAATACCGATTTCCACATTGTAGGGTCATTTTGGTAACTAAACGGGATAAATAATCGAAATGCGGTCAAAGTTTGCATTTTAAACAAACTTAATGAAAGTCTCATAAAATTATTATGCAGAAAATTATTTCTGGAAATTCAAGGGACTAAATGCTAAGTTTTTTTTTTAAACTTAAATATATAATGTATATTAGGAATAACAGTGCATAATAAATCACCAAAGCCATTCTAGCCTACTGGTTAACATTCGAAGCCTGAAGACAGAGGTTGCGGGTTTGATTCCCGTCCTCAACGCCTTCATTCCAATTTTTAAAAGGGGGTAACCAGACGCGAGTCTTGGGTCTGGTCGACCCGGTCCGTGACCCAGCCCAAGACAGCAGGTCGGCCCAGCCCAAAAATCAACGAAAACAGCAGCCATGGCTGCTCGTTTTCGAGCTTCAAAATTACTCGTTTCTTGATCATTTTTCTTCATTCTTTTTGAGCCAAACTCTTGGTAATATTTTTACCAACACTTTGACATAAAGAACACGAATTTTCATCAAGAAATGAGTTCCATTTACTCATTTAAAGTTTGTTTTTAAAACTAAAACTTAACAACTTAAAAACATAAAAATCGAACAACGAAAACACAAATATGAGACATGAGGCTACTGAGGTTTGATAGATCGAAGCTATACACATAAAAATCAAGAGATTTGGTTAAAAATCTCACCCAAAATCGGTGAAAAACCGAGATTTTCGATCCCGAACTTCAAACTCCGATTTCTCTCTCAAAACTCAACTATTTTTCGAGATATTTGAACCAAAACGATCATAAACCGGTGTTCTATATTTATATGCAAGAGTTTTGGCATATTAGTTGACGAAATCGGACCAAATCGCGATTTTTTTTGCTGATGGGTCGTTTTCTTAAACAGACTTGTACT
>NC_037536.1:3578737-3582465 GCF_001531365.2 Cynara cardunculus var. scolymus | reverse complement strand
ATATATTTAAAGACTCGTATAATATATATATATATATATATATATATTATATTTTATATAATTAAAATTTTGGGTTTTACAATAGACATTTAATGAATTAAATTAATTAATTAAAATGTGATATAGTATAAAATGAAAAAATGATTAAAAGATTGAAAATTGAAAATTGAAAATTACCCGTAGGGGTACCCAATTTTAACGGGCTTTGGCGGGAAACAGGATGGATATCTATTTTCATATTCGAAGCGGGTCCAAGGTGGGGTTGGGGATAGCATTACCAACCCTAAATCTAACATTGATTAATTTATTTTATTTTATTTGATGCATGTATATAATGTGTATAAATTGAATATATGTATATATGTATACGTTTATTATTACGGAGAGGTTCATTTGAGAATTGTTAAGTGTTTTGAGAAGTAGAGAAGTGATCCTAGTCCTTGAATCAAATGATCAATTATCTGTTGCTTCATAGTCAAACTCGCAAATCTTGACTATTTTTTAAATGAAGGGTAATATGGTAACTGGAAAAAGTGGTGGCTATAATCAAGATCGATCCTGTTAGCTATTGATCACTTCATCGTCCTCATCAAAGACAACAACAGAAGTATGGTCGGCGATATACGATCTCGATCCCGTTAACGAGTCTATCGTTGATTTCTATCGGTTCCTTCTCAACCATATATCGTAATTCTAGGTTCTCAAACTTCTTAATCTATGAATCAATTAAATCGTTCATGTGTAAATCATCCAGGTTAATATATGATCAGTTACATAGTTCATATGTGAATCATACGGTTTCATATGTGAATTACACTAGTTCACATATGATCTATAGTTCATATATAAATCACACATGTTCACATATGGACTTGTTGTTGCCTATTTGTAAAAATTAGGAAACTACCATCTATCTTCCACATAGATGTTATCATGCGACATAATTATCCGGTGCTTCACTGCCAAAACCACAAATCTTAACCAATTTTTTTTCAAATGAAGGGGTAGGATCATTTTTCTAATTCTCACACATTTAGCGCTTCTCAAATGACCCTATGACTTTATTATTAAATGACAAATAGATTTGATTTTCAATATTGGTAATTAATATAGTGATGGTTCATTATCATTTTAATTTCAAAATAAATTGTTTTTATTGTATTTTGCTAAATGGACACCCAGCCAGTTCCCCAAACCCATTCGAAATTCCTTCCCCCGTGAACTTGTTGGGGAATAATCGGGGCGGGGTTGGGGATGTGGGGCTTGAACGGGGGTTAGGGTCAGGGACGGGGATGCATTACTCGTCCCATTTTCATGCATATCCGCAACCATACTTGTTTGAGTTAAGAGTTCGAGTCATCAACATTGTCATTGGTGGAGTTGTAGTTCCAGACTTTTAGTCTTATTCAAAAAAATTGTAAAATTTCTTTAAGTTACAAAATGTTTTCTAAAAAAAAAAGAATTAATAGTTGTTTGCCATATCAACACTATATTAAACATAGATATAGTTTACATGGCATAAAAACCGGTTAACTTATAAAAAAAAGTGTCCACATCAGCATCATGATGTGAACCATCATTTACACAAACATGAACGTGACGCATGTTATATTATGTCACAAATGCATGTTGTTTTAACACTGATAAATATAAGAATAGTAATAAAAATCTAAATAATTAAAAGACATATATATATATATATATATATATATATTTAAAATATTCCATTTTAGCGTAGAAACTAGAAAGTGTAGTCTTTGCACCATTTTTATATCAAAATGAACGACAAACAAAAAATGGGCCAAATACGACGTCGCTAGCAACGTAATGCAACTTGCTACATATTAACTAATGGATACAAATCTGCGGAAAGTAAATAAATATTAAATAAATGAAAAATCGTATATGTCTTAATTTTATTAGCGAGGCAAGAATAAGGGTCGTTTACCCAAATACTTACACGATAAGTTATTATCGATAGGATTCAATATTATAATTTATTTTGATACGTAAAATTTTAGTACATCAAAACATATTAAATGCACCAAGTTACTGGGTAAATGTTTACTTAGGTAAGAGTCGTCATCCTTACTTACCAGGTAAGACTCTCTTTATTTTTCATTGCTATTATCCGATAAAATTCTTGGTTTTTCTCATGTTCATTCAATAAGGAAATTTTTTCGACAAGCACTTACAAACTAAGTATTTAGTAAACCGGTAATTTTGAAAGAGGTTTTTTCATCTCCTACGAAAATACGAAACAAGTGAGTTCAATTCATTACGGGTAACGCCACCTTCTGCCATTGACCGCCGCAACTCACCACCCAACTCCGCCGCCCTCTGCCTTATCGCCTCCCCTTCTTCCGAATCCATTAACTTCCTAATCACCTTCTCCACCATTACAGATGTAAACAACTCATCTCTACAACTCCAATCCTTCATCATCAATGCAACCCCTAAAACGTCCGCCATCAGAAACGCATTCCGTGGCTGATCGGAATGCAACGGCCACGCAGCGATGGCAACTCCGGCGGTCATGGCTTCCATGCTAGAATTCCATCCACAATGACTCACAAACCCACCAGTCGACCGGTGACCCAAAATCTCTAACTGCGGTGCCCAATCTCTCACAACCAATCCTCTCTCCGCCACCCTCTCTTCAAACCCTTCTGGCAGCACCACCCTCCGACCACCGTCGTTCATGAAAACATCACCTTTATCAGCATCCCGCAAAACCCACAAAAACCTTTGGTCGCTGTTCTCCAATCCGACGGCGAGTTCTCCGATTTGTTCTTCGGTGAACGTAGTTGTGGTGCCAAAAGAAACGAAAACGACGGATTTTTCCGGTTGTTTGTCTAGCCACTGTAAGCAGTTGTGCCGCCGGCGACACGAATCTGAGATTTCCGATTGGATATCCACCGGATTAAACGGTCCCACAGCCCAATGGTTTTTCCCGTTTATCGAATCTTTCTCTAGTAATTCAAGAAACTTCCCTTCGATAACTCTCGATGAATCATATAAATTTCCAACATGAATCGTTTGATGGGAGTACTGAAGTTTTATGAACTCCATGAATTCTTGTGTCATGCTCTCGGCAGACATTGGCAGCCGGTGTAGCAGGTGGGTTTCAAACGGCAGCTTTCTTCCAAGTTTTTCCCATTGGAAACAGAAAACATAAAAAATGGAGAGAGCTCGGAAGATGTAGGTCTCGGCGTTGGGTATGGATTTGACATCTTGAACGACGTAAGACATTAGAGAGTCATGAACGACGGCGACTCTTGTGGCTGTGTGGGAGAGGGAGCGGATGATGTCGGCGACGGGACGGCGGAGATGGAGGGATGAGTTGAAGGAAGGCTGGAGATGGGTGGGGAATTGGGTGGTGGAGTTGGGATCTGGTGGTGGGGAGGTGAATTCAGGATCTGGGAGTTGGTGGAAGTGAATAAGATTGTTGGGGTTCCAGCCGTGGAGACGGTGGCGGGCCTGGCGGGTGTTGGTGGCGGAGCAGAGGAAGTGGATGGGGAGGTTGTAGGAGGAGAGGAGGCCGGAGAGGTGGAGGAGCTGGTTGAGATGGCCTTGTGCGACGAAGGGCACCATAACCACCACAACTTCTGAAGCCATTTTTAGTTTTTCTTTTTAATTTTTGTTACGTATCATGTTTGTGATCGTGTCTTGTTATATATATATATATATATATATATATATATATATATATATATATATATATATAT
>NC_037536.1:3571108-3576927 GCF_001531365.2 Cynara cardunculus var. scolymus | reverse complement strand
AAGATGATAATATCCATGATTAACACCCTCCACAATAAAAATGGTTAATCAATCTCTCATAATTATAAAAAAATGAACAAAATGAAAAATTATGATTGGTTGAATAAGGTTTTCACGGTTTTTACAAATTGAGTGGTTTTTATTTGAACCCACCCATATATATATATATATATATATATATATATATATATATAGGGTATATTTCTTTTACAACCTTGTGCATTTGTACAACCTTTGCAACCCAATTAATTGAGATATTTATAGAAATGATTGGAGTTCATTTATTATGATTTGAATATTTATGGAATATGAATAGAGTTTATATTAGGAAACAATTAATTGATTAAAAATTGAATGGTTGAGATGAGGGTTGTATAGGGTGTAGGAATGATAAAGGGTGTAGAATAACATCCCTATATATATATATATATATATATATATATATATATATATATAGGGTTGGGTTCACATGAGACCAGCCTGTTTTCGTGAGACCCGTGAGACTACATTTTTACACGTAAACTTCACAGCAAAAACACTGTGAATGTTTAAAAAAAGTCGAACCTTCACAGCAAAAACACTGTGAAGGTTTAAAAAAGTCACCTTCACAGCATTTTGCTGTGAAGTTTCAAGTGTAAAAAGTTGGTCTCACGGGTCTCACGAAAACAGGCTGGTCTCACATGATCCCAAGTTCACGTGAGACCAAGGGTTTTTCGTGAGACCCGTAAGACCAATTTATGTTCATTGATCAACTTTATAAGCATATGATCTAATGGTTTAAAGTTGTACGGTGACAATTTTGTAATTATTAAGAAGTCTCGTGGCATTTATGAATATTCAGATCTGACGATTGTAGTTATAATCCAAGGGTTGAGAATTGGTCTTACGGGTCTCACGAAAAACAATTGGTCTCACATGTCAAATATTCTCCATGTAATTACAAAAAGAAATGAACATCAAAGTTCTACAAACATATGATGACATAACGTATTCCCTTCCCATCTCTTAGGGTGGGTTTGGTTTGCATGAATGTTTTTGAGGGATTTGGATTTCCAGGAGGGATTTGGATTGGATTGGATTTGAAATTTATTCCTCTGTTTGGTTTTGTAGGATTTGGTTTCTAATAATTCTTATAATTTTTTAACCTAATCTGTGTTCATGTATATTCAACCTAATCTATCAAAATTGAAGGATTTAACCTAATCTGTGTTCATGTATATTCAACCTAATCTGTCAAAATTGAAGGATTTAACCTAATCTGTGTTCATGTATATTCAACCTAATCTGTCAAAATTGAAGGATTTAACCTAATATGTGTTCATAGTTTAGAGAGAAATCCAAAAGGGGAAAATGATTTACCTGTTGACGATAGGCGACGGAGACGAAGGGCGACGGCGGTGGCAACAGAGACGAAGGGCGACGGCGGTGGCAACAGAGATGAAGGGCGACGACGACGATGAGCAACAGAGACGAAGGGCGACGACGGTGGCAACATAGACGAAGGGCGACGGCGACGGTGGCAACGGAGACGAAGGGTGACGGCGACGGTGGCAAAGGAGACGAAGGGCGACGACGGTGGCAACGGAGACGGAGGAGACGGCGATGTAATCTGTGATGAAGGGCAAGAATGAAGGAGACAGCGATGAATTCGGGCAAGAATGATATCCCACGGGAATAGATTTCAAATCCCGTGTATTTTCAAAGGATTCTCAAATCCAGTGTTGGTGGGATTTTAAATGAATCCCGGGATTTTAAATCCGACCATTTCTACAAACCAAACGCAGGATTGGAATGGATTTCAAATCCAAATCCCTCCAAATCCTGCAAACCAAACACGCCCTTAGTGAAAAGTCAACAACAAAGTAAACTCTTCTAATTAATATGAGACTCTAATGTCAAACAAAAAAAAGGTTTAATGAATGGATGAAAATTAAGAAACTTGAGGGACCAAAACCAAGTTTATAGAGTTTAGGAATGATATCCTTTAAAAAGTGCATACTTTTTAGACCAAAACCCAACTTTACTCTATAATTACTCATATAATCTCCAAACTATTGAACTTGGATAAAAAATTTTGAGTGACTTATGGATTTTGTCCGTATGGTATGTTGAAAATTATGACTAATGTCTCTTAACTTGTAAAATTATGAATATGATCCATAACTCTTCTCGTCTTCATTGGAGCCTTAACTCACAACCTTCCTCCCTACTCCCTTTCACCATCACTTGCAACAATCATCACGTCATATTCACCTGCTATCTCATTATCTTCTATTACGGTCTCATAAGCTTAAACAAATGGTTTGTTTCCAAATAAGTTTTGTTTCCAAATAAGTTTTGTTTGACTGCGTAAAAATTCAAAGGAAAAAAAAAACTTGAAATGGGGTTACAGTGAGGAGGGGAGTGGTGATCACTGATGGAGGTGGAAAGGGAGTGGGGGGAGGGGGGGACAAAGGAAGAGGCGGGATGGCTCCATCGGAGAAAGGTGACGATGTGTATGGTCCCTATTTACTCCAGATATAACTAGGTTAACGGTTTCGGTTAATGTGAAGGACCCTAGCCATAAGGAATTGACAACCATATGGACTATATCTATAATTTTTCGAGTTTAGGTACAACGGGTTTCGAAGATACCATAAGGATCAAATTCATAATTTACTCTAATATTCTTGTAGGATTTTTAACTATTTTGAAACAAAATAAAATGAAGATTTTCGAGTTTGTAACTTTTTTTTCTACAACAAAAACCCAAAAATATTCATGAAAATATGGAAAAAAAAAATGGGAAAATGTTTGTAGAGCTTTTGGATGGGGAGAAAATATATCAATTACTTTTCGTTATCAATATATTAAATGTATTGATTTTTTTTTATGATATAATTAATTTTCGTCCTTATAGTTTGAGAAAGAATGCGATTTCCGTCTATGTGGTTTTAAAATTTCAATTTTTATCTCTATGATTTGTAATTTATTATTGTTTTCGTCACCGAGACTAAATATTTTAAAACTCCTGCATTACCTTAGGGGTATTTTAGTCTTTTTAATTATTTTTCTTTTTTAGTTTATTTAATATATTTTTTGGTTTCTCTTTTGGTATTTTAGTCATTTTGATTTAATAAATGTTAATAAATAAAAAAATTATATTATTTTATTTTTGTAATAAAATGATTAAAATATTTTTAATACAACTACTTTTTTTAATGTTTTGATCATTATATAGTTTTAGTTTTTGTGAAACCGATTTTTATTACTAACATCGTTCAAGTACAAGTCATTGAGTATCCTTATATAAGAGAATTTATTTTCTTTATTAGAGACTAGAGGATTATATTTTCCATAGAACCAAACAATTAACTAATTTTATCAAATAAATATATGTAATTTTATTAACAGAATATTTAATTGTATTAAATTAAAAGAAAATGATGATATATAATATAATTGAGATATTTGTTTTTTTTTAGAGTCAACGAACAACGAACATTACTGTTCAGTGTCAATGGTCGATGGTCAAAAATTTTGACTCAAAACCAACCCATTATTTTTGGACCTTTTCAACAATCACGTGCTATTATACAACAGTTTTAATTTATATTAAAACAGAAGAAAAGAAAAAGAAATTTGACCTCGGCTCGTTTACCAAACACTTATCTGGTAAGTATTTTTGAATAAAATTTAATTTTATCATTTACTTACAAGATAAGATTTTAGTCTACTAAAACGATATTGTATGTAACAATTTACCCACTAAGCATTTACCATGATAAAAGTCATCGCTCTCACTTACAGGATAAGACTTTTGGTCTTTGTCTCGCTCTTATCAGGTAAGATTTTTGTTCCTTACCATATTCATCCGGTAAGGTAATATGACTTGATGTACACTTACTCGAATAAACGTTTAGAAACGACTCCTAAATCTCTTTTTTCTCTCAAAAGTATTTTAATTTTTTTCCCTCTCATTTACTTCCCTTGTATTAGTTTCAATCGTGTTCTCAAGTGATAACTTTTTAACTGTATATGTTCAGGTTAGTTTCGGTGGTGACCTTTGACAATGTTCTCATTACAACTAAATTAATTTTACAGGACATTTAAACCGTAAAAAGTGTTCTAAAGAAATGTTATATATGACTTAAGTTTATAGGAGCAAAACAAAAAATGTCATATCTAAAAGTGTTACAATAGGTTTATAACGTGTTTTTTTGTGTTTTAACAAGGTTTTTAATAAAGTTATATTAACTATTTTATACGATATTATTTGAAAGTTTTCGATGAACACAAATGTCATATAAAAAGATGAGTTTATAAGTCATTTTTCAAAAGTGTCATATAAAATATTTAATAAAACATTTTATTTTGAAAGTTATTTAAAAAACTTGTTAAAACGCCTTAAAGCGTCGTATAAACCTATTACAACGCTTGTAGATACACTTTATAGTTTGGTACTATAAAGTAGTATATTAGAACATTAGATAATTTAGACGTCCTATAAAGCCAATTTTATTATAATATTTACACTAAGAGTTTGTACATACAATACCTACAGGAACTTGTCTATGAGGACGCAAACAACTTGGAGGGCGATGATGGCTGTCGGGTTGGGGTCGCATAGTCTCAATGATAACTTTGCAATCTTTATTCCAAAATAATGACAAAGTGACCATTTTCAATAAACGAATGTGTAAAAACATTGGATTAGAATATGACAAACCGAATACGTAATATACAAAAAAAGAAGGCAAATGTAAAAACATTTGCAAAATTAAGAAGGCTGGTATCCGTCCATACAAAAAAATACAGGATTTGTATTCACCAAAGAAAAATCAAAACCAAGTCAAGAATTGTGTTGCATCATCTTGTAAAAAGTTTATGTTGCATCGGAACATGTGGGAAATAAAAGATGGCCTTCTAGATGTCCACAATGTGCAAATTTCTGTTTTGCATATTGTTGGACATAAATCTTTAGGCATATAAACTTAAATGAGATTATAGTTAAATTTATAACCTTCTCAGGAGTATAAACTTATTTTTTTTTCTTATATATGTCAGGAGGTGATGAATTTAATTAAAAACTCATTTAGGATCATATCCCTAAATAATGTGGACAAGTAAGTACACGTTACTTTATCCAATTTTATCATTTACATCTATGTGTTAAGTAAGTTTTTGAAAAATAAGGGCTATACACGTAGAATAAAATACAGGATATGATTTATGTTAGGAAGATTCTTAGTCATTAATATGCTCGCCCGGTAAAGGTAAGTGACTCTCGATAAGCACTTATGAGATAAAAATTTGGTAAACGACCCTTTAGTCACACTCTAATCTGTCAATTACAAGAAGGTGTATTGTCCAAAAATCAAAATGTAAAGTGGAAACAAGTTTGATTCAACACAATATGAAATTATTCTACTAAAGTTTACTAATGATAAATCATATTTGAACTCTGAAAATCAGGATTTGTTCGATCCCCTCTCCTACAAATACTCGTGATTAATAGTTTAGTATTTACAATCAACGGTTTTGGTGTGATACGTATGTTTTGATTGAAGATGAAGGATTTGAGCAGCGAAAAAGAAGTCCAAAGAAAATCAGTGACGGAAGAAGTGAAAATCCCATACCAAAAACGGTCATAGGATTTTTTGGTCATTTATGTAAGATATAACAGTCAAATTTGGGAAATTGAGGGAAAAAAACCTGTGAGTGTATGACGGGTGTCGAGTCCGGCAAATATTAAAATTTATGAAAATAAGCCTATTATCTCTAAAACACACTTGTAATAGCGATAAGTAGGGTCGTCTCCTCAGGGACTCGGTGTTAAC
>NC_037536.1:3565097-3569843 GCF_001531365.2 Cynara cardunculus var. scolymus | reverse complement strand
TCTCTCGCTTTTGATTTGGGGCTGCTACTGTTTGGGTTATTTTTGGGCTTGTTTTGGGCTGTTTTTTGGGCTTGGATGATGAGAAGACCAAAAAACACAATAATCACATTTTCTCTCCTTTTTTTTCTTTCTTCAACTTAACTGGCCTCGTAAAATTAAGTATCAACTTAAATTAAATTGGCTCTTTTTAAGCATATATTTATCATTAATTGTAAGGTACTTTGACGTAAAAATGTATAAAATTGCATTTATCAAATCCCCCCACACTTAGATCATTGTCCATCCCGGCAATGACTTTAGTTAACACGTAGTTATAAAAAGAAATAATGAATCAAATTAGAACATCAACACATATAGCATATCATGAGTTTGAGATTTGCTACAAAGCATTGAAAAGAGTATGCATACGCAATCAAGTAGACACAAGCTAATCTCGAGAACTCTCACGAACGGGATTAACAAAACAACACTCGATTCACTCCTTGGGTTAAAGTGTATCGCTCAAATTGTCACTATCTAGCATGTATCTACCATAAGCTTGAAAAACCTCTCACTCTCTACTACTCTGATAAAATACATGCTTATAAATCAAAAGRTYTTAAMAGGTGTAAYGAAAAACAAAGCTTTGGGTACGGTAGGGAAATATTTAGGAAAAGTGACTAAGACCTAACACCAACGGAGAATTCGGCTACTCAAACACACTTTATTTTTATTTTCACAAAGGACTTTTGTATCTATCTTTGAAGTTCATTCCTTTTCGGACGATAGGGAATAGAGATAAAACGCTTATATTCAACCATATCGTCATTTCCGTCGTCTATTTTATTTTTTATTTTTTAATTGACGACGTAATTTTGCTCTACATTTTTTTCTTTTTGAATTTTTTGTTTTTTTTTTTTTTTTCTTTTCAATATTTTCTTTCATTTTTTTTCTTCCCGAACATATGAATTCTTCTTTCAAGTATACAGGGATATTGGGATCGCTCAATTGGTGCTTAGTCGGGTGGGTCGTGTTTGGATTGGTTCATGATGTGGGTGACAAAGGAAATAGGCTAAGGCTCAAAGTGGTGTGCAAAAGGGATAATCACAACATAAGGGGTAGGCTTAAGGCTAGTGGTTTAACACATAAATGAGCAAACAATGGCCTTTGTCATGTTTATTAGCATGTAAATATCATGTAGTCTTAAGGAGAGAAAGATCAAGTTCTAGAGATGCATATCTAGGCATGACTCAATCACACAAGAAATAAATTTGAGACTAATATCAATTATTTAGTCTAAATAAGCTCAAAGTCTCAYGGTGTTCAAAACTAGTTCAAGAGATTAACAATAGTCTACTTTGACCRAWATGCTAYCACTAATCACTCTAAGTGCTATCAATCAAGCTCAATCATGCTATATACGCATCCAAACTCATTGTCATCAACAATTTAAGCTCAATAAAAGCATGCTAACACATTGTCAAAACRGACAAAGATCCTCATTTAAGCACAAAATTTGCAAAAAACAAAAATTTTGACCCCTAAAATCATTTATATACTCAATTCATGCAAATAACCCCCACCCCCACACTTAATTCATACATTGTCCTCAAGGTATGCAATAAGTAGAGGACACTCTAAGCAATTAAGGAAAAGGGAACATAAAACTCCTCTGATTTGATGAGTGACCTCCCAATGTAAGAATTCGTGGAGATGGGCGCGTCTCTTCAAGCGTCCAACATCCGGGGTGAACCTAAGAACACAGAAATCCAAAAGTGAAAATGAGAATCTAAAAGCAAACTAAATAACTGAAAGCAATAAATAAAAAGAAATGAAAATTCGTGGGTTGCCTCCCACGCAGCGCTTTTTTTTTTACGTCTTTGGCTAGACCATACTCAGTTCAATTCTTGTAGCTTGGCGTGTCCAAAGCTACCCTCTCTAAATCCCTTCCATCAAAGCCTTCATAGAACGGCTTTAGCCTATGACCGTTAACTTTGAAGATCTGCCCCGTAGACAGACTTTGTATCTTCACTGCACCATGCTAAAAAACGGTTAAAACAACAAAAGGTCCTATCCATCTGGACCTTAACTTACAGGGAAATAACTTAAATCTAAAGTGATAGAGGAGAACTTTCTAACCTTTAGTGAAAGACTTACGTGAAAAACGAGAGTCATGGAACGCCTTGGTCATAGTGTCAGATAAAGACTCGACAATATCAACAAAGCATAAAGATGAAACATCACTCGGATGTCGCAAGGCATCATATATATTAAATTTAATCATCTTGCCATCGAATTCCATGGTCAAACTACCACTATGGACGTCTACCTTAGTCTTAGAGGTTTTAAAAAATGGTCTACCTAGCAAAAGCATACCGGCGTTGGAGGCATTTTTCTCCTCCATATCTATAACATAAAAATCTGCCGGAAAGACCAGTTCATTCACTTGAACTAGCACGTCCTCTAATACCCCTTTAGGGTAGACAATAGACCTATCCGTTAATTGGATTACCACACCAGTTGGCTTAAGGGACCCTACATCCAAAGATGAGTAGATGGCATACGACATAACATTAATTGATGCCCCTAAGTCCAACATGGCTTGATTTACCCAAACATTGCCTACCTTACATGGCATGGTAAACATGCCCAGGTCTTTACACTTTGGTGGTAACTGTTTTTGCAAAACAGCGGACACATTTTGACTCATGCTTATCTTTTCATTACCCTTTAGTTTCTTTTTATTAGTACAAAGTTCTTTAAAAAATTTAGCATATCTAGGAACTTGCTTAATTGCATCTAATAAAGGGATGTTTACCTGAACTTTTCGAAATGTGTCAAGAATCTCTTTCTCTTCGTTCTCCCGCTTTGTCTTCTCGAATCGGCTCGGGAATGGCGGTGCTTGGACTATCACTTTGGGTGTCTTCTTCTTTGCCTCTTCTTTGACATCCTTTGCACCCGAAGTGGATGTCTTGACCTCTAACTCTTCTTCCTCGTGAACCTTTTCCTTCTTCTTCTTTCCAACCTCTTGAAGCTCCTTTCCGCTTCTCAAAGTGACAACACTCACATTTGCCTTCGGATTCGTCTCCGTTTGAGATGGCAACTTACCCTTGTTCACTAATTGTTCAACAGTGGCATGAAGGTCCTGAATGCTCGTTTGAGTTTCCTGTTGAAATTTCACCATGTTAGCAGCCATAGACTTAACTACATCCTCTAACGATGTACCTGAGCCACTAGGAGCTTGAGGTGACACTTGATGTTGATGTTGGGTATTCGGCTGAAATGGTGCCTTCGGTTGATGTTGTTGCTGAAAGCCCGGTGGTGCTTGAAATTGTTGAGGTTGAAACTGCTGAGGCGGCTGGAATGAGCCTCTTTGCTGAAATTGCTGACCTTGTCCTTGTCTCGGGGCATAGCTCAGATTCGGATGCTGCCTCCAACCGGGGTTGTATGTGCTCGAGAAAGGGTCGGGAGCCCGGTTGCTTGAATTCTAAAAGTTTCCACCCCCAATGGCATTCACTTGCTCTTCTTCTTCATGTAAGGTCGGGCATGCATCGGTGGGGTGTGCCACTGATGAGCAAAATCCGCATGCCTTGACTTGAGGCATATTACCCACGACAAGCTGTTTCACAAGGTTAGTTAAATAAGTTATTTTAGTTTCTAAAGATTTAACATGTACCTCACTAACGCCCCGGCCAATGTCACTTCGTACTCCAAATTGCTTGGAGTTTTCCGCCATGGTGTCTATCAAAGTCCTCGCTTGTGTTGGCGTCTTGTTCACTATAACTCCTCCGCTCGCAGCATCCATCATCTTTCTTTCCATTGGTAGCAAACCTTCATAAAAATACTGAATTAGTAATTCATCAGAAATACCATGTTGAGGACAACTTACACAAAGGCGCTTGAAGCGCTCCCAATACTCGTATAAAGATTCCATGTCCTTCTGCTTGATCCCACATATCTCTCTTCTAAGTCTGGCGGCTTTGGATGCGGGAAAGTACTTGTCGAGGAATGCTCTCGCCATTTGCGCCCAAGTGGTGATGGATCCCGACGGTAAGTAGAAAAGCCACTCCATAGCTGCGTCAACTAGGGAGAATGGGAATGCCTTCAGCTTGAGATTCTTCACCGTCGTGCCTTGCGGCTTCATCCCCAAGCATACCATGTGGAACTCGGTCATATGCTTGTATGGGTCTTCATTAGCTAAACCATGAAAACGAGGTAGTAAGTGTATTAAACCAGTTTTAAGTTCAGCACTTACCTCTTCCGACGGATAAGTGATGCAAAGAGGTTGCTCGGCGACGTTGGGTGCTGCCCATTCCCTTAAAGTGCGTTCGGGATTCGCCATTTCCTCTTCAGTCTCGATTACCGGTTCTTCTTGCTCAGAATGAACTTTCTCTTCTTAGTCCTCCGTTTGGTCTTCCGAATCGGATGACAACTCAATATCTTTCCAAATATTGAGAACCGGTGAAGAAGTAGATGCGCCTTGCTTCTTTCGAAGCTTAGCTTGCTTTCTTAGCTTCTTTGCGGTTTTCTCAATTTCCGGATCAATTGGCAATGGTGAACTTGCACGAAACGATCTTGGCATAAACAGTTAAACTTTGCCAAGTCCCCGGCAATGGCGCCAAAAATTTGACGGTGTCGAGTCCGGCAAATAATAAAATTTATGAAAATAAGTCTATTATCTCTAAAACACACTTGTAATAGCGATAAGTAGGGTCGTCTCCTCAGGGACTCGGTGTTAACCGTAAGTCCAAGACGTAAATGTGTGCA
>NC_037536.1:3556360-3563021 GCF_001531365.2 Cynara cardunculus var. scolymus | reverse complement strand
TTTTGGGCTGTTTTTTGGGCTTGGATGATGAGAAGACCAAAAAAACACAATAATCACATTTTCTCTCCTTTTTTTTTTCTTTCTTCAACTTAACTGGCCTCATAAAATTAAGTATCAACTTAAATTAAATTGGCACTTTTTAAGCATATATTTATCATTAATTGTAAGGTACTTTGACGTAAAAATGCATAAAATTGCACTTATCAGTGTACTGAAATGTTTTCGGATACATTTTAAAAAAACTAATGGTATCAGTTATCAAACCAGTGTTTCTCAATAATCTCGAAAAATAAGCTAGTTATGATTGTGAAACATGAAGCAACAATAAACCAAGAAATACAATATATATATATATATATATGAAAAATAGGATTTGAATAGATAAAAGATGTACACAGACACGTTTTATCCGCTCTAATGTTAAAAGAGAGTGTTCCAAATTATAGGTGAAACATCAAAACATAGTCCAACCATCAAAGGATCGATTTTCTCTGTTTTGATAGGAGATATGTTGCTATTTCGGCCTCCGGATGTAGGAAACAAACGAATCAGTCTCCTTACGAGATACACCACCGTCGGCCACCGATCTCCGAACAATGCCGCCCACTTCCACAGCTCTCTTTCGCATCTCCTCCCCTTCTCTCGAATCCATTAGTCTCCGAATAATATCTTCCACCACCATTGCTGTCACCAACTCGTCTCTACATCCCCAATCCACCACCACTGCCAATCCAATTCTAAGAACCTCCGTGACGAAAAACGCATTTCGTGGCTGATCAGAATGCATCGGCCAAGTGGCCATTGGCTCGCCCATCAATATACTCTCCATAGTCGAGTTCCATCCACAATGACTCATAAAACCACCCGTCGCCGAATGTCCCAAAATCGCCATCTGTGGGGCCCATTCCCGCACCACCAGTCCCTGCCCCTCCACACGCTCTTCGAACCCATTTGGCAACTCGATCATCTTAGCCTCGTCAACGAACACATCCCCCTTGTCCGCGACTCGAGCCACCCACACAAACCTTTGTTGGCTTCTCTCTAGCCCAATTGCTAGCTCTTTAACCTGTTCATCACTAAAGGTCGTTGTGGTTCCAAATGACACATAAATGACCGAACCAGGAGGTTGAAGATCCAGCCATTGCAAACATTTGTGACGTTCTCAGTAACCGTCACAAATGTTTGGTGACCAGAGTTAATCGGGCCCACTGCCCATAGCTTCTTTTTCTTTTTATCATTCTTTTCTTCTTCTTTCTCTAAATATTCGATGTATTCACCTTCGATGGATCTTGATGAATCGAATAACGTTCCAACATGAAACCCATCGTGGCCCTGTTGAAGTTTTACAAATTCTTGAAACTCCGGCGATAAACAGCCGTCTTGAGATGGAAGTCCGTTTAATATCTGCAGGTCTGCCGGAAACTGTTTGCCGGTTCCCTTCCAGGTTGTACAGAAGGAGTCGAAAGCAGAAAGGGCACTGAAGATGTAAGTCTCGACGTTTGATATCTGATTAACGTCTTGGACGACGTACGACATCATGAAGTCATGAACAACGGCGACTCTGCCGGTGGAGCTAGAAAGAGAGAGTACGAGGTTGGTGAATGGGCGGCGGAGATGGAGGGTTGACTCGAAGGCGGGTTGCTGGTGGGAAGGGAACCGATTGGAATGGTGCGGCGGTGGAGAAGTGAAGAGAGGGATCGGAAGTTCATGGAAGTGGATGAGGTTGGAGGCGGTGGAGAGTGGATCGAGGAGGTGGAGGCGTGAACGGAGTTGGCGGATGTGGGTGGTGCTGCTGACGAAGTGGACGGCGATGTTGTAGGTGGATATAAGGCGAGATAGGTATGCGAACTGGTTGAGGTGGCCGTGAGCTACGAACGGCAGCATTACCACCACCACCTCGGTTGCCGGCCGGTGTACGGAATCCATTGTGGGTGATTTGGTGATGGAATGCAAGAGAAATTCAAATAATAATGGAAACAAAAGAAAGGAGACAGTGGATTAGATGAAGAAATTGGAAAACTTATACTGATTAGATTTATTAATACGTTTTTGAGTAAATAAATAATAATAAAAATAAACAAGATGTAAAGAATTTTATAAAGGTAGGTTTATTTGAGAAGCCACAAGTATTTGAAAATTAAAGATGTGATCCTATCTTTTCTTACGGTTAAAATTGGTTAAGAATTGCAGTTTTGACTGGTCAAATAAATTATAGATGAGTAATTTTGTAGCTTTTACGAGTAGGCGGTAAATAAGTGTACATGTAAACTCATAGTTTATATGTGAATCTGTTAATTAGTTCATATATGCATTTGTTTTGCCGCCTATTTATAAAAGTTATAAAACCACTCTCTATCTTTCACATACCATGCAATGAATTTGATGCTTTATAATCAAAGTCATAAATCTTTACCAACTAAAAAACCAAGATCACTTCTCTATTTATTAAATACTTACCGCTTCTAATTAGTAATTAGGGGGTGTTTGAGATTGATTATAAAAACAATTTATTAAGTTATTTCGGTGTGACACCGGTAATAAGCACTTTTAAGTGTTGGATAAACCACTTATACCGGTGTCAAACCGGTAATAAAGAGTTGTTAAAGAAGTTAAACTCTTCTGACTTATAATAAGTTGATAAATGTTTTTATAAAAAAACATAATTTATTTTAAATAATGAATCTCAAACACCGAAAGCTATGGCTGAATTTGTATATTTATTTTATAATATGGTACAAGTTGGATAATAAAATAACATAAAAGATATGTTTACTTAAAAATAAATGTATTTTATTGAATAATATTTTTTTAACACGTCATTAGAGAATTTATATAATCTTTCAAGGTTGGATAATAAATTGCGCAAAATATCATATTACATGGGATGTATCGAATAGTATTAAATTATTTATTTACGGTTAATTTATTATATTCAAATAAATCTATAACAGAGTAAATTGTAAATTTCGTCCATATGATCTATATGAAATTACATTATACGTCTTTAAATCAAAATAATTTATGAAAAACGTCTCTGTAGTTTATATTTTTATGCGTCTTTGGTCCCTTGTCCTAACTCTGTTAAGACAAATCCATTAAACAGGTTTACTTTGAGGGCATTTTACTAGAGAAAGAGACAAGGGGTTTACTGGAGAACAACGACAATGGTTACAAAAATAAAGGGGTAACTGGTGATGAGATTTCTTGATGAGGGGAGATATAATGTTGTGGTCTGATAGATGATGGGGTAGGAGCAAATCAAAGTTTGATTTTAACTATGGGGGAGGAGCAGATCAAGGTTTGATTTTAACGGGGGAAAGGAGCAGATTAAGGTTTGATGCGGGGGGAGCAGATCAAATCTTTAAAGGTTTCCTATGTGGTCGGAGATGCAGATTCAAGGGAGTGTTGCCTCTGTGTTGCCGAAGTGAAAGAGGGTCACGGTGGTTGTATCCTTGGTGGGGTGTGTTGGATCTACGTTTCGTCGGATACGAGGTAAGGAACGAGGCGGTGATCGTCGTTTATCTTCTGTAGCTGTAATAGGTTGAGGAGCAGTGGCCAGAAATGTGAAGGGGGTCATTGTGAGTAGCGGAGATGGAAGATTTTGGGGGAGGCCAGATATGAATAACCCGTGGCCGGAGAAATGAGGAAGATGATGTAGTTTACCGTTCACGTGAGAAAAAAAAAGAAAAGAAATATGAGTAAAATGACTAACATGTCCCACCCAGTTAACCTACTTAAGAGAATCATCTAATGGTGTTAGAATAAAGGGATCAAAGATGTGTGAAATTGTAAACCATAGGGACGTTTTTCAAAATTATTTTAATTTAGGGACACACAATATATTTTAATAAACCACAAGGACGAAATGTGTAACTTACTCTAAAATTTAAGACTAAATTGTGAAGTATATATCGGTGAGTCATTTGGACTTTGGGAGTAGTAATTAATAAGACACTAGCACAAGAAGTCATAAATTGTGGTAATAATAGAATCCTTAAGTATATAAGAATAAACTATAAAATGTCCCTTCAAAAAGCTTTATAATAGGTTTATAGGACGCTTTAGTCGTTTTAACAAGTATTTTAAGACGTTTTTAAAGTAAATTATCATATTAACTATTTTATAATAAGTGTCCTATAAACTCATATTTTCACAAGACAATTGTGTTTACATGACACTTTTTTAAAATAATGTTGTATTGGGATAGCTCCCTTTACATTCAGATTGAATCAGTTGTGTTGAATTAGAGTGTCGTGCACGAATGTGTGCCAGATACTTGGCTAATATGTATAGTGTCAAGTGCACAAATCAAACAATGACAAATATATACCGGAATTAGCCTAATAAATAAGTGGACTACTGGATGGTGTTTTCTTTGGGTGTGAGATTTAAACCTATGATTATTATGATAAAGGAAAATAAAAGGTTTTACATCAACAATAATTGTGAAACAAAGAAAACATGCTCAAATCGAAGGACCACCTTAAAGTTGTTATCACTCCCTGCTGATGAAGGAAATGAAGGAATCAATCTCCTTACGACATACGCCACCATCGGTCACTGATCTCCGAACGGAATCCGCCAGTTCTGCCGTCCTCTTCCGCATCTCCTCCCCTTCCCTCGAATCAATTAGTCTTCGAATCAAATCCTCCACTACCACCGAAGTCACCAACTCGTCTTTGTGTTCCCAGTCGTGCACCATCAATCCAATTCTAAGAACATCCGTGATTAAAAACGCATTCCATGGTTGATCAGAATGSATYGGCCAMGTGATCATTGGYACRCCRGTTGATATACTCTCYRTGCTCGAGTTCCACCCACAATGACTCATGAACCCACCCGTCGCTAAATGTCCCAAAATCTCCAATTGTGGTGCCCATCCGCGAACCACCAATCCCCGCCCTTCCACCGCCACTTCAAACCCATCAGGAAATTCCGCCATCTTAGCCTCGTCACCGAACACATCCCCTTTGTCCGCGGCTCGAGCCACCCACACAAACCTTTGCTGGCTTCTCTCTAGCCCGATTGCCAGCTCTTTCATTTGTTCGTCGCTAAAGGTGGTTGTGGTCCCAAAAGAAACATAAACGACGGAATTAGGAGGCTGCAAGTCCAGCCACTGCAAGCATTTGTGACGGTTTTCTGAAACCATAGCTAATGGTTTGTTAGCATGGTTGAACGGTCCGATTGCCCAAACCTTCTTGGACCCTTTGAGCTCTTCTCTCTCTAAATATTCAAGATATTCACCTTCAATGGCTCTTGATGAATCGAACAACTCTCCGACGTGAGAAGTCACATGTGGGTATTGAAGATCCACCAGTTCCATAAACTCCGGCGAGAAAGCTCCATCACCGGACGGGATTCGTTTCATAACTTCTGAGTCCACCGAAAAAGGTCTTCCACATCTCTCCCACTCTATCCAGAAGGTGGCGCATGCAGAGAGGGGATTGAAGATGTAAGTGTCGACGTTTGGAATATTGTGGACGTCTTGGAGGACGTACGACATCAGAAAGTCATGGACGACGGCGACTCTTCTGGTGGTGGCGGAGAGAGAAAGTATGAGGTCGGCGACTGGGCGGCGGAGATGGAGGGTTGAGTTGAAAGCGGGTTGTAGGTGGCAAGGAAAGCGTTTGGAATGATCGGGAAGAGGCGAAGTGAAGGGAGGAGTTGGGAATCCATGGAAGTGGATGGGGGTGGAGTCGTGGTGGCGTGAACGGAGTTGGCGGATGTGGATGGTGGTATTGACGAAGTGGACAGGGATGTTATAGGAGGATATAAGGTGGGAGAGGTGGAGGAGTTGGTTGAGATGGCCATGAGCTACGAACGGCACCATCACCACCACCACCTCCGCCGCCGGCCACTGTATCGTACCATTTTGCTCGTGGCTGCCCATTTTTGAGATATGATTCATGACGAGCTTCATTGAGATATATATACATATATAAATAATTTGACGGAAATAAGGTTAATTAGTTAAGGGTGAATTATACTGACCCATCCCTTGTCTACTTCCTCCTAAGTCCTACCCCATCTTAACTGGCCACCATATGCAGATCAGACCTCCCTCTGTGGCAGTGACCAACAAGCACCATGAGCATCTCACGCTCCACCTGCAACTGTTATCTTCTCCAATAAGCCCTGTGAACATTTCTAGTCATCGTGGTTCATTTAGGGTTTGTTTTTAATGTTGTGACCGTCAAGATCGAAGCTCCCTCTAGGTTTGATTTTGGATCTCGTTTAGATTATGAAATTAGGGTTTTGATTATGCATATGGGTAATGGGGTGTGTTCAGAATTCATGATGGTATGCATCTGCTTTAAAATGGCCATCATTTGTTGACTCACATTTCCATCATTTTGTTTTTGACAAAATCAAGAGTTGCAGTGACCATTAAACTTAAACACTCAACATCCACGTCATGATCAAAATCTTATCCCTAAAATTTATTTAACAAAAAGCGTTGGTTTCATATTTCTCAATGGGGAGTGATAATGGCACCCCTAACAGGGGTGTTGATTGTTTGGAAGTTATGCATCACTAAAATCTATAAACATTAAATTAATTTAATAATATATTTAATATATAATTATCATTATTATTTAATATATATATATATATATATATATATATATATTCTTCACTTATATTTTATAGATATTGTATA
>NC_037536.1:3551184-3554409 GCF_001531365.2 Cynara cardunculus var. scolymus | reverse complement strand
ATCCCTCTGGACAACGCCACGTAAAGTTGCCCATGTGAGAAAACTGATTCCGATAGATAAACACCTACATTCGGAATTGTTTGCCCTTGAGCTTTATTGATTGTCATAGAAAAGCTAAGCCGAATTGGAAACTGTTTTCTCTTCAGCTTAAACGGGAACATGCTGTCTTCGGACGGACATAAGGGAATTCTCGGAAGAAATACTCTCTTTCCAGTATGCTGACCAACAGCTATTTCTGCATCGATGACGTTCTGTTGAAAGCCTCTGCATATCAATCTACTGCCATTACACAATCCATTCGAGGGATCGATATTTCGTAAYAGTATTATTGGGCATCCAATCTTGAGACGAADGTAATRAGGAGRCAAACCACTAACAGTTAAAGAATTTAAGAACTCCATCAGATAGATGTTGTTCTTATCATCTTCTGCTTCGTCGAAGCTGTAGTATATTTTTTCATCTCCAGAAAACTTGTCGATCAACTGATCATTAATCTCGTCGACATTCTCGTTTTTAGTTGACAATATTTCCCTCGAAATGATATAATCTGAATCAGCTCCGTTGATTTGCAGAGATGGAAAGATTTCGTCAATCAACACATCTTTTGACTTACCTTTATCAGCATAGGGAATGGTCATGTCATCCGGTATGCGAATAAAGCTTTCGTCCATCGCTTCTTCATCTCCATCACCGACTCTTAATAAAAATTCCGAAAACCATGGATCAGTGCGTGCTCTCATATTGAGCGTTAGCCGTATCTTTTTAATCGTTGCCCAAAGAGGTGACATCCGCAAGCTAGAATCTACAATCTGTGCTCGGGTTCCACGCCTCACGCCCAGTAAGACTTGTCTAAAATTACCCCCCAAAACCATTATCTTTCCGCCGAATGGGAGTGCCACCCCTATGATGTCTCGCATCGTTCGATCAAGCGCCTCCACTGCTTGCCTCTTTGCCATCGACGCTTCGTCCCAGATGATTATTTTTGCATCTCGAATCAATTTAGCAGCCCCGCTTTGTTTTCGTATGTTGCACATTGAGTTATTATACAGGTTCAGAGGAATTTTGAATCTAGAGTGAGCTGTTCTCTTTCCAGGCATATTATTGGCAGCAACACCCGACGAAGCGGTTGCGAGAGCAATAAGACCACGTGAACGGATGTTGGCAAGCAAAGCTTTATACAAAAAAGTCTTCTCGGTTCCACCTGGACCATCTATAAAGAACACTCCTGGATAATCCTCGTCTACGTGCCTCGTTATCTCATCATATGCGTATTTCTGGTCGGAATTCATTGAGTCTCGGGCACGCAAGTGTTCATCTTCCACGTGCCTCGTTAGTAGATACACTTTTTCATCCTACATATCACTCATTCTTTATCGTGTATGTAATAATTTTCTTAGTCGTTTTAGTTAATAATTCAAAATATATCATTAATAAACAATGAARAGACAATGATTAAACTTAAACCAACATAATAATACATATAAAAGATACATATAAGTTCAGAAATCCAAAAAAAAGGCAAATAATACATGATAATGGTAAAAYTAATCATATATGTTTATSTCATCAATRTTCTAACAGCATCTGCTTYAGGCATRTTTGGTTCGAACACGATTGTYGTTAACTCCGTAGAACTCAAAAAATTCTCTGAAAATAATTGAATATAAATTTTTAATAAAATAGAATATGTAAGTAATAAAATAAAATATTTAAAAATATAAGCAACTTGTTACGTACTTTGAGTTGCAAGAGTAGACAAATGAATGAGTTTAACTCGAGATGCATATATTATAGAATTATCTACAATTGCACAAGCTATCTCCATAAAACTGAATCGTGCAGAATCATACAACCTCATCCTTATTATATTTCCCCTATTATGAGTAATAAAAATGTTAGTTACTATGATAATTTGTTAATTGGTTAATAATATACACACTTACGGTCCATCTTGGAGAACTATTTCAAAGCATCCAAATCGCAAATAACCGTGAGTTCGGAAAGATCGTACTCGTCGACCCGAGATGATTTTTCCAACAACATCTAAAACAAAAAAAATATCATATCTTAAAAATTAGATTTAGGTTATCAAACATGATTTTATTGTTTTAAAAATACAAAAGTATCAAATAATTTAAAGGTACCGATCACGAATTTGCGCGTACTCCGATCTTCTACAAGAGTTCTTATAGAAGGCACCAACGGATGGAATGAAAAGTCATTTTCAACATCACCCAACAACGGAATTAAGGTGGTGTTTCGACAAATAAGGATGTAAAGTTCAGTGAAGCTGTGAAGGTGAGCATATAACCTTCATTTCTCACATCACCATGGGTATATTCAATTGCGAAACGATTGAAAGAGTAAACGTTTCCAATCAAGTCCATTTGCTTGTATATTCGAATTAAAGGATGATGATGAACAATTGCTATCATCTTTCTCCTCTAAAATATAATAAAATAAATGTTAAATATGTTTACATTTCGTTTACCATGCAATTAAAATTGTGAATTTTTTAACTTACGGTTTGATCAATTAGAAAGATGAGTAGTCTTTCTCCCCTAACATCTTCCGAAACGAAATCCACACGAACTTTTGTCAAGCTCCATCGTGCATGTACTTCGTTTAACATTGAAAACTCATCAACAATATATGGGGTGTTCATTTCTACAAGTTTGTTACACTAATYAGAACCTATTTGAAAATTATAATAATATACGTATGTTAAAATGCTTCAGACATTGAAATCCTACAACAGATTTGACCTGATTCTAGTATGCATGAATGGTGAAATGTTGTTTAAATGGTCTTTAAAACCATCTTACATATGTATGTAACTTTACATGATGTGTGTCTATATATGTATATATTATAACAGTCAGCATGATCAACATTATGTTGCACAACAGCAGGACAAACACATACACAAAGACATAATGTAGTACCAAACAGCTGATTTCAAGTATTGATTTCTTTGGACAATCTTGGACACATATTTGACTTATATGGACTTAGCTATCTGGTTTGTAAGTCCATAACCAGACAGCAGTCCCAAACAATGTGTTATATGTTATTTGTATGCACTTGTATCTCTAGTGAATCAAGTAGAGAAAGCATATATTGGAAGAAGATGAAGTTCAAACACTGTAGAAACAGTTCAAGATCAACAAACTTAATTGTTTTTAGAAACAATTCAAGATCATGTGCAGGCATTATATTTAGAAG
>NC_037536.1:3547345-3548592 GCF_001531365.2 Cynara cardunculus var. scolymus | reverse complement strand
AGTTGTGTGGTTGTTATAAGAGACAAAACTGAAATACTAATGATTCAGAATCTGCTATAGGGTATGTAAAGTATATAAGTTTGGTTTAGTATATAATGTCCTCTAAYACATGGCTATGTATGTGCACATAGGGGTATGTATGAATGCATTGCAACAGCAGCTGACTAAGTTGTTATGATGCTTGATTGATGATTTGGAGTTTTCTGTCTGTGTGCGTGTGTGTGTGTGTCTGTGTTATGCACATGCCATCACCATTATGCACCATGTACACATGTTTACAACCTATTTATAAATTTTATATTAACTGGATTTTACAACCTGTTTACATGTTGGGGGCAGAATGTGGTTGTGAGAGATGTACAACATCATCAAAGATTGAACTGTATGAAAACACACACACACACACACATGTAACATGGTTGTTTGCTTGTTTGCTTGTTATGTTCTATAGAAGATGATGTAGTCCCAAACAGAATACGTACCTTTGTAGAAGCTTCAGATACTTTGTATGAATCAGCAGTAATGGAGTGAAGCCACAAACCACGAAACAGATTCTGCATACATTTCACAACTTCAAGGTTCAAAATTTGACTGCAGCATTTTGTTTCTATTTGAAGTACAATATACACACACACACAGAGAGAAAGCATAATTGAAAACAGGTTGCTGCTCTATCTAAACACATACACACACACAGAGAACATGATTTCTATCTTTGACTAATTGAGGTTGAGGTTGAGGTTGCTGCATCAACTATTTGACTAATTGAGGTTGAGGGTTTCAAACTTAATAGAACATGATTTCTATCTTTTTCTTCATATTTTGTAACAGGGCTGTTGTGTTGGTTTCTAGAAAAAAGTCCTATCAACAGCAGAACAGATCAATGCACAGAAACGTTATGCAAGTTTATACACTATCAACAGCAGAACAGATCAACAGTTTAAGCACAATACACACACACACAACACTTGACTACAGTATGAAGTAAAAGTAATACATAGTTGTGCACATTGCTCATCCTCCTCCTACTACTACTGCTGTTGTGTGAAGTGGAACCATATGCAATTSATTCATTCATGCTACATATGTGTGTGTATGTATTGTACAATCGCGTGGGTACACCAGCTTGCTTTTCCTTGAACCTTGTTTGTTCTTCAAGACCATGTGCACTAAAGACCATGAGGCTTGAGAATGTAAATCCTCACACATTAACAGCAACAGCAGGCATAGGGTTTAGTTGTGAAATA
>NC_037536.1:3544332-3547187 GCF_001531365.2 Cynara cardunculus var. scolymus | reverse complement strand
CCTTGAGCTTTATTGGTTCCTGTTTTATGTAATCAATTTGTAGTTGCTGTCGTTTATGGCAGCTACAATGTTCAAATTATGAAGTGCATTGATATTGATAGCTTCATGTTGAAAAGGTTCTTTAGGTGTTGAAGGTGAATTGAAGTTAATATGGATGTTGAAGGTTGTCTTTAAAGTCGTGTTGTATGATATTGAGGGATTGAGTAATGCTAACAKCATTAAAGAGATGTAAATCCTAATAGCCATCTATACAACTAATAGCCAATAGGTCTACAAAGAAGCTAGCACATATTTGAAATTTTGAAATACTAATGATTTAGTTGTGTGGTTGTTATAAGAGACAAAACTGAAATACTAATGATTCAGAATCTGCTATAGGGTATGTAAAGTATATAAGTTTGGTTTAGTATATAATGTCCTCTAACACATGGCTATGTATGTGCACATAGGGGTATGTATGAATGCATTGCAACAGCAGCTGACTAAGTTGTTATGATGCTTGATTGATGATTTGGAGTTTTCTGTGTGTGTGCGTGTGTGTGTGTCTATGTTATGCACATGCCATCACCATTATGCACCATGTACACATGTTTACAACCTATTTACAAATTTTACATTAACTGGATTTTACAACCTGTTTACATGTTGGGGGGGCAGAATGTGGTTGTGACATAGCAAAGATGTACAACATCATCAAAGATTGAACTGTATGAAAACACACACACACACACATGTAACATGGCTGTTTGCTTGTTATGTTCTACAGAAGATGATGTAGTCCCAAACAGAATACGTACCTTTGTAGAAGCTTCGGGTACTTTCTATGAATCAGCAGTAATGGAGTGAAACCACAAACCACGAAACAGATTCTGCATACGTTTCACAACTTCTAGGTTCAAAACTTGACTGCAACATTTTGTTTCTATTTGAAGTACAATACACACACACACACACACACACACAGAGAAAGCATAATTAAAAACAGGTTGCTGTTGTATCTAAACACATACACACACACACAGAACATGATTTCTATCTTTGACTAATTGAGGTTGAGGTTGCTGCATCAACTATTTGACTAAATGAGGTTGAGGGTTTCAAACTTAATAGAACATGATTTCTATCTTTTTCTTCATATTTTGTAATAGGGCTGTTGTGTTGGTTTCTAGAAAAAAGTCCTATCAACAGCAAAACAGATCAATGCACAGAAACGTTATGCAAGTTTATACAATATCAACAGCAGAACAGATCAACAGTTTAAGCACAATACACACACACAACACTTGACTACAGTATGAAGTAAAAGTAATACATAGTTGTTCACATTGCTCATCCTACTACTACTACTACTACTGCTATGTGAAGTGGAACCATATGCAATTCATTCATTCATGCTACATATGTGTGTGTATGTATTGTACAATCGCGTGGGTACACCAGCTTGCTTTTNTACTATACTATATGTCATTTAGTGAAATACACACTTAAACAACATTACCATTCAGCAAGGAATGGTATGTATTGTACAATCGCGTGGGTACACTAGCTTGCTTTTCCTTGAACCTTGCTTGTTCTTCAAGACCATGTGCACTAAAGACCATGAGGCTTGAGAATATAAATCCTCACACATTAACAGAAACAGCAGGCATAGGGTTTAGTTGTGAAATACTTGTTGTATTAGTTGTGTATATGACAGCAGCAGGCACAAGGTTTAGTTGTGTATATGACATAGGTTGAAGTTTGATTTTCTTCATTAATGGCTAWTTTGGTGAAATTCTTGAKTATTKATYTYGTAAACAATAATATAAACATGGTTAGATGGTATTTTGATTGTTGGAATAAAGATTGAATCCAAAATATGGGTTTTAGCCTATTTARTGGTGAATTTGACAGCACCGAATMTATCYGACAYGCTRTTTTGAATGTGCKATAACTTTTTAACCRTAGMTCGGATTGCTACGATTCTKRACATTTTAGAAAKCTTATATGTAGCTCTAAACCTGTCCTTTAGACACTTTWTAGAAATAAGGCTTCTAGGTTGGTTATATTTGCGTCTAAAAACTGATAAAAAGTTGTTTTTGATATGTGAATTATAGTAACTAAAATGAGTTTAAATTAAGAGTTGTTGGATAGGTACTATACTATATGTCATTTAGTGAAATACACACTTAAACAACATTACCATTCAGCAAGGAATGGTTATACCTTCAAAGGAGACAGGGATATATTAGGTTATACCTGCTATTTGCCAAGGCACAGTGGTATGTATGCATAATATTACTTTTCCATTTAGCAAAATACACACTTAGACAACATTTGCTTTTAAGTTGAAATCTGATTGCCTTGTGAATTGTGTTCCATGTGATGATGCATGTTAAGAGTTGTTGGATAGCTACTATACTATATGTCATTTAGTGAAATACACACTTAAACAACATTACTTTGCGTCTTTTTCCTGTTTATAGCAATCCATACAAATGTTTCTGCTATTAAAGTTGATATACACAGTTGCTCAAAGGTTATTACATATTAGATGGCATGTTTTGGTYTTCCATTGTGTACCTAAGTTGAAAKGATCTGTAGAAATTTCATCATCTTCAGTAGCTTTTAAGTTGCTGTATGAAACCTTTTTTCGTTTTTTAAATATTTAATTTTGGATTAATCATGTCAAYCATTGCCTTAGCAACTGTGTTTAGGATAAAGCTATTATTTATAGCAACTCATTCATGGGCATGAGGTACACATCCTTCCTGTTGAAGGGCCTTATGTGACAGACCATGTCTTCAACATTTCATAAAGAGGAGACAAACAGCAGTACAAAACACAAAAATAAAATGGAAGAACATGAGACAAAT
>NC_037536.1:3533867-3543662 GCF_001531365.2 Cynara cardunculus var. scolymus | reverse complement strand
AGTTTTTGCTATCTATGTCATGGTTGATTTATTTTTTGGCAAAAAAACATTAAACCATGTACTCCCATGCCACACAAAAAGAACCATGTACCCCCATGYCCAYWGTCCTTGAACCAAATACATAAAGAACACCATATGAAATCAATTTCATGAACTTGGCTTATGGGAACTGTTTTTGGGTGGAAGGGCTGGCCATTTACATACCCCCGTGTCTTTTTATGGGAACTTTTTTTAATCTGCTCTTCACTCACAATAATCAAAAGGAAACAAACCCAAGAACTCTTTTATAATGAAGAAACAGATGTGTGTGTATATAGGATGAAATCAGAACATAAATGAATTCCAAAGCAACTCTTCACCCACAAAAATCAAAAGGAAGCAAAGCCACAAAAATCAATGAAGAAACATATGTGTGTGTATATAAGATGAAATCGAAACAGAAAGAAAGCATACAAAAAGAAAGCATACCTCCAAATTCTAGGGTTTTGAAGAACCTGTGAAATTAAATCAACAGGAAGGAGGGAGCTATATGTATCAATGAGGTTGTGATACATCAAATCACTTTGATACATGAAATCGGTTCTCTGATCGAGGTGATACATCCATACCACCATTGTATGTGCTGTGAAGAAGAAAGAGCTCTGTTTTCTAACCAAAAATGTCTTTTTCTTTTGTGGTCGCAGAGAAAGGATAAGAGGAGAGGAAAGCTCTCTTGGTCTTGTGGTAGCAGAGTTAGGAAACAGAAGAAGAAGAAAGACTGAAGAAGATACCGGTCCAAAATGGGTAATTTTTGGTGTTGGTAGGAACTATTGCATATACAACTTGTACCTTATGCATAAAATTTGGTAATTAAGAGATTTTTGAATTTGTTGCATAAAATCATTGTAACATATGCTTTAGGAGTTGTATTTAAGACTTTGTCTTAAATGCTTATATATGTAGTATAGATAATTAGAAAAATTGAATAAAATATTATTATATACTTTTAGAGGTCTATTTTTGTTAGGACTGAAAATCAATATTAATTTCTATTTGTCTTGAAAGTTAAATATTGTCTATAATTGTAAAAGTAATCGTGTTTGACTTTTCTGTACGTTTGATTTTGACTTTCTAGACTTACATCTTTAACCCTATATAAAGAGTTAGTCTTTGTAATTTTAGAGTGAAAAGAGCTCATTGTAAAATCATATACGTAATATAGAGGTTTGACCAAACTTTGAATGTTGGACTTTCTCTCTCAAACTCCTCTCATGTTCTTAATTGTTAGATCCAGATCTGTTATTGATTCTTGAGATATATTGAAGATTGATCATCAAAATGGCCTATCAATTGGTATCAGAGCATGATTGCACGAAATCAAGAAGAAGAAATCATTATTTTGAAGATATTTTGAAGAAAAGTTTTTGAATTTTTCTTTGTGTTCATCATGTTCTTCATTTTTCATTGAATTTGATTCAAAAAAATTTGAATTTCTTTATATTTTGTGTTAATTTTGTGATCAATCTATACGTAATCTCGTTGTGAATCTTTGTTATACACAAAAATTTATATTTTGATCATTGATTTTTGAGTATATGGTGAAATTTGTGTTTTTGAATTTTTTTTGTTCTTAATTTTTTTTCATAAAAAACAGTGTTTTGATCCATTTTAGTTACTAATTTTTTTGTTATTTTGTGTTTTTTGGATTTTTTTTAATCTCTCAAAGGCCCAACTGGATTAGGCTTCATCTCTAAAAGGCCCAGCAATTCATACTGTATTAGCTAAATCGCATATGTTTTTCATAAATCGCATGGATTCATCTTCTTCATTGTCTTGACCAAATACATACTTTCATCTTACATCACTTACAAGAATCGCCTGCAGAAATCGTGAACTAGAATTGTTTGGGCGATTTTGGGTTTAATCACATAGGCTTTCATCCGTATTCTTCTTTATCGCATGCCATCTCTCTTACCAGTTGACCTAAATCGCAGAAAATCACTAACCGGATTCCATCCTTCATCGCTTAAAGGGTTCAAGGACAAGCTGTTTTTAACCTGTAATCCAGATAGAACTTCATCCGGAGTTGAGGCTAATCGCTCATCTTCCTTCAACCGGATTTCCTCTAAATCACAGACTGTAAATCACTCATCTTCTTCACCAGTTTTGGATAAATCGCTCGCTTGCCGTGTCCGATCTAGGCTACATCGCTTGATAGCTTGTCCGTATTACACACATCAATCACTGCTTGGGTTGATTTCAGTTTCAATCGCTTGATAGCTATCTTTGTGTTCG
Organism: Cynara cardunculus var. scolymus; assembly: GCF_001531365.2. Classification (NCBI taxonomy): domain Eukaryota; kingdom Viridiplantae; phylum Streptophyta; class Magnoliopsida; order Asterales; family Asteraceae; genus Cynara; species Cynara cardunculus. The sequence continues at coordinate 3,541,388 of NC_037536.1, read as the reverse complement.
ATTTCACCTAAATCGATTATAGGCTTAGCCGGTTTGTTCTTCATCGCACAATAACTAAATCGCACAGCTTCCTTACAGCTTCACATCGCACGACAGTTCATCTGATTTCACTGTTATTCGCAGAATTTCATTGTCCCATTTTTCATAAATCGTATACCCCTCTGGTCGATTTCACCTTAATTTCTTACATCACTGTTCGATTTGATGTTCATAGCTCACAGCCGGTATTTGTTCTTCATCGTCCTTGTCCGGATTTGACTTTCTCGTTCATAAGTTTAGGCGATTTGATTTCTCACCCGGACTTAGATCTAGTCTGTTCGATTTAGACCAATCTTGGCCACGCGATCTTCCTTCCCTGGTAACAAGTTTTGTCCCTCTAAATCAATAATAACTTTGCTCAGATGAATACACAAGTCTCCATAGCATCAGGTGTAGATATATAAGCTAGACACCATCGGAAGAGTTGCGAGAAGCTGTCTGCACTGGGTTTATCTGGAAGTTGCCTTATACATATTTCTCCAGTCACTGCCTAAGCTGATTTTGGTGTTTATCGATCAGTATCCAATCTGATTTTGTCTTTCATCGCTCACAGTGCTTGTTGATTTTGAGTCTGTTGGTGTAAATCTGGTTGTTCTAAATCGCACAACAGGCTGTCCAGTTTTTGTTCTAAATCGATTACTGTCTCATCCCACACTAGATGTCTTTGAAACATCAAATTTCGTAGATACAGGTCGGGGGGAGTGTGTGTGGTTGACAAGATGAGAACTCTGAATTTGTAATTGCCCGATCTTTGATTTCGGCTTATTAGAAGAGTTCAAAGCCAAGGCTTTAGGCAAGGAAGGAGTCATGGGAATCAATTGCTTAACGGCAAGCTCTTCAAGCCTTTGAGTTCCAACAGACTACTGGGGAGTGGGGAGCAACAGTGGGCTATCAATTGATATTGATATTTTTTTTTGATAGATGTAATAAGGACTTCCCTGATTCTAATAAGTAATAATGGATGTTTGAACTTTGAAGTTTTATGTAGATTGGGCTAGTTTATCAAAGGACCGACCAACCATTCTTTTTGGGCTTATTATCCCAAGCCCTTTTTTTTCAACCCATCCTTTTTAATCTTTTTGGCCCAAAATTTTGTGTGTGTTGTGTTTTTTTTTTCTTTTTCTAGATTTTATTAATTTTTAGATCATTCTTTTTTATTTTCAGTTTTTTAACTGATTTTAATCTATTTTTTATCTGATTTGATCTGTGTTGAACTGTGTTGAGAATTTTTCAAACCGATTTGCGTCGCGTAAACTGTTCTAATCAGTTTTAACTATTTTCAACAGTTTTTGACTGTTTTTACTGATTTTTAACCGTTTTCGTCGATTTTCTGATTTCTTAATAGTTTTTGAGTTTTTTGATTTTTTTTAACTTAATTGATTTTGATTTATTTGATTGATTTCACCGCATGATCGATCTGATTTATGAAAATGGCAGTATATTTTGAGAAGAAGAATATAGAGCTGAAAAAAAAAAAATTCTGAATTGAAGAAAAGTCTGCAGAGTTACAAAGATAAATACATAAATATGTTTTATGAAAATCACGCAGACAAGGAATTTATTAAGGATTTACAAAGAGAGATTAGTGCTTTGAAAGAAAATTGTGAAAAGGATTCATCATATAGTCAGAAAGCTTTGGATGACGTAAGAAAAGAATGTGAAGAAGAGTTAAAAACATGGAGTAAGTCAAATAAAGAATTGTTTAATAAACTCCAAAAAGTACAGAGTGAACTTAATGCTGAGAGAAACTCTCCAGGTAGAAAACATACCGAAACTGAGGACTTCACTAATAAACTTCATAAGTCTGAGAGTGATTTGAGTGAGTTAAGGAAGTTACTGGACTTAGAGGAAGAAAAAGTTTTGGAAACTGAAAAGAGTTTCAATTTTGAAATAACAGAGTTTGAGAATGAGAAGAAGAGATGTATTGAATTAGAGAAAATATTCGATGTTGAACGCATATCTTATGAAGATAAGATAAACTCTCTCGAACTGAATGCCAAAATGCTGTTAAAGCAAATCTCGGATTTTGAGCAGCTGATCATCTTGGAACGAGCCAAGACTGATAAAGAGAAGAATGACATCAGAGAAGAATGTCTGAGTCAGAATCAGAAACTGTCTGAAAGCATTGCTCAAAAGCAGAAAGCTTTAGACGAAGAGAAGAAGTTATTTGCGCTTGAAAAGAGAAATATTGCAAAGAAATATGCAGTTATAGCTAAAGAGCTTGCTGAAAAGAGAAAGTGGCTCGACATCGCTTCTAAAAATGAGAAAAGCAGCTCAGATGAAGAGAGAAGAGAGTTTGATTATCAAAAAAAGAAATTCGAGAAGCTTAAGAAGGAGTTAGAAGGTAAACTCCTGGATACTTCAAAGAAATATCTGATCTGACAAGAGAACTTGAAACTGAACAGAAAATGAGAACCGAACTCAAGGAGAAGTATGATTTAGTTGTTGTTGAACGAGACCAGCTTTTACAGAAAGTCAAAGAATTTTCTTGTGCTCAAAGCTCAACTGGTTTTCCTTCACAATGTAAAACCATCTTTTATGACTGTTCTAAGTCTAACAGTTATTCAAGCAGTCCTAAATCTACTGTTTCTAAGAATTATTCTCGTTCTTCAAGTCAGTACTATCAAGGGTACATCATCGGATCACCCAATTATTCTTCAAAAGTTAAAAGCATTTGGGTTGATAAGTCTGAATCTGTTTTATCTCGAAACTCTGTTGTTACTAACAATCTTCTTTGTTTTGTGAGATCCACTTCTGACTTGATTATTCTTAGCAAGAAAAGGATCATGTACTCCACATGCAAAATTCCTGATTTTGTGAACATGAGGAGATACAACAGCTGGACTAGAGACAGCATATTTCAGAACAGTTGGAAAGATAATAACAGATGTGATCAAAATAATAATTGGTTTGGATCTTATTGTGTCTATAATCATCCTGTTAAAAGCGTGAAAAAGAAAACATCAAACAATAATAGATGGTTTGGCAGTTATAATATCCCACAACCTGATACTAACAAAGAATGACCCAAGTTCATTTGGGTACCAAAATCTGTCTGATCTTATTTTGCAGGTGCGTCAATACTGCGCTGATCAAAGATTCATACAGATGATGCACAAATTCAGGGGGAGTTATACACTGTTCATATTAAGGCTTCTGAACAACACAGTTTAGGACACATGTTTTACCGAGGTTGGTTTTTAAACATTCAGTTCAGGACCCGTGCTAAAAATGTTTCCATTTTTGTTTATTTTGAGCTGAAATGAAACATTTCTTAAATCTATTTTCTAGGGGGAGTCTCTAGAAATTTCAATAAAAGTTTTTGGAAAATGGCTTGTTTTGTGAAAACGAGTACATTTTCTGAACAGGTATTTCCTAATATTTTACTTGTGTAATTTCTCATCCTACATAACTCCAATACTTGTTTCAGCTATTGTTGACACTGTTATTATCACGTCTCTTAAAATGAAAATCATTTTCGGTGATAATACGCTCGCTTATATTCAAATATTGTTTTTCTGATTTTTTTTTTTACCTTCATTGATACATATTCGTTAATTCTTTGAAAATCAGAATCTGTAAACTTGTTCTTACAGATCTTCATTCATTTCTCTCGCATACTGAATAATCTGATTTCATATATCACTTCTTGTCTGTTTGTGCATTAAAGAAATATCTTGATCAATTTTTATCTGATCATTGTGCTTTATTTGCAAACAATACTTTTGATCAATTGTTTGTGATCATTTGAGCATACACTGCTAAAATTAGGAGGGACTGAGTGCTTAACAGAAATACCTCTATAGAATGTTAGAACCGACAAACCTACCCAAGAGGATAACCATATCTGAGCGAGCTTTAACTCAAAAAGGGTTTTGTGTGCAGAGCTTAAAATGAAAAAGAGAGGGGTAGTTGTTGTGAGCTAAAAGAATTTGATGAGAGTTGTGTCAGGACTAAAAGATTACAAGAATCATGTTCCAAACTTCAAATTATCAGGCATACCACATAATCTATTAGTTCTCAATTCTTTCGAGACTAATATTGAAAAAGACAAAGCCCAGACCAATTCTTGTCACAACCCCACCAGCTACTCATTTATCTCTTAACAGATAAGTGTTTCAATAACACTTGGGGCACGCAGCTCACAATCTATCAGTTTCTCATTTGGAGAAAGTTGATATTGAATCAGAAGGATATATGTCCCCCCTTCAAGTCTTTTTGATCATGCATTGAGTCTGATAAATTTGTGTAGTCCACACGGTTTATCTTTTTGAGCCTAAACAGAAGCATATGTTGCTTTATTTTTCTACACTACACAGATTTTGCAATTTATGTGTTTTTTGCCGAAACATTCATAGATATGCTATTATTAAGCTATCGATGATTGAATGGAAGACCTGGTGAGATGAACCTCATAAAGTCTTATATATACAGTACATTCGTTGTACTGAGTATATCTGTTATACTCACAGGCCAATCTTTTCATAAGATTAAAAAAAAATTATAAGTTGAAATTGGTTGTTACCTTCCCATTCCCTTAATCTGAAAAGATTATACAAGTAGATTTGTAAAGATCTGCTTACATTTTTATGAATTGTCGGTTCTCACTGAAGATTTCATTCATTCTGAAGTATGATGTAATGATTCTCATTTCATCATAAGGGGGAGTATGAAATAATGAATGAAATGTTCAATTCCGAACGATAAAAAAGGGGATTATGTTATAAAGATCAATGGGGAGTAACATCGAAGATCGGCAAAAGGATTCAAAGGAGTGTGAGTGGAGATAATTACTGAAGATTATTCCGATGCTACAAAGTCTGAGAGTTTTTGAATGTGAAGATCATTCTTACAACAGTTTACTGATAAAGATTTCTTTTGAAGAAGAATGTCAGAGTTTGTTGTCTGAAGATTCTTTGAAGATTATATCTTGAAGATTGTTTCTGAAGATTGTTATTGATATTATTCTACATTGTTGAAAGAGAAGATCATCGTTGTTCTACATTCGAGTGGGAGAATGTTAGAAGATTTTCTCAACAAAAGATCATCTGAAGTTTCGAAGTAAAGATTGTTTTTGAAGAAGTCATAAAGAGATTAAAGAGACAAAGTTCTAACAAGATTCAACGCGTGCAAATTTTTTCAAGTTTAAATACAAAGGGGGAGAATATTAGGACTGAAAATCAGTATTAAATTGTATTTGTCTTGAAAGTTAAATATTGTCTATAATTGTAAAAGTCATCGTGTTTGATTTTTCTGTAAGTTTGACTTTGACTTTCTAGGCTTACATCTTAATCCCAATATAAAGGGTTAGTCTTTGTAATTTTAGAGTGAAGAGAGCTCATTGTAAAATCATATACGTAATATAGAGGTTTGACCAAACTTTGAATGTTTGACTTTCTCTCTCAAACTCTTCTCATGTTCTTAATTGTTAGATTCAGATATGACATGGATTCTTGAGGTATATTGAAGATTGATCATCAAAATGACCTATCAACTTTATTGACCTCCAAATATAGATGTCAACATTTTGGACCTCCATCTTTTTAGTGTTGGGTTGGAGATGGTCTTATACTATATATATAATATTCATACCACTATGATAATTTTGTCTTTTAAGAAAATGGATGAAATGTAATTCAATTATTTATTCCTTATAATGAAATAACCAAATCCATGAACGTAGGGATTTGCAAAACCTGAAAAATTCAAAATCATACCCTCGAAATATTACTAATAAATACACGGGGTCCGCAAAGGGTTTTTTGCCATCGTAGAAGCCAACGGGATCTTATGCTAAGAAAAGTGCAAGCATAAATTCTCCAACTACTAGGAACAAATTTCTTATGTTAGAGCTTCTTATAAGTGATACAAATAATCAGCGGCAGGTTTATAAGAGACCTACATCAACTTTTTGTATAAATTGCTTACCAGCTTTTCATTTTCCTACTACCATGTTTTTGGAATTTCACTAATATAAAAAAAAGGTTTAATGGCGGGGACCTCATGGCCCCGTGGTCCACATTTGTGAACCCTACCTGCCCTACCTCTATAGGCAAGCACCGGAAAAGACATCCTGTCCTCCCCTGGAATTGAACCTGGGTGGGCAATCAACTCAGGGCAAGGCGTTTGCGGAAGAGAGGTGGCCACTAGGCCAAGGCCTAATGGTTAAATTTCACTAATATAGGCACTATCATACAGACAACTCTCTACCTCATAAGAGAACTGTATAAAGCTACTTAACTCTTCATAATCATATACCTTTTTAGAGGGATATAGAAACATGAACAAAGGTATTGAGAAGCTATATAGAGGTCATATTGATATGCAGGTACAAACAGACACTATTACTCATGGACTGCTCATCTCATGCGGCAATCAGATTCTTGTAAAAGTAAGCTCGCAAGTATCAAACAACATTAGTAACAATGAGAAAAAACCAGCATTGAAAGACAGAAGGTTTGACCTAAAATCCAGCACATCTACGTCAGCAGCATTCACCATTCGATTGGATTTCTACTCCCGGAGCTTCTCTTCATAGAGAAATCGATGAACTGCAGTGGGAGGAGGAGACTGAGGGTTTATTCAAAGCATGTGAACTTTTTGAACATTTCCTTTTTCCGTGGCAAATTAGGGTAAGGGATATAGTTACATTTTCATCAAAATTATATTGATAGGGGGGATGATATATGTTTATGATTATCTACACAATTACAAGTGAAGGATCAAGTAGAGTTAAATAGATAAATATAAAAAGAGATCCGGACCATTGATTATTTTTAATCTCAAACGCACTCATGAATCTTGTTTGATACAGAGATTGATCCCGTGTATCTCATCCTAATAAACATCCTAAGATGAAGATTTGTTCTTACGACTCTTATCTTTAGTCTTTTTTTTTACCGGAATCCAACCTTATCTACAGATAACTTGTCTTTAATTAAAGGGTTTATGATTAAATAAAATTACAAATTCATTGTTTGATTTTGTTAGGCTTTCCTATAACACCATCATCCACGTTATTTTTTTTTATATCAAGATTGAATATACAAGTAAATTATGTTTTTCATTCATGTGGTTTGTTAAATACTCTGGATTTCATCTTTATAATGGTTTTGAAATTCTGATTTTTATTCATATAGTTCGCGATTCATTTCCATTTTTGTCTTTGAGGTCAGAACACTACATTCTCAAACCAACAAAAAAAAATTGATTCCGACTTTGAACTTTAAAACCGTGATGGTAAAATAAACAAACACATTGTTGCATTTTGTAGTTATTATTTTATTTTAATAATAAAATCAGTTACATTATTTTCATTTGATTTCAGTAATTACGATAACTGACATAAATATCCACTTGAGACGAGAACATGAGTATAATGACAACTTGATGAAGAAAAAAAAATTATAATACCGATTTATGTTATATAATAACAATTGAATACAATAAAAAATTGATTATAATTGAAATATATATATTATA
>NC_037536.1:3525315-3532034 GCF_001531365.2 Cynara cardunculus var. scolymus | reverse complement strand
ATTAAATATTTTGTTAGAACTCAATAGTTATCATAATTATATTTTAGATTTTTTATATTTAAAATAATATATTTATCTGCAGTTAGTTATACGAATTCAAGCATAATGCTTTAATAAGTTGTACTTATGCATAATTTACTTGTAATGTTAAATTTTAAGTAACATGTATCAATAAACAATAATTCATGCATAAAAATAATTTTTAAGAGTTTTTGTCAATGCTTTATAATATAGTATAGATAAATCGAAACAATTTTTTTTATTATCAATTCAATTAGCTACAACATAATATGTATTATCTATACTATATTATAAAACATTTGACAAAAACTCTTAAAAACCATTTGTTATGCATGAATTACTGTTTATTGATGCATATTACTTAAAATTCAAAATTACAAGTAATTTTGCGTAAGTACAACTTATTAAAGCTCAAATTTTTAAATTCATGTAAATCACTACAGGTAAACATAATCAAATACAAGATAAACATCTATTTTAAATATAAAAAATCTAAAATATAATCAAAATAGTTATTGATTTCTAACATAATTTTAATTATTATATTTATTAAAAATTATATTATTAAACCAAGAATAAGTTACTTTGTGATTAAATCTAAATTAAGTTATAATAAAAAAATTGAATTAAAGAAGTTACATAAAAAAAAGAACTATTAAATAGTTAATTTGATACTAATATCGACTAGTGTTCATCATCGCGCATTGCACGATAATACAAATTTATGTAAAAACAATATGACATTTGGTTTTAATGAATATTTTAAGTAAATGGACAAAGTTAGATAATCAAAATAACATTATAATTAAAAAAATCTAACTACTCAAATCATTGTTATACAATTCAAACCTCTACCATCTTCCTTTTTATTGAAAGAAAGAAAGCATCGTTAAGTTTGAATTTGATACAAAGTGTTAAAAGGTATCACAACAATTGTGTTACAATTTTATTTCTGAATGTTTTATTTTGTTAGAATAAAGAGAGTTAAAATACATTGGTTGTAGAAAAATGAATATATAAGTTTGAATTCGATATAAAGTGTTAAAATGTATCAGAATAATTATGGTACAATTTTATTTCTGAATATTTTATTATGTTAGAATAAAGAGAGTTAAAATATATTGGTTGCAAAAAATGAATATGTAACGTAAAAGAAGTTAAATTGTGAAATAATACATTCTATAAGAATGAAGAGAGGTGTAATATATTTCTTGTGAAAAATAAAAATATAATTTATAAATAACATATGTCAATTCGGTATATTATTAGGTGTAAAGCCGAATATTACCTTTTATAATGAAAAATCCAATAAAATTGTGACATGGAACATGGTTATAGTATAAAATTATCAAATTTTGTTTTAGTTCGAAAAGATGGGAAATTATCGTTTTTTTTCCTTCTCCGAATCCTAAAAAAATATAGTAGAAGATAAATAATTAATTGTTTACAAAAACAATCTGCAATCTTCAAAATGAAAATAACAAAATTATCAATCCGAGACATCTAGATCAACTTCAAAGTTCATATTGTGTGCAAAATTGAGGTAGTAATTCAAAATGAAAACATACAATTTCCACGTTTTGTATATCCAGTCTCATGGAGATATTGGAGCATCTAATTAGTTTTCTCGGAACTTCAGAGATGAAAGAAACACACCATCAACTGATTTTGTCATAGACTTTTCTTGTTCCTCCTTATATGGTTTCTCTAATCTCCTTCAGTTTGTTTTTAATCGCAGACAACAGAGTAGATAGAGAGATCGAGAAAATAGAAGTAAAACACCCATAATTATTGTTTCATATCTTTCTATAGATGCATAGAAAGATAGAGAAAGACGTACTGCTAGCTATACTGTCAATCCATAATTTCTTATCGGGATCGAGAGATGGAGAAGAGCAAAGAAGTTTGTGATAGAAAGATGTAGAAGAGAAAGAATTAGATGGAGAGTAGAGAAGTTTATGATAGAAAGACGTAGAAGAGAATGAATTGTAACGGTAGAAGTTTATATGATAGAAAGACGTAGAAGAAAAGAAATTGTAACGGTAGAAGATGAAGAGTAAATGTCTTAGATTAAATATAAAACCTAAAAAAAAGGAAAAAATGGAGAAAAAAGGAAGACATGAATACTAGTACAAGGAGATGCCACGTCAACATTGTATGTTTCTGCTTTATAGATATATATAGATTATAATAAATACGTAAAAGAAAATTATGACAAACAATATATGAAATTAAAATTGAAATCAATATATAACTATAAACTTATTACAATCAATACAATAATATATATAAAATATAGAGACAAATTATAGTTTGCTATAACTATGTTAAGCCATAAAAAAGGGGTGTTGGAATTGTTCCCATAGTTATAGTTAGAAAGACATCAAAGCTAGAATAGTGTAAAATTGCACGAGATATTTTGCATTAAGTCAAAGATAAGTAAGTTGCAATATAAGTTGAAGATGATGAAATAAGTAAAGATGTACACTTAGAACAATCAATGTTATGAATAAGGCATAATATACTAAATATCAATTAGCATATAAAAGGTTATACAAAATGTCTTGTTTAAGAATGACTATATATAAGGGTATGAATTGGGTCATTAGAACCAAATGGTGGCATGTGTGTTATGAAAGATGAGTTAATTGACTAGTTGGTAAAACAAGTAGCGAAGTCGACTGATGGTACGTATTTGTCGTCAAAATAGAGAGTTGTAACTAGACTCTAGGATGAGCACAATGATGATATAAATGAAAAATGAGTTAAGTTAATTCTATGGTTACAATAGGATGAATTCGAATATGAATTTGGTGAAATGCTGAAATAACTCAAAGGTTGGTATTCGACTAGTGACTTAGTCAAAGTCAATAATAAATACAGTATTGTGATGTTTAAGCACATCACTCAAATGTGAAATTTATGACACTATATCTAAAATTAAGAAAGGGTTTAGTAGGTAAAAAGGAAGTCATAACTCTTAAGGACGTGAAGAAAAGACAATCAGAAAGCTAAAAAGCAAAGGGATAACTCTCGTGAAAGTTCAATAAAGACGTCATAACGGGTCAGAAGTGTTGATCCTCTCTCTCAGTGATTTGATGATAATCCCTTTTCATTTATCGAAGTATTTATGTTTCTGTTTTTTCAGTTCCAGCGATCTTCACTGAGCATGTTCAGTGATCGCTGAAGAACTTGTATTGTAATTCAATAAGCGACATCGATACTTCAAGAAGGCAACACTCACACCAAAGAACCTTCAGCCAATGTCGAAGATTGAAACTAAAGATTAGAGACTGGAGAGTACGTGATCTGAATCGGTACTCAGTGATTACAAGTTTGTCTACATATGTGTGAAGACTCCTCAAGCCTCAACGAATGCTGAAGAGACCTCCAGGTTATTCCAGCATTCATCGATCAAAAGAAGCTTGCCATGCACGATTGTTGTTGTCTTGTCCTTATACACACAAAGGACAAACCCATACCATTTCTATATGTTAGTACGGTACGGAGCCAACTAGTTGACTCTATTACCCACCAACTTGAGGTAAGGATGTCTGCTCATGAATAGTGATTTTTGTACTATTTAATGTAGCAAATGACAAGTCTTTTCCTTAAGGCTTGACACACACTCTAACCATACCATATTGCATTAAATGTGCATTTAATGCAATGGATATAAATAGAAGTGTTTCTACTCCATGCAGAGTGCGCGCGCAACACACTCTGTTAACCTAATTCTTACATTGAGCACTCTTGAGCTTAAGTAAAAGAACTTACTTTCTCCTACAGCAAATATTTTCTTATTTACTAAGATTCCGTGTGTAACCAAAGATTGTTCAGATAGGTTTTCTTACCTTATCTTTCCCCAAACAGTCTTGTAAAATTTGTATTGATCTTCTCTTATCAATATACATTTTAAATATGAAAATATTGTGTTTGTATTCATCCCCCCTTCTACAAACTGTTATATATAACTTGTAGACCCATACAGGACCAACATGAAGCAACTTAGGAACTCGAGAAAGAGATGGGATTGAAGTACCCTCATTTATTTGCATAGGACAAATTTCGAGGATGAAATTTTGTTAAGGGGAGAAGTTTGTAACAATTAAAAAAAAATCTCAAACTACAAGGACTTGTAGTGTAAAGGTAAAGGAAGTGAAGGGTTCGATCTTAAAATTGTAATTCAATAACCATGGAACTCTAAAAGACATGAAACCGCCGACCATTAATCATGGCTTATCGTTTCATATTCCGTACCGCCAATGGCTTAGTATAAAATGGGAGTTTGTAGCTTTATGTGTAGTTTGAGTCAAGAAAGAGAACTATTGTGAGAAATGGCGATGGTGGACGCTGTAATGAGAATTGACGGTGCTCTACATCATAGCTAGTTTGGCACCAATCGGTAAGTGTTTTGTACCTTTCATCTCTAAGTTATGTTTACTAGATAATCCCACTAGTTGTACGATTATTCGGGTAGGTTCCTGTAGGGCAACGGTGGCCAACGATCACTGCTAGCACCTCTACCGTTCGTCTCAATGGTAATCTTCGTGGCACTGGGGTATCGAACCATGATCCTCGTTTCATTTCTAAAAGATAGAACTTACGGTTCGTGTTGGTGTCAGTCAATATATATATATATATATATATATTGAGAATTCAATATATAAAGCACTCATTTTTACAAGTTCTTAGTTAGATTATTTTCTTTTTATCCCTATATTGAGTCTTTTTATTATTTTATTTTTCCTTTTATTTATTATAGAGCTAAATCATGTGGTTGACTTGTTTCTACACAAAAATGGAGTCTAATGTAAAAAATTGCTAAACTGTTTGACGCTGCAGCATTAAAGCTACAATGAGCTGATGCCTATATGACTTTTTAAAGATCTTAATGATTAAGGTGCTGCCTTTTTGGACATATTGGAAGACACTTGGAGCTTTTGACTTTTGTTAAAAATCTATTATTAAAACTTTTGTGGGATTTTTGTAATTAGCTTGTACATTGGGTTTTTGTGTGGTTTACCTCTTGGGTATTAACTTTTGGTCATCACTTTTGTCTTTTATGATATTTTTGTGTATAAAAAAGGGTGCAAGGCTTCATTTGTAAGCATCCAATATCCAAAATTAGTTCTCTAAGCTGATTTTTAAACACAATCTTGTGAATAAATTCAAGTTCTTGTTTAGCTTTTCATCATTAATCTTTCGTCATTTATTTTACGCTCTTTACTTTACGTTCCTTTACATTTCTTGTCATTTACATTCCGTCATTTACTTTCCGCAATTTACATTTATGTCTTTACTTTCCGTCATTTACTTTACTTGTTATTTACATTTCGTTATGAGTAGCTAAATTCATAGCTTGGGTGTGAGATGAAAATGTGAGATTTTCAAACCAAAAGAAAGTAGCTAGTGTTTTCATTAACAATGTTCCATTGTTTCATTCGAGTTTTTATAAAAACCAAGTACACTTCTTGATGAGTTGATCACTTTGAAACTGTTAAAGTCTCATGGTCTTAGAGATAAGCCATTGAACGCACGTCAACTTGAATGATATAAGAGGTAGACTTGAAAAAGTTACCGACAAAGAGACTTGTTATTTGTGTCTTTCAAACTTAACGTCCGACAGGTTGGTCACTCTTTAAAAGTGTCAAATTGCGATAGATTCAGAGATGAACTATCTAGAACACACGCCAACTTGAATGATATGGGAATCGACTCGAGAGAGTGATTTTTAACAAACAGATTTGTTTATCCATATATTTTGAGGACACTATCGTCACCATCCCTAGTCCGGATACCACTAGAGATATGAGTTGAAAGCTATAATATAGTGCAATAGTGAAAGTCCGGAAGGAATATCCTTAAAATAAATGGTGGAACTAAGTTATGGAACACTGCTTACTGTAGCATTCCTATAGCATTGGCCACTGGAATTTGCGTTTGAGTCTCACCACAAGTCTTACACCCTTGCTATCCTTATTTATTCTGTTATCTGTATTTAATTAACTAATTATCAAACTGAAGTCTTCAAATTCATCATCTGAAATCATCTCTTTCATTGGATTCTCATTAGACTTTTGCTACAATCTCCGTGGACGATAAACCGGTATTTTACCACTTTATTACTTGGAAAGACGATATTGGGTCATATTGTATAATTGTTTCGTGGTCCATTTCATTTGTTTAAAGGTGTGCGATATAATCTACCATATATATATTTATATATATATATATATATGGGGTGACCGATATTTCGCCACTGCAATGAATCGAATGGTTTAGAACTTGTTATGACGAAAGACTCTTAGCGATATATATATATATATATGTAACTTAGATCACGTTGGTTCTGTGAATTGAACCTTTGAACATATGAAAGAAAGGAAAAAAAGAAAAAATTTATATAAACAGTAGGTATCTATATGAAATTGAATGGAAGATGAATTGGTATGTAAGCTAAGTTAGAATAGTTATATATATATATATATACACACACACACACATGTATGCATGTATACATATATGTTGATCCTCTCTCTCAATGATTTGATGATAATCCCTTTTTTCCTTTCATGTTGTATTTGTGTCTCTGTATTTTCAGTTCCAGCGATCATCACTGAGTATGTTCAGTGATCGCTGAAGAACTTGCTTTGTAAATTCATCAGAGACAAACAATACTTCAAGAAGACAACACT
>NC_037536.1:3522520-3523885 GCF_001531365.2 Cynara cardunculus var. scolymus | reverse complement strand
CTCTTTCTCTTTCGTCTTTATACGGGATTCTGCTAAACCATGAGCAATATCGTCAACTGAAAAGAAATCTTGTAAGAGATTCCAGGGAAATGAAAAGCTCTCCTTTAGCTTTGATCTCTGAGTCTTCTTCAGTTGAAACCTCTACTCCTTTTGTCTCTTCTCTACCTCCCGTGGTCATCACGGAATTGACTCTTCTGAAGACATTCCAGAATTTGATTTAACAGATTTTGATGAGTCCCTGGCACTCCTGACTAAGTCATTCAAGAGGTTCGCCAGTAAGAGCAAATTTCGTAGATCTCCTCAGTTATCCCTAATGTAGAAGCCAAAGTCTGAAAGAATAGACAAGGCTTCAGCTGTCTGCTATAATTGTCACCGGCCTGGATACTTTGCAGGTGAATGCAGATCGAAGAAGACTGTGACGCCATCTTCTAAAGCTCCTTCCTCCTTCAGGACCACAGATGATAAATACTTAAAACTGAAGGAGAAATACAAGAAGATGAAGAAAAACCAGCAAAAGGCTAAAGGTCTTGTTGCTGAAGAGCATGACTGGGCTGAATCATTTGATGAATCATCTTCTGACGAGTAAGATAAAGCTTATGTCTGCTTGATGGCTATTGATGCTAACGAAGGTTCTTCTAAAGCATCTACCTCTTMTGAGCCATCTTCTGTTACTCAGGTATGTATCCTGAATGAACCTTCTTCTAGTCTTTCTGCACTAGATACGCTGACGGTTGACCTTTACAATGCCCTCAATGGCAAATCTAAAGCTGAAATGCTTAACGTTGATCTTCATGAGCAATTAAATATTTGTCATTCTAAGATCAAAGAACTGACCTCAGTTGAGGAAAATCTTAAGGATCAGGTTATTGTAAACCAAGCCATCAGTGTTGAACGTGAGAAAGTTGTCGCTGAGCGTGAGCGAGCAATCGCTGAACTCAAGGCAGAGAAAGCTACTATTGAATGATGGTGTAAAGCTTCTCTCAAAGCCTCTGAGATCATTAACGCTCAGATCCCCGCCAAGAAAATAACTGGTCTAGGATTCTCCTATGATCAGGAAGAATGTGTTAAAGATAAGTCCATGCTTAAATTTGGTACTTTTGTCTCTTCCTTTACTGAGAGTCATCTTGAAGGAACTCCTTTGAGTTCTAGATGCAAAGACAAAGGTAAATCCACTCTCATAACATCCCTTCCTAAGAAGTCTAACAAGACAAATAGATCTAAATCTATTCCTTCTACTTGTAAAACTTCTTCCTCTTCAGGGACTAGGAAATCTGAATCGCTTCATAAATCTAAGTCAAAGCTCAAGGTGAACTTTTCATCTAAGGACTCCATTCCCTCAAAGGTTCCTCCTAGAACCAATGAGAA
>NC_037536.1:3518731-3522420 GCF_001531365.2 Cynara cardunculus var. scolymus | reverse complement strand
GAAATCCCTATGTGACTTAGGAGCTAGTATTAACCTTATGCCCTTGTCTGTTTTCAACACCTTAGGCATAGGAGAGGCTACACCTACCACAGTTACACTCCAACTAGCAAATAAGTCCATTGCATACCTCAAAGGAAAGATAGAAGGTGTGTTAGTACAGGTTGATAAGTTCATATTTCTGGCAGATTTTATCATATTAGACTTTGAGGCTGATAAGGACATTCCGATTATTTTAGGAAGACCTTTCTTAGCCACCAGAAGAACCCTGATTGATGTCCAGAAAGGTGAGTTAACCATGAGACTTCAAGATCAAAATGTCACATTTAATGTCTTCAACTCCTTAAAATATCCTGATTATCTAGAAGAGTGTTCAGGCATAACTGAAATAGAAGAAGAGGTTGTTGAGGAAGGAATTCAGAAAAACCTTAAGTTGGAAGAAGAGAGTGTAGAGGAATTAGAAGAAGAAATTGTTGAGGAAATAGAAGCAATAGGCAATCATTTTGTGCTAGTAGAGGTGTCAGCCTTTGAACTTTTGGAAATACGTGATAGGAAGGGTGTGGAGAATCAGGTAGCAGACCAATTATCTAGGTTAGATAAACCTGAGATAGGGGGAGGTGACATTATAGAGACCTTCCCAGATAAGAGAATCCTCATGATAGACCAACCAAAAACACCAATTGGTATGTCCCCCGTACAAGCTAGTCTATGGAAAAGCCTGCCATCTGCCTTTAGAACTAGAGCACAAAGCATATTGGGCAATCAAAGAGCTCAATATGTCTTTCAATGAAGCCGAAAAGAAAAGGAAGTTACAACTCTGTGAGCTAGATGAACATAGGTGGTTGTCCTATGAAAATGCCAAGCTCATTAAAGAGAAAACTAAAAGTTGGCATGACAAGAGAATACAACACAGAAAGTTGAGAGAAGGCCAACATGTGCTTTTGTTTAATTCTAGACTGAAGTTATTCCCTGGAAAACTTAAGTCTAGATGGTCTGGGCCTTTTCTTGTTTTTAAAGTGTACCCTTATGGAGCAGTGAATTTGGTAAACCTGGAAGATAACTCTATTTTCAAGGTAAATGGCCAATGGGTAAAAGTGTACCATGATCCGGCAACAGTCTCAGAACAGCACTCTGAGAGTTGTGCTGTCCCTTGCTAAAAGTCTCAAAAATCCCCCTTGGACTTCTTAAAAGTCCACCTTTGTTTGTAAATAAATTTAATTTCATAGGTTGTTTGTGTTTTAATGTTTTCAAGGCTTAGTGTGTTTTTTAATAAAAGATTGGTGAGCTGTTCATAATGCTGCAGCATTCTAGGCCTGCAACTTTGTGTGAAATGGGAAAAGTTGGTTGGGCTTTATTTTTAAATTTCTCTTGAAAAAAATTATTTTTGTTGGTGTTTGGGGAAGTTTTTGGCGCCAGTTTTTTTGAAAAGAAGAAAGGGAGAGGGTGAAAGATGTTTTGAGAAAAAGTCTAAGAAAGGTACATGAGGGTACATAAGTACACTTACAAGATGACATCATTTTTTGTACCCTCCTAACTCAACTTTTCAATCATGGGTCTTGTATGTCATTTTTTTTTGAAAAGATGAGAAACAAGGGTTAAGTCTCATTTAATGAGAAGTTTTTGAAAAAAAAAATTAATTAAATGCTTGGTACTTTCTTGAGGAAACCACCAGCCACCACCCCTCTAAACCCACTACTTTCCCTCTAATCCATCATTTCTTTCTTTCTTAACCCAATCTTTCAATCACCCCCATTCTTCCCTCCATCACTCTATAAACCAACTCCCATCACCGTCCCAAGCCAACCTCCATCACCGTCCCAAGCCAACCTCCATCACCCTTGGTCACTTACTATTTTCCACCATTTCTCCTCCCTCATTTTCATCTTTCATCTTCTCCATCACAACCATGGCAAGAACCTGAGATGGTGGAACTTAGTAATAATAGTTCATCACCATCAATGAGCGAAGGAGATGAAAGAAATGAAGCAGAAAATGGAGAAGATGGTGAGCAAGAAGGTGAAGAAAATGGAGAAGAGGCTTAAGAGCCTCAAAGAAGAGAATAAGAGGTTGAAGAAAAAGAACCAACAACTCAAAGATGCAGCAATGGAACCACATGCCACACAGCCTACTCCTTTGGAGTAGGACAGGTTCATTCATTCATCTTTAGCTTCCAACTTTCATTTTTATTTGAGTCTTGGGATAGTTTTCTTAATTTTTAGTTTTATTTTTTATACTTGATTACATGATCATTGCTTATAATTCTTGATATCATAGCCTAAATAAATTTGAGGGTAAATTGCCATTCACTTACTAGTTGTGTTCTTGCTAGAACTAGCATGTGTCTTTTCTTGAGAAAAATTCCACTCACATACAAATGGGTATGATTTAGGCCATTTTTCATGTATAACTCTCATAATAGCCACTTGTTGCCTTATACACACTTTCCACCAACATAGCCAATGAGGGCATTGTCAACAGTCCAAGTTTGGAGGAGGGTATACCACAAAGGCCAAAATTCCAAACCAAAAGAGCAAAGCTCTAAAAGCCTTTGTGGAATCTGTTTTGAAGCACAAAAATGTCCCATAGGGGCAATGTGCATGCTTTCATCATAAAGAGCACATAGTGCCAAAAATTAAAAAAAAATAGAATGATGAAGCATAAGTGAAAAAGGCAAAGTGAGAAAAGAAAATAGCCAAAGAGAGGAGAGCCTTAAGCAAGTCCTATTGACCCTATCAAAGAAAGGTGTGTTAAGTTCATTAAAGAAAAGACTAGTGCTAGCATATGGTTCATACATGAAAAGTAGGCTTTGAAAGGTTTGCTAAAAATTTATGAAGGGCTATGATGTTCATAAATGATATGCTTTGCATTATGTGTGCACTTACTGCCTTAATCTTGTATACCTTACTATATTGAGTCATTTTTAGTTGTCATTTGGTTGCTTGGGGACAAACAACACTTTAAGTTTGGGGGTATGATAAGCATGATTTATTACATGCTTAAAGTACCTATTTCTTATGTTTAATAGGTAGATTTTCATAGTTTATCCCAAACTTGAGTCATTTTTACTTCCTTATTTTCCATTTGTTATATTTGGAGCTAAATGTGATGATGAATTTGTTTTTACAACAATTTGGAGTAGATGACATCTTTTAACTTATAATACTGCACTATAATGCTGCAGCATTCCAGCAGCATTGCCCGGATCCGTTTTGGCTTTTTGGAGAAGTGCTTATTGGTTAAGCCATTGTCAAGGATGGAGGTCTGAGCTGAAGAAGCCCTCGTTTTGGACCCTTAACAGCTGGTGAAATGAAGTAGAGAAGACTTTTTGGTTGACTTGTTTTGATGGAGATGATATCTCCTTTTTCTAGTCTTCTCACTTGTACTTTGTACTTCCTTTTATTTTTGTCTTTTCTTCATTTGGTGGGTATAAAAGAAGACCTTTGGCCTCTCTTTTCCACACAACCTCTTGGACGATTTTTGTTCCAAGTTGTACTCCTAAAACTCTCTCATCTTATTATTAGTATTTACAAGCTTTTAAGTCTTTATTTAATATTTTGTCTTTTATTTATTTCTTTATTGTCATTTACTTTCCGTATTTACTTTCCGTCTTTTACTTTCTGTCATTTACTTTCAGCTATTTACATTCATGTCTTTACTTTACGTCATTTATTTATGTCATTTACTTTCCGTAA
>NC_037536.1:3513973-3518311 GCF_001531365.2 Cynara cardunculus var. scolymus | reverse complement strand
ACACCATTTTGTCACTATCCCTGGTCCGAACACCACATAGAGATATGGGTGCAAAGCTATAATATAGTGCAAAGGTGAAGTCCGAGAGGAATACCTTCAAGATAAATGGTGGGACTGGTTCTTCCACAGCCTTGTCTGCTGGATTTCGTGTTTACGTTTCACCCCAAATCTTACACCCATGCTACCTTTATTATTTCGCTTTATTATTCTGCTTTATTACTCTGCTTTATTATTTCGCTTTATTATTCTGTTATATTACTTGTGTTAACTCGAAATCAAACTAAAGTCTTCGTTTTCGTCATCTGAAATATTTTATTTTATTGGACTCTTATTTAGCTTTTGCTCCAATCCCTGTGGACGATATTCCGGTACTTGTACCACTTTATTACTTGGAAAGACGACGTTGGGCTGTATTGTATACTTGCTTTGTGGCCCAATTTCATTAAGTCTAAAGGTAAAGGATTTGACCGACCAGGGGGGCAGAATGTGGTTGTGACATAGCAGAGATGTATAACATCATCAAAGATTGAACTGTATGAAAACACACACACACACACATGTAACATGGCTGTTTGCTTGTTATGTTCTACAGAAGATGAAGTAGTCCCAAATAGAATACGTACCTTTGTAGAAGCTTCAGATACTTTCTATGAATCTGCAGTAATGGAGTGAAGCCACAAACCACGAAACAGATTCTGCAGTAAAGTTTCTGCTATCTATGTCAAATGAACTTAATCCACAAAACAAAAACAAACCATGTCTTCAACATTTCATAAAGAAGAGACAAACAATAGTACAAAACACAAAAATAAAATGGAAGAACAGAAGACAAATAACAGTAAACTTTCTGCTATCTATGTCAAATGAACTTAATCCACAAAACAACAAAACAGACCATGTATACAATAGTTCATAAAGAAGAGACAAACAACAGTAGAGGACACAAAAATAAAATGGAAAAACATGAGACAAACAGCAGTAAAGTTTTTGCTATCTATGTCATGGTTGATTTATTTTTTGGCAAAAAAACATTAAACCATGTACTCCCATGCCACACAAAAAGAACCATGTACCCCCATGYCCAYWGTCCTTGAACCAAATASATAAAGAACACCATATGAAATCAATTTCATGAACTTGGCTTATGGGAACTGTTTTTGGGTGGAAGGGCTGGCCATTTACATACCCCTGTGTCTTTTTATGGAAACTTTTTTTAATCTGCTCTTCACTCACAAAAATCAAAAGGAAACAGACCCAAGAACTCTTTTATAATGAAGAAACAGATGTGTGTGTATATATGATGAAATCAAAACATAAATGAATTCCAAAGCTGCTCTTCACCCACAAAAATCAAAAGGAAGCAAAGCCACAAAAATCAATGAAGAAATAGATGTGTGTGTATATAAGATAAAATCGGAACAGAAAGAAAGCATACAAAAAGAAAGCATACCTCCAAATTCTAGGGTTTTGAAGAACCTGTGAAATTAAATCAACAGGGAGGAGGGAGCTATATGTATCAATGAGGTTGTGATACATCAAATCACTTTGATACATGAAATCGGTTCTCTGATCGAGGTGATACATCCATACCACCATTGTATGTGCTGTGAAGAAGAAAGAGCTCTGTTTTCTAACCAAAAATATCTTTTTCTTTTGTGGTCGCAGAGAAAGGATAAGAGGAGAGGAAAGCTCTCTTGGTCTTGTGGTAGCAGAGTTAGGAAACAGAAGAAGAAGAAAGACTGAAGAAGATACCGGCCCAAAATGGGTAATTTTTGGTGTTAGTAGGAACTATTGCATATACAACTTGTACCTTATGCATAAAATTTGGTAATTAAGAGATTTTTGAATTTGTTGCATAAAATCATTGTAACATATGCTTTAGGAATTGTATTTAAGACTTTATCTTAAATGCTTATATATGTAGTATAGATATATATTTTTATATAATTTATATTATATAAATTATTGATAAATATTTTGTTATATATGTTGAGGGTTTTTTTTTTGTTTTTTACTTTTTATATTATTTAAAGATAAACAAATACTTATTAATATAAACATTATTATTGTTTTTTCTAAATAATTACATAATAATAAAAATAAAACATAAAAAAATGAGATTTGATATATAAATAAAACTTAACATAATTTATATTACATTTTTACTTATTCTAAAATAACATTATTTATAGTACAATTAACACGTAAAAATTGTTGCTACTTATTTATTTGATCGAAATACGGGGTAGCCATGCAACAGCACACGAATAACATAAATGAAAACAATGTGGAGTAATAGTAGGGATCAACGATCCTTCTGCCAAGTCTAGTTTCACATAATGGTTACAATTAATGTACCCAATTGCAAAACTTACATGTTGATACCATGATGGCGGAGTAGACCTAAGCGGTAAGTATGTTGAACAACATGTAACGTCTATAACGTGTAAGATCGAAGTTCCCTGGTTGAACATTGGATGACAATGTCTAAAATTGGTGTCCTGATTGTTTCAAAGTATAATGTGATCTTATTGAAAGAAATTTAAAATATTGTAAACTATATTACAATATTGACTTCCAAATATGTTGAAGTATTTTGTCTTATATGTGTTTAACTCTTCCATCAAATTAAATCGAATTGTTGGCCATGCATCTTCATGAAGACCAATGTGGACAGCTATTGCTCAGAATATATAATTTCCATCACCTCTCACATCATGTACCTGTCTTGATGTAAGGGTGAAACATTTCAAGAAATTGATTAATATATGGATGTGGATTATAATTATTGTTAAAAAAAGAACTATGTCTTGCTGGTTCCTGGCATCTTATTTCATTCAAGTCAACAAATGATGACACGTTCGACTAACTACGTCTAAGGGGTCTTTCAACTGTAAAAAAAAGATCAACATGAGTTGTAAAAGACGGATCAACCTTAAATGTAAAAGACGGATCAACATGAGGTTTTCTGAAAAGTTTATCCTTCAACGAGGGACATCCACGAGTAGTCTTATTAACAATTGGTTCACGAACCCATGTTTTTTATGCGTTGGTTATCCCTTTTATCTTTCTTATAAAACTAAACTTACCAGATCTCGTTTGTTTTTTAAATTACTCGGTAAACATTTGGAATTCATCTTCACAACCAATAACATCATCTTGTAAAGATTGGCACGATGATAAATTAAGCTTCGTCCAAAATACATCAATCTAATCAATTGGGATAGAATGACATTTGTTGTAACATAACATTTGTTCATGCGCACATGGAAAACCCATAACTTGTACGTAGTAGACAATTACAATTTCCAGAGAATGAGCCAACAGATTGAGCATGCCGATATTCCTGAAATATTATGTCTAGTGCATAAAGAGAAACAAAACCACACAATTGTTGGAAGTGTGGTATGTGATGAAGATGTTTTATGACATATCTGCTCTCTTCAATATTTGCTTTAATTTCTGTATCTTGGGACTGAATGAGTTGATTGATCTTGCTCATAAATGTCGGTAGACTTGATTGAGCAGAATCCAAGTAAGTTTTCAATTTGGAATGTTGGCTCTCCACTCTGTTCTGGAATTGATTGTATATATCGTCTTCTTTGTAGACACATTATCTGGATACTGCTGTTTGATTGTTGATAAAATATCTCTAGGTTTTACGTTGTTGGCTGACAAATCTTCCACTAATCGAGCTTGAGTTTCAGACAATCGTCTTGCATATGCATAACCCTCCATATGTAATGCAAAGTCATGATTATGTGTTTCACATTTTGCAGTTAACGTCTAACAAAATGGGTAATTTGTTTTTTTTGTCCCAATATGTTTACTGGAGGTTTTGTTACCTTTGTGCATACCACCACAATCACATTGCAATACAACTTTAGATGGATTCTCACGTGTGTCACTTTTTCTTCTTTTGATAACAATAACGAAACCAAGTGAAAATGTCACGTTGCGTACCCAATCAATTAGATCTTGACGAGAATTAAACACCTGCAATAGACTTTTTTTTTTAAGTTACAACTACTAGTTTTACCATATAATTTAACAAGAATAAATGAAACTTAAAGATACCATATCGATAGAAAATGCAGATGATTGAGGGTTTCTGTAAACTCAAGTTGATTTGTTTGGTTGCACATTGACATCTTCTCCCCAATTCAACATTGTATAAGTTTTACAACGGTAGAATGGATGTCATGTTCTGAATCGTAAATGTGAATAATGACATGAATATATATAAAACTTTCAAATGATTTTTGAAATTTTAAATGCACTTGCACTTCTAAGGTGATGAAATTATATTCTTAATGTATCATATGTTAATTATTAATT
>NC_037536.1:3506310-3513866 GCF_001531365.2 Cynara cardunculus var. scolymus | reverse complement strand
ACCAGTAGAAAATTTAAATTATTTAAAAAAATAAAATATAAGAAAATAAAACAAAATATATTTTAGTTTTTATTTTAGATGATATATTTTTAAAATATCTATTTTGTTGTTTAGAATGTGACATCTTTAACATTTAAGTATATATTTTTATGTAATTAATTAGGGGTTGTTTATCAAACGCTACTTGGATAAGCACTTACTAGGTCACAATACCTTACCGGATAAATATAACAAGTACCAAAAATTTTACCTGGTAAGAGTGAAGGTAAGGACCGAGAGTCTTACACGTTAAGTGAGGGCCAAAGAGGGTCTCTTCACGCCTTCTTAAAGGAGGAGGAGGAAAAAATGATATAAGTGTTGTAAATGGAGTAAGGTGTGATAATATGTAAAGGATAATATATATATATATATATATGTGTGTGTGTGTGTGTGTGTGTGTGTGTATTAATTTATAGATTAAAATGTTTTGAAAAAAAAGATATATAACGTCTATTTAGAAATATTATCTGTCCAAGGTTTGATAGATTTGAAATACTACTTATTGTAAAAATAATTATATTTTTGAAGTCACTATATTTTTAGCATGGGTTTGAATATAATATTACAATTACTGAAAACAATTTTAATTTAATCAAAACTTGTATTTATATTATGTTCATAAAAACCACTTTTAAATTGACATTTTAAAAAATATTTAAATAACTAGGATACAATTCTAATACTAATGCGCGCGCGCGCGCGCACACACACACACACACACACACACACACACATATATATATATAATGAAAATATAAAAGTATAAATGAAAACTATGTATATATTAGTCAAACAACCGATTGTGGTCCGTCTCAACCCGATACTACACAAGACTATGTATTTGACACTTACGATTTAAGTAAGTAAATATTTTTGTAATCCAAAAGGTTTGTTGTTTGAATACTAAATGGCAGTTGACTTTGAATACATAAACATTACCATAAGAACATCAACGAAAACAACAACATTAATACATAAACATTACCATAAGAACATCAATGAAAGCAACAACACTAATTTATAAACATGCTTGCTAATTCCCTTCCGGATAATGTTGTTTACAACATCCAATCTATTATTGCTTTTCATTGATCATTTCCTGCATCACGGGGTACTCTTTCGCTATGTCCTTCACATTTTTTTCTCAGCTCAAATCTCTTTTTGCAATTGCTTTATAGTCTTCTTATTCTCTTCGATCGTTTCCTCCATTTTACTCTATCTCTCCCTGTTACTCCACCACTTATCACTGATCTGCATGCTTCGGCATGATTTGAGAAGACGAAGGGTTTGATGATAATGGGTTTCCAGCCATTTCTTGCAGGAAGTGGACAAGTAATTATATAAGATTGTATGAAGTTGTGATTTTTGATTTCATGAGGCATCCTATTTATACACATACACATGGTAAAAAATATTGGCCACCTACCCTAGAGCTGTCATAGTGTAGTCAAATTGACACAAAATTGTCACGGACTTGTTAAATCGTACATGACAATATTCATCATAAAAGCTTATAAGATTCGTCCAGAAAGTCTGACCTCCTTATCCCTAGAGTTGTCATAGTGTAGTCAAATATTAACATAAAGTTGTCATGGACTTGTTAGATCATGTATGACAATATTCGTCATAAACGCTTTCAAGATTCGTCCGGAAAGTTTGAATTCTCCCCCTCTTTATACACTATCGCCCCTACACCTAGAGCTATCATAGTGTAGTCAAATACTGATATAAAGTTGTCATGGACTTGTTAAATCGTGTATTGCAATATTCGTCATAAAAGCTTACAAGATTTGTCCGGAAAGCCTGACATCACCCCTATTTATACACTATCACTCTTATCCCTAGAGTTGTCATAGTGTAGTCAAATATTGACATAAAGTTGTCATAGACTTGTTAAATCGTGTATGACAATATTTGTCATAAAAGCTTACAAGATTCTTCCGGAAAGCCTGACCTCTCCCCCCTATTTGTACACTATCGCCCCTACCCCTAGAGCTGTCATAGTGTTGTCAAATTATGTCATAAGAATAGTGACCAATTTGTAAATTACTATAGTTTCAAAGACCAACCGTGTCATAGTGCTATTCTCTATCCATCATTGTTTAATGGAAGACGTTGGAAGACTTATTACTTGCTATTATTTCCTATTTTCTCTGTAACAATGGATGGAAGTTTTTCCAATTCTAACTTTAAACTTCCAAGGACGAACGGGGAGTGGGAGAGGATATGAGAAGAATGGGCAAGAAGTCAACTACCACTGACAATGCCCGATTATTCAAGGGAGGATATTAATAAATGGGAACTCAAAATCTCTATACTACTTCAACAGCTCACGGAGCTTCGTGCAAAAAAGGAGAAGATTGAACACGAGATGAACGAGAGAAAGAGATGGATTACTAATGCAAAACAACAGATTAAGCATCAGTAGGGTTGGATTGCTGATACAAGAAAACAAATTAAAGAGGCAGAAAAAATTGAACCATGATGCATGGTTCGAACTTGTAGTCGGGGAGACTGGAAGAAACATTAGGTACAATGAAGACGACATTAAAAAATACACGAGTTTGATAGAAGGAACTAAAGCACTCTCGCATGATAAAATGTAGTTGTATTTCGATTAATTATTGTTGTCAATGTTCCTAGCTCGATTAATTATTGTTGTCAATGTTCCTAGCTCAAAATTTTCTAATTTATTGACTTAAATGGTGATGATGTGGCAAGTCCCCCTATATTTCCCTATAAATAACCTTGTTTTCCATCACAAACATGTTCCACCATCAAGTATCCATTCACTCTCAACTTAATAGGTCAAAAATGGCGAGACATTGCAACTATGGCGCTGATGCAATCATTCGAACATCATAGACCGATTACAACCCAAGTCGTTGATTCTTTTGTTGTTCATTACCTATGAGTGTTTTTATATATGAAACATTCACATATAATTGTTTTTTCGTATATATGTATTCCTTACTTTTTACAAGGACGAAATTATAGATTTATTGATTGGCTTGGTCCACCCATGTGCCCTAGATCTGTGGTAATTATTCCAAGGTTATTAAGATCAAGAAACAATTTTGAAGCTTCCCTTTTTGAATTGTTATAGAAGCTCGCCGGTTGAAGATAATGTTGGCGATAAGTTGGATTTCCTTTTTTAGTAATTTTGATGTTTTTGTTCATCTAAAAAATTGTAGGATAACTATCATTTACACAATTATTAGTGAAAATCATTTAAAATATCATTTACAATGTTATATAAACCAAAGACACGTTTTATTACAACTAAGTTATACATGTGGCATACAAAAGAGATTTCAAACATTGACGAAATAACATCGCATGATAGTCTGTTGGCTCCAGACAGTATACTTCTTCTTCTTGGGATAACTACTCAAGAAACATACAATAGAACATCCTACAATCACCGAAGAGTCCATCCAGTCGAGGCATGTCCTTAGGATGAACTACCCGTAATTTTGGCAATTTGGTTGTCTCCTCGACCCCTATACAATATCCTAACTCCAATAAAAATTCGGGGAGGTACTTCTTTATAACCATTATTAAAGTATTGATATGTTTTTTTTGAATATGTCCCGATGACAAGTATTGTGTATACTCAAATATCACAACCTCATGTCTAGCTCCCCGGTCACCCAATGAAGTTGTGGTACGTTTATTGGGATGAATACCTGCAAAAATAAGTTGCAAATCAAATTTTTTCCATCCAATAGCCCTCGGGATTGAATACCCGGTCGTGAACCCCTTTATTCATATCCAATAGCCCTCTGGATGAATTTCTTCTTTGTGATTCTTATACTCTCATGAACCCCTTTATTCATAAAGAAACAAGTTGTTAGCAGAACCCTAGGGTTTATATCTTCTTTGCGATTCTTGTACTCTCATGAACCCCTTTATTCATAAAGAAATAAGTTGTTAGCAGAACCCTAGGGTTTAGTTCCCGACTATCGAAACCGAAGATTGAAAACTTGAACATACCTTGAACATTCATGATTATTTGCTAAAATCATCTTCAACGAGCTTCGTGTAAAAAAAAAGTTTGTGAAACAATAAAGACAATGTAGCCGATTCATGACATTTAATGCCATTCTACTATATTTCTTCAAGATTTCACTCCTAAAAAGATGCATATGAGAAATATTTGAAAATGATTGACATGGAAGATTTGATAGGATAATCATATCGGTGTTAATAGCTTGATTTTTTTTTTCCCAATTTTACCCTAAAATCTTTTGACCCTATTGGAAACTTGATATTTTTCATTTATTAATTATAAAATTTGCCATTCTTGATTTCAGCCTTTGATCAAACTAATTAAGGGTTGAGACTCATTTCCTTTATTTTTTTAAATATGCTTCATTCTCGTTTGAATCCAAATATATATATATATAGAGAGAGAGAGAGGAGCGTTCAAATAAAAACTTGACCCATTTGTGTAAACCGTGTAAACCAATATCATCCATTCATTTTTTTGATCAATGACTAAGATTACCTTACTTTATTTTAAGAAATTAAAAATTAAAAAATAATTAATATTTATTTTAWTTCATCAATAAGGGTAGAATCGGTAAACAAATTTAATTCATAGTATTTTTTATTYAAGGCAACCATATCAGGTAAATTATATTATTAATGAAATTGATTCACTTTGTGAAGTAATATACTATTTTAATGTTAACATTTTTTAAAATAATATCCATCAATAAGTTATATCAAAATAAAAAACACAACATATTCACTAATGTATAATGAATAATTTCATAAAAAATTAAAATAAATGATCATATTTCGTTTTTCTTAATTTACTTGTAGACGGATTCGTTACATTTTAGTTAATAAAAAAAGCCAATAAACCATATATTAATGAAACCGTCTCATATAAACATTAATTGCATAGAGAATAAAATATATTATGCACCCATTTCATCTATTAAACCATTCACCTCCACCATCATTTTTCAAGTCTTAAAGCGGTTAATGATTAACCGGTCAATTACATCATGAACCCGTTTCATTTTCACTAACCCAAACATGAATATACATTAAAACTTGAACATGAATATGTTTCATCATCATGACCTGGAAGTACATGAACATGTACAATATAAATAAAAGAAGCAAATAAAACATTTTATAATGAAACTTTCTGATATGAACATTAATTGCATAAAGAATGAAATATATTATGCACCCGTTTCATTATGATGAAACATTTTCATTATGCATTTAATATAATATGCAACCGTTTCTTCGTAATGAAACATTTTCATATGAACATTAATATATTATGCTATGGTAATATGAAACCTTTTCATTTTAAAACCTTTTCATATGAAACATGTTCATAACCGATAATTTTTGATACAATGAACCTTAAATCATTCATTCATTACATAACAAGTTAAAATCTTCATGAATGTTTCCAGCTTCATTGAATAAAAAAAAATCAATTTTTAATATTATAAAATCTTTAAATCATTCCATTTATATAATTTCCATTATTAAATTTCCTTATTTAATATTCCTTAATAACTTCCTTATTTAT
Source organism: Cynara cardunculus var. scolymus (assembly GCF_001531365.2). Lineage (NCBI taxonomy): Eukaryota > Viridiplantae > Streptophyta > Magnoliopsida > Asterales > Asteraceae > Cynara > Cynara cardunculus. Next base: position 3,508,264 of record NC_037536.1, on the reverse strand, counting down.
GAAAAAATTAATAAAAATGACCAAAATGACCTTATTGATTAAATTTAATTAAAAAAGAATGGAATTTTCCTATTTATTGATTTTGGTTTACACGGTTTTTTAGAATGGTGTAGTTTTCATTTTAACCTGCCCCTATATATATATATATCAGGTTGGGTTCTAGTAAGAATGGAAGTTATGATGAGAAAGGTAAGAAGGGGTCTACACCCTTAGATTAATTTTAATTGTAGATCAACCCTAATGAGATGCACCATATCAATTCTTGTGAGAAGCCCGACTCATAGGATGGGTGTGAGTATAAAAGTGATCAAGGATTTAGATCACTTCTTACGCTTCTCATCTTAAGCCCTATCCTCACACGATCTCTCTTTGATATATATATATATATATATATATATATATATATATATATATATATGAGCATTCAAATAAAAACCACTTAATTTGTACAAATCGCGAAAACCTCATTCAACCAATCATAATTTTTATTTTGTTCATTTTTTTTGTAATTATGAGAGGTTGATTAACCATTTTTACTATGTACGGTGTTAATCATGGATATTATCATTTTTATTATTTCAATTTTAGAGAAATACATGAAACAGTTTCATTAAAATTTCATTAAATTATATATTATATGAAACAATTTCATAACCATATATGAAACAAATTCATCAAAAAAAAAGTATTATATGAAACAATTTCACAAGATTAAACAATTTCATGAAAAATTTCATATGATTAAACAATGAAATCGACGTATGAGGGTGGTTTGTACGGTTTGTACAAATGAGAGTGGTTTTCATTTGATCGCTGCTATATATATATATATATATATATATAAATATATATATATAGGAGCCTAATCAAATAGGAACTAATTAGTTTGTGTTAACTGTGAGATCCAATATGAGTCAATCATTTTATGATATTAATTGTATTATCTAAATTATATGTAAATGGTGTTTTAGTAAAATGATTAATTATAATTTAAATAATTTTCATATTTAATAGTTATCAAATTCGGTTTCCTTAATTATCAAGAATTCGGTTTCCTTAATTATCACAACAAAATTGTATCACAGTCGTGTATCACATTGTAGTTGTGTGTGGCCTAAGACTCATTATCAACTCATGTTCAAAACGTTATCACAGTGGTATCACAATATGTAACACAATTGGTTTTGTGTCTTACTGTTATAAATTCTTGAGTATCACAACGTGTATCATATTTGTTTTGTGTTTTACTGTTAGAAATTCTTGGTCTGAGAGAGAGAGAGGGAGAGATTTTACAAAGACTAATGTACCACTGTATATTATCAGTAAATTTAAATTATTTGAAAATTAATGAACAATTACCAAAATTAATGAATAGTTACCAAAATTAATATGTTTAATAATAACCATTGGTTGTTAATAATGTGTGGTTGAGATTGGATCTCATAGTTATTACAAACAATCGAGTTCTCCCTTGATTGGACATATATATATATATATATATATATATATATATTTCGATCAATAGGAAAATTCCTTTTTTCTAATTAAATTTAATCAATAAAGGTATTTTGGTCATTTATAATATTTTCTATTAAATATGGAAGTTATTAATAAATTTTAATTAAGGAAACATAATAAAGGAAATTGTATAAATGGTAACATTTAAATATTTAATTATATTAAAATATTAAAAATTTGGATTTCATATATTGTCATGAGTTATAATCAGGAAACGTGTCTTGATGATACAATTGAATTATAGAATGAAATCATCAAAACGTAGATAAACAAAAGAAAATCCACAAAATGAAACAGGTTTCATGAACATGAAACCGGTTCATGTTGCAAAGAAATTAGGTGAACCGAAACATTTTTATGGTGAACTCGTTGCATTGATGGTGTAGTTAACCCTTTTTTTTTATGAGAAACAAAATGAAACCGGTGCATTTTGAAA
>NC_037536.1:3503853-3505370 GCF_001531365.2 Cynara cardunculus var. scolymus | reverse complement strand
GGCTCGAGGGAACGATGAGTTTTTCGGACCCAACAAAATTTAAAATATATATTGATAGAGAAGATCAATACAGATTTTACAAGACTGTTTGCGGAAAGATAAGGTAATGAAAACCTATCTAAACAATCTTTGGTTACACACAGAGCTTTAGCAAATACAAGAAAAGAGATTGCTAAAAGGAAGATCCTTTACTTAGGGGTTGTTTGTTTGGCTCTTAATGGTGACATTAAGAGGAAACATCTTAATCGGTAAGAGGTATGGACTGTTTGGCAAAAAAAAATGAGGCTTTTAATGGTTACAAAAACCTCTTAATGATTTAGTGTTTAGGTCTCCACTAAATGATTCAGATATCTCTTGTTCCAAGTTTACCCTTCCCACCCCTTCTTCCCAACCCCTTTCTTCACGCACGTCGCTTCTATTCCACAGTCACCTTCCCCGTCTCCGGTAGCCGATAGCCTCCACCGTCTCCGTCCCCGTCTCCGGTAACCTCCGCCTCCGTCGTCTCCGTCTCCAGGAATCCATTTAAGGTAAAAAATCAGTTGGCTAAACTCAAAAACCACCAACGAGTTTGGGTCATTTACCTGGTAGGGTTACGATTTCTACAATCAGGTATTTCCCTTAATCGATCTCCTCCCAAAGTTCCTCTGTCAATTTGTCTTGACTTGGACAGTTGGACTCCAGTATTTCGACATTCAGAGTCGATCGATTCTCAGCAAGCGTCAATTAGGTAAATTGAATGTTTCTACAAATTGATGTTTGATGTCTGCATAACATATCTCCATATTTGAACGGATCATACTTCCATTTTTTAACTGATTTCTTCCAACATTTTTTTAGATTGATTGATGATGTAGATTAGGGTTGACTGATTCAGTTTTTGAAGTTGCCTAGAAGCTAGTTCCAGTTGATAATTGCTCTGTTTGTTGTTAATTTAGGTCATACAAGTGTTTAAGGTTGAAGTCTGGTTAGGTGATGGAGGAGAACTGTAAGAAATATGGAATTCCTCTATATGGTGCTTCCTTTGTCCCAAATAATGCACTTAGATCATCTTATCGAAGTGGCATCCTTAATGTGAATGAGGGTTAAAATGGTAATTTACTATCATTCGGAGAACAGTTACCAAACAATATTATTTCATTCAGCACTTAAACCATTCTGGCCCTCTTAACCATTCTGACCACTTAACCATTCTGCACCAAACCATTCAGCAACCGCCAAATAGCCCATTAAGCTAGAAGATGCTTGAAGTAAGAATAAGGTTAGAGAGAGATGCGCGCTCTCTACACGGAGAAGAAACACTTCTATTTATACCCAGTGCATTAAATGATCATTTAATGCAATATGGTAGGTTGTCAAGCCTTAAGAGGAAGGCTTGTCATTTGTTACAGTGAATAGTACAAAAGCACTATTTCTGAGCAGATATCTTTACCTAAAGTTGGTGGACAAAGAGTCGACTAATCGGCTCCGTACCGTACTAACTTTTGTAAGGGTATGGGTTTGTCCTTTGTGTGCATAAG
>NC_037536.1:3500926-3502398 GCF_001531365.2 Cynara cardunculus var. scolymus | reverse complement strand
AGGTAGGAAGGGTACTCGGTAACGGCATCAAGATTGTCCCTGGTGATGAGCATTGAGACCAGTGTTCCACCGTCTTTAGATTGTCCGCTGATGCTGACAATGATGATTGGGCGGGGACTTAGTCTCTTTTCAGCTTTGCTTCGCTCCATTGCTTATCTTTGTCCACTAGCTTCAGCTTCTTCTTGTGTTCAGCTTCTGCCATTGAAAGAAGTTTATCTTGGGCTTGGACAACACTCACCGTTTTCTTGGACTTTTTCTTGGGAAGGACTTTAGCAGCTAATGACTTGGCCAGCTTTAAGTTGTCCTCAGTCTGCTTCTTTTGAAGCTCTAGCTCTTCTTCAGCCCTTACTGCCTCGATTCTTTCAGCTTCAGATAGGAAGTCAAACTCACCACCACTAGAGGTACGAAAAGGAATTTTTACTCTAGTCTGGTCGAGCGACTCCTTAAGCTGAGACATCTGCTGGTCTGTTGGAGCATAAAGAGCTGGGTTGATTAGATACCCTCTCCAGTCGATCGCAGGTTGTTAAAGGGATATGAAGTTGATACTCTGAAGTGATCACTACCTGAGAGGTAGAGTCTTCAAATAAGGTTTGTTGAGGGCATGAGAAAAGTACCTTCAAGTTGCCTTCTTCAGCGACCGCCTTGCCTTTCGACTTGGGGTCCTGGTGCCCTGATGGTGTCGATTCACCTTGCCTTTGCTCCCCCTGGGATTGAGATTCCCCGAGGGCAACACCTCTGGTGACGGTTGATGTCTTCTGGAACTTGATGGTAAAGTCATTTTCATCATCATCATCGTCGTCACCATCTAAATCATCTCTAGTGTCTGGAATGACAAGTTCATCATCATCTTCATCCTTATCAACATCATCATCATCACCAGCAGCAGTGACGGTATGGACATCATCCCTAGGGATGGCTTCTGCAACCTCAGCTTGGGCAGCTTCGGTGGTAGGGATTACAGGAGCAGCAACTGCTTCAGCTTCAACAGCTTCGGCTTCAACTGCAACTGAAGCTAATACGGGGCCAACAGCCTGAGAAGCTGTAGGAGCAGCATCAGATGATCCACCAGCGTTGGACCTCATCTCCCCCTTTCTGGCTAAGACTAGAGAGAATTGGCCAGAGAGTTCGTCCAAGCGCTGACGCTGGAGAACCATAGAAGCCTCCAGCCTTTGCAAAGCATTGGTTAGAGTTGTCGTTGCCTCACGCGTCTCATGGAGCTGTGTGCGATCATAGGCAGAGAAAGAAGGTGCACTCACTGGAGCTGGTTGACGGACAACATCCAGGATTTACTGAAGAAGTCCAATCTGCTGATCAGCAATCGCATGAGCATCGTCAGCCCTGCTGTGAAGAACAGCAATGGCGTCGTTGTTGGCGTGAACAGCTTCTTGGAGAGTCTGGAGCTGACTCTGAACTTCTTGAACGTCCGCTTGGAGGGCTAGGAAGTTCGCATCAAGATCGCCTTGGCGGGGCAT
>NC_037536.1:3454314-3500826 GCF_001531365.2 Cynara cardunculus var. scolymus | reverse complement strand
AGTTCTTCAGCGATCACTGAACAAGCTCAGTGTATTGATCGCTGGAACCGAAAGTACADAAACHMAAAAATACATCGAAAGGAAAAAGGGATTATCATCAAATCACTGAGAGAGAGGATCAACACAAAATTCAAGGCTTATGAATGGTCCTAACCAAGATTGTTTCAACCAACTTAGAACACAAATAAATTTTATGAAAATAACTAGGCCTAATAAACGACTCTTGAAGACTAAGATATGAAACACTAAAGCACGATTTCACACTTGAACAAAATTGGTTCTCGATCAAGAGATTAAATTTCCCAAATACGGGTTATTATATTATTTTTCCTCGATTTAAGCAAAAATATAAAATCAAGGTGAATATGTCATTGATGAAAAACATTACCATGATGTGTATAGGCATATCTTCTACTCAATTTTATTTTTAAATTATTTATTTAATTAATAATTTTTTATTTTTTTCTCTTATTGAAGTTTTTTTTTTTTAATTTTAAAATCATGAGAGTTTTATTTATTTATTAAACTCATTCTAAAAACTAGATTGGTTTAAAATGAGTTTTTTATGGTTCTTATTTAATTATCGTTCTATGTATATGTTATATGTAGTATTAAAATATAAAGAAGAAAGAAAAAGTAAAAATGATAGAATAATATGTAAGTGTCAAATTTATAGTTTATTAATGGGCAAATTGTATGAAAAAATAACGTACTTTAACTTGATTCTTATTTTGGGTAACGTACTTTCAAAACTTTCATTTTGATACCTAAGATGTAAAGTGTTAAACATTTAAGTACCCGGATAACCCAACGAAGACTAATTTTAGACTAAAAAAAGACTAATTTTAGATTAAAAAAAATCTACGTCACTGACTAGGTCAACAAATAATACCGAGTTGGATACCACATCACTCGCCACATCAGTATGATAACCGATTAATACTTCAACCAGTTACCCGGGTACTTAAATGTTTAAAACTTTACATCTTAGGTACCAAAATAAAAGTTTTGAAAGTACGTTATCCAAAATAAGAATCAAGTTAAAGTACGGATGAAAATGGAAACAATAGGGACGAAAAAAGAAATTTTTAAACCATAAGGACTAAAATTGTTAGAAACATCAAACCACAGGGACGAAAATCGTAGTTTACTCTATTATAAATTAATTAGGGTTTTAGTAGCCGTCCGGATACGACGCAGCAGCTCATATCACTCGCTGATTTCCGATCTAGGTTTGTGTTCGTCATATCTACCTTCGATTTATGATTCATAAAACAGATGTTTTCTTATTTATAACTCAGTTTTTTTGATTGAAAATTTCCCCCCCTGCATATTTTCCGTTGTTTTTACCCATTTCTCGTGGTTTTCTAAAGAATCAAGGCTTTGATTAAATGGCTTGTGTTTCGTAGCTGTAACATTGGTTGTAAATGAACATGTAGCATTCCAATTAACAAATCGTTACATAGATGAACTGAAAAGAAGGGAACTGGGGAGATTTGAATTGGGTTTCTAGTCAGTTAAGTTTGCTTCGCAGCTGAAGCAAAGGTAATTAAGATCTTTGGTTGTGTTTTGAAATGGTAACGCCATAGAGATCGATTTAGTTAAACTATTGGAGCATGTGAAAAAATGGTTATTGAACACATAGCTGCGTGCCTTTCTACTACTATATGTTTTTCTATATGGGGTATGAATCAGTTCCAGTCAGAGCTTCTACAAGAACTTCATTAGAAACCGTTTTACTTAATAGGAAGTCCTAACATTTTCTAAAAGGGAATAATCTATTCAAGGATTAAGGTTAAAAATATGCCAGTTTCAGAAAGAAGCTTAAAAAATTGAATTTATAATTCATAGGTTGACAAATTGATATCTGTGTCTGTTGATGTGGCGGTTGTGTTTGAGGAGCTTATTTTGCGCAATATAGTTGGTTCTAGTCAACAGTCTTAATAAAGCAAGAGCTGGTCAATGAAGTTCTAATCAGATGTATAGGTAATGAAAGTTTAAGCTTAACAGAAGAGCAGTTAATTCAGTGTTACAGAATGGCCACAGGTAATAAGAGAAATGGGTAACATATAGGAGATGATAAAACACAAATTGAATTGTTTCTGAAGTTCTGAAGATGGAGCAAGTTTCAGAAATTAAAAAAAAAAAGAATTTTTATTCTGATTTTACCTTCATAAATCGAACTATTTCATGCAGTTTTTGGTTTCTATAGCTTGATTTTTGAACTCTCTGTTGAACACTAGTGGGATACTGGTGTCAATGGATGTTGGTTTGGTAGTACTGCTGATCCCAATACTCCTATGTAAATTGTATGGAACATGTATTTGACACCTGGTAAGGATATATTTGCATCTACATTATGGGTGAGCTGATTGTGTCTATGTGCATTTTGTTGGGGAGGGGTGTGATTGAGGGAATTGTCAAGGTTGTGAAAGATAACTCAGTATGTTTTGATAGATGACAGTGGACCTGTTAATGGCTGAGTTAAGTTGATCTTTTATGCAATGGCTTGCAAATTTGTGAAATTTGATCAATTGGCAGGTGTTTTAGATGCTTGTAGTTAGTGTTAAGAGATCATGCTATCCACAATGTGTGTATGCAGAATTGTAGTGTGGATTTTCATTTTCTACTCAAATATGCTTTATACTCCCTATGCCTTCTGCTTTTATTTATTGAACAAAGATAGTGGAGTTGGAAGCCATTTATATAGTTGATGTAATCATATGGACAAAATAAAACCGTGGGCCTAATTTTTAAATAGCAGATAAACCACATTGGAATTAGTTTTTAGGCCTTTACAAGAGTGAATTTGGATTAGACAAATATAATACTTATTTTCAATCCTTGAACATTGTTTCTTTTTAGTGTTGTTAATTTAAACTTATTGGTCTATAAAATTAGTTGCTGTGTGAAGAAATCGCCAAGATGCAGAATGAAGAGGGACAAAACATGGATCTGTACATCCCCAGGAAGTGGTATGTTATTAAGGAGTCCTTTTCTCATGTATCAATGTTCATGCAGTAGACTTAACCAATATGATTATGTTTTTGCAGTTCTGCTACTAATAGGTTGATCACTTCAAAGGATCATGCATCTGTTCAGATTAATGTTGGTCATGTGGATGAGACTGGCCGCTACACTGGCCAGTTCTCCACTTTTGCCCTCTGTGGTTTTGTGCGAGCGCAGGTAGGTCTTGCAATTTGGTTAGAATTTCAAGCATCAAATGCWTTGTCTAGTTTATTTTATGGAAGTATTGATAAGATTTCATTTGCCTCTTTTTTATGGTGCAACACCAGCGGTGGTAATGTTTTAGAATATAAGTTAATGRCTGCATTAAAGATAGCAATGACGAATGATTTTGATAGCATTCTGTCATAAGTTGCTGAAGCATTTTGTGTCAAAAGGAAATGCTTTCTAAGTGAATGAGAGAGATGACATTTCTGTTTGATCTTAATTCTTTCATGTCTGTTTATATACTTGAGAGTTTGTCATATGGGTATTACCCTTCTGCTTAAATCTTTCGGTAATAATTGTTATATATACAAGTGTTATTTTTACATATCAAATTCATGTTTGTGCAAAATGGKTGTTTTTGCAGGGAGATGCGGATAGTGCACTTGACAGGCTGTGGCAGAAGAAGAAAGTCGAAGCTCGCCAATAGTTGGTTGTATGGTGTTTAACGACGTTTTTCATGTTTTTGATTTCACATTGTTAGGAGCAGGGCCTTGTTGGGGGGGGGGGGGGGGATTGCATTAAGCTTGTAGCTTATGTTTGAGATCCTGGCCTTGAATTTTGCTGCCTCTCTTTCTTGCTCTCAATTTTGAAGAAACGTTTTAAAGAATGGGTGCTCAAAATCTTTATTTTAGATAATCTATTGGAGATGTTTTATTATATTTGTTGTAGTTTAAGGATGTTTATAGTTTTATGCTAACTATAGCCATCAAAATTGTAATTTATTCTATTATATTCATGAAAGAGGATCAAACGGGAATACATTAGAACATTTAAACCATATGTGATTTTACATGTGATTATAGAACACGGTCAATGAAGGGTGAGTAGGCGATGTGGCTTGCAATCTTAAATCTCGGCCAAAATCGAGTGAATCACATTGATTTTAATGTAAAACCAGGCATGATTTGTCCGTTTTCATATTATCTTATTTGGCTATTTTTCTCATATAAACCTGACTCTTATATTCATACCCCCTCACCATATTAGTGGTATGTGAGTGAAACAGGAGTATGAAATATGATTTATTAGTGGAAAAGAAGTATAAAATATAATTCATGTGTAAGTAATGAGGGCATGAACAACAATCTCTTATAAATCAAAAGATGCATCTAAAACGCCCATAGGCATTACGATTTGTTACTTTGATGCATAACCGCACCAAAAGCTTTATTTAATAATGCCGATAGGTGATGTTTTCTCTAAATTTTGACATGTGAATAATCGATTATAATCTAAAGTTGATATTAGACCAAAGAAAGTTGTCTGGTGATTTGGTTGCAATCATAATTAAGTATATACCGGGTTGATCGGGTTGAAAACATTTGAATAATTTAATTCAGTGTTAATGATTTGAAAAATCTTAACCGAAGCAAAACTACAACCCAACCCAATCCAACTTGTGCAGGTTGGTCGGGTTGAAACTTTGGTACATCATTTAATAATCTAACTAAGCGTGTATGTTTAAACGAAGTAAAAACAAAATAAGAACATACAAAAAAAGGTAACAAACTCAAAAAACTTGAAAGTTCATACAAATAAGGAAGTAAACTTACGGTTGAAATTGTAATATAATTTTGAATATATCTAAAAACGGGTTCGTCTATTGTCTAACATATATATATATATATCAAGGACTTAACAATCATATTAAATCCATAGTAAATAAAGTCATCGGGTTCATCGGGTTGGGTTGGGTTCATATCAGCCAAACCCCATTCTAATCCAATAGTGTAACAACTATATGTTTTTTTCTAAAGATTCTTTAATTTCTTCACCCAAATCTTGTCTTTCTATGAATTTATGAAATCTATTATTCCATTGAAAATAGTCACAACAGAACAAAACCGGAGGCCTAACATCAGAACCAATAGCCATAGCTTCCCGAGAAGACATTCTCACAAAACTTGAATGATCGTAAGACAATTAATTGAAATGATCCAAAAGATCAACTTCTAGAAAAAATAATCAACCCTTTAAAAGTTAACTATTGCAGATCTCTGAAGTCAACTATCTAAGAATGTTGAACTATCACAGATAACTCCAAAGATCATAGAATATCTCAACTCTCGCAGATCTTTATCCGATAAACCCAACTATCACATATAGTATCATCCGATATATGTAACTATCGTAGCTTTGATGTGCGTTACACAATCTCTCCAGCAATTCCTGCTACTGCTACAACTGTCGCGATTACTGAACAGAAGATTCCGAAGCTCCCTTATCAGTGGAGTGACGAAGGCAAGAAAAAGATGGCTTTAGATACTCGTGCAAGATCTATAATAGCCATGGCTCTTCCTGACGAGGTCTATCACTCTGTGATGAAGCTTAAAACCTCAAAAACCTTGTAGGACACTCTCTGTGTTCACACATCCACTTTTCCAAACAATCGAGCCTTCATCATGGGAATAAATAGGCTTGTTGATGCTTAGTGCCAATATGAAGGTACTTCTGAAGTACAGGAATCGAGGAAGATAAATTTAGTAAGACAATATGAAAGTTTTCTTTGTGGAAAATCTGAATCCTTGTCTAAAGTACATCAACACTTTAGTTATCTTCTTATTGATTTGAGGACAGTTGGAAGAGAATATTCCAACTTAGAAACACTGACAATGTTCCTTGAATGTTTGCTAGAATCATGTGATAATTATACCATGTGTTTGAACATGTCTAAGGACATGTCCTCCCTTTCCCTCAGTTCTCTTTATGAGATATTGCTTAATTATGAGCAATCCCATTAGCTGAAGAGGAATCTTCTAAAAGACTCCAGAAAAATGAAAAGCTCTCCTCCAGCTTTAATCTCTGATAGCCCTTGTAAAACCCTTACCACACATTACATGTACACATACTTCATACACAAGAAATACATGTTTATAAACCACATTGGTCCCTTAGTACAAGAATCTATCAATACTGAATACATGATCCAAAAATTCAAAATACAATTCTTGTACTATTCCACATTCTTCTAACAAAACTATACATAACATAGTTAAATCTTAATGTAGATATGCATATAGGGAAATATCACATTTTTCCTTTTCCCTTACCATCTGCACCTCCTGCAATACATATTTAAAATTACAAAACGAGGGTTAGACCGAAAGGTCTAGTGAGATCTCTTTTTATGCCATTGCAGGGTGAAAATCACTAAAACATTTATTAAAAAAAACAACGTTTCATATAAATAACAAATATATGAACAAATACATAGTAATATCTGGATAAAGTATTTTAAGAGCTTAAAAATCCCTATTACTAATTCTTTATATGTAGGATGATTGGTTTGTGTGTGTGAGAAAATATATGAATTGTTTATGTTGGAGTATGAGAAAGGAAAGTTTTCTTTTGTTATTAGAAAGTTTTCTTTGGGAAATTTGGAGAAGATTTGAAAGAAATCAAAATCTCTAAACCGGCCAACTTCATTCAAATGTGAGTGTTATATGTTTTGAAGTAATAACCATTAGTACATATGACAATCGCTATTTGAAATTGATTAAATTGGATTACATTGTATATTGTCCGGATATATCCTAAATCGGACAAGGGTTGACCGGATTCAACCTAAACCGGACAAAGGGTCTCCGAATTTGTCCTAAACCGCTTAAAGGTTCGCCGGGGTATTCTCTAAAACGGTCAAGTATCATCCGGTTTACTTCCTAAACTAGTTAAATTTTGTCCGATGCAATCCATAAATCGCTCAAAAGCTATACGATTTGATCTAAACCGTTCAAAGCCTCACCAAGTGTTGTCCGGATTACATCTCCGGACGGTTGTCCGGATTACATATCCGGATAAGAATTGACTGGATTTCATATCCGGCTGAAACTGGTTTTGATACTTCTACTGATTTAAACTTGTTGCGAGAGAGATGTAATGGCAGTGTAACCGCGAGAGAGATGTAATGGCGGTGTAACCGCGCGAGAGATGTAATGGTGGTGTAACCGCGATAGTGATGTAATGACGGTGTAACCGCGAGAGAGATGAAATGGCGGTGTAACCGCGAGAGGACAAAGAATCTATAACAAATATAGATAAAATGTTTGTGTCTGTACATGTTTGATTGTAAACTGTTAGTTTGGAATGTAAGTTATTTGTAGGAGATTTGTACACTCAGTAGACCTTTTGGGACTAATGCTCAGTTGTTGGACTAATCTGTTTTGCAGGTCATCATACATCGTAAGATAAAGGCAAGGGGAAAGTTTGAACGATGATATTTAGATACACATAAATATATTAAACAAAGTTTTTGTTTGCCCATGTTTTGTAAACAATATTACATTTTGTTCTATGAATATGATTATGTGGATTATCTGTACGTAGAAATTGTGGGATGTTACAGTTGGTATCAGAGCATTAGTTTAAGGGATCTGGGTATTTGATAATACTTAGACTTAAACTGGAGGTGTGGAAATTATGATAATAGGTTTTTGCTAGTCGGTTTATTCAACCTTAGATTTCAACACAAAAATAGAACTCGGCACAAGTATACACCTTGAACTACTGTCGTCTTGTAACAAGTAATAATGGTATAAGTACCAGATATCGTTCCCACCGAGATAGCTTGTAAAGTTCTTCAAAAGTCCAGTCTATAAAAATCAATTTCAGATGGCGAATCAAGGGATTTGATTTATCTAAAAGTGGGAGGTTTGATTAACAATTAAAGAAAATATAAGTCTTAAGAAGAAGCACAAGATGCAACAGTTGATTAAGACACTTAAACAAATGATTCAGCAAAAAGGTGACATAGTATTCCTGTCATAATTATCTAAAATCAATAAATGATTTTATATAACTATGACAGTATCAACTATCGGGTCAGACGGCCTCCCAAGAGCACACATCTGTCAACGTGCTATTGATACGATATCATTTATGTTAGACGTCGTGAATCCTAGCACAACACRGTGTTWCCATCCTACACCGTAGGAGTATAGCGTTTGTCAGACACTAAAGCTATTTATAGCCTTCTCCTATTACCTTAGGTTTTTGAAAGTCAATACATTTTTATACACAAAATTAGTTGTCAATTAATTTTAATGTAATCATCAAATGAAATATTAAGCACATGAAACAAATAGTAGACTATAATGCTAATAAGACACCTTTGTACTTTTACATCGGCTTTGGTCTTAATTTCCCGTTACACCCCAAGCTAAGRCGTTAGCCCATCATCGCTCGGTTTCTTCTCTTGAAGGATGTAAGGACTGAAAAATAAATACTGATACGGAAAGTAAATTGCATTCTCTCGAAGGATGTAAGGACTGAAAAATAGATACTGATACGGAAAAGTAAATTGCAGAAAGTAAATTGCAGAAAGTAAATTACAGAAAGTAAATTACAGAAAGTAAATTATAGGAAATGGAAATACTGGAATTTAAAGTACTGGAAATTAAATGACAGAAATATAAAGTACTGAAATATAAAGACAGAAATGTAAAGGACTGAAATATAAATTATTAATAACTAAATATTATTAATTAATATTAATCTAAGACATGATGGACAATTAGTACTTGATGGGATAAGGAAATGACTAATGACAACCTTGAAAGAAGAGTTTGACTTTGAGGAAGCTTGGAAGACAAGTAACAAAACTTGCAAAACAAGTTTCGTTACAAAGACCAAAAAGGTTAATTGCAAAACTCTTAAAAACATATTATTTAGTTTACGTAAATTAGTCGCGAGCCACAAAGGATGAGATCCAATATAAAGCAACAACGATCGACTAATTCGTAACTCGTAACAAAAGTAAGAAAACGTAACGTAACTTGGAAATAAAACAGAAATGAGATGAAGATTGAATACAAACACTTAAATTAAACTTGAAAACGTAATCACAACTTCACTTCACAAAAATCAGTTCTTGATTGGAAACAAGAAAAACGAAATCATGAAATCGAAAGTAGTAATTTAGAGAGTAAATAACACAAAGATCATAAGTATCAAAATGGTAGAAAGCATGTAAATTGGTGAATTGATAAGATAAACTTAAGCCTTAAGCCTTCTAGTTATAGGCTAAGGAAGCTTGCTAAGTGGGAGCCACCTAATAAGACAAAAGGCTCTTCAAAAATGGGCTTTGACCAGACCCAAGGTTGTTGACCCAACAATCTCTAAGGAGCATCCCACGAATTCTCAGCCCAGGCAAAAGTGCAGCTCCCGGACAGGTGCTATAGAACTTTGCCACTCCTGGTCCTACATGACTGCTGCAAGATCGGGTCCAAAAATCATCAAAAACCTGCATAAACAGGGGATTAACATTAGATATACTATATTACTACTAATATATGAAAAAGACATAAAAAGACTGAATTAAGACACTAATGGGCAAATAAAACAAAGGAAAATGGTTAAGAAAATGATGCAATAATGTTAATAAATTAACATTTATCAGTTTCACTGGGACTATGAACATAAGAATATGTTATAGCTGAACCTATTATGAGAAAGATAGATTATATATGACTGATATAATCTTGAGTTATGGATAGAGTTGAGGCTAAACGTGTTATTATGTTCTGATTATGTGAATAACCATATATGTTTAAATGTGACAGAAAGAGACGTACAACTGAGAAATGACAGATAATCCTAACCAATCAGAAAGGACCTCTACAGGTTATGGAAGAGGTCGGGGAAGAAGAAATGTAACCCAAGGAGAAGACTCGGAAAATATGATGACAATAGAGATGCGAAGTCGTAGCAGGGGTCGAGGAAGAGGGAGAAGTACTAGACAAGAAACTCGTATGGAACAAGAATTGTTGGCATAAGAAAGTTCAGTGTCTGGCCGTGGAAGAGGAAGAGCAAGGGGTGGACACAATGTTCCTGATTCCGGTTTTATTACTCAGGAAATGCTGGCAGCTGAGTTGGGAAAATTCCAAGAGAGTTTGGTGAATTTGTTGGGACGTTCGGTTCCAAATAACCTAGAAATAATAAGGGATCCTGAACATCAGGAAGAAGCCGGAGCTAGTACACCGGTAACTGGTACATMTGTACCCTTTACTTCATCTTCAGTTCATAAAGAAGGGGATATCAAAATGTTTCTTGCATGTAAACCTCCAAAATTTTATAGGGAGCGTAACCCTGTTAAAGCCATGTGTTGGCTTAAAGAAATTGAGTTAAGTTTGCAAATCAGTAAAAGTGCAGAAGAAGATAAAGTCATGTTTGCTGTATCTCGTTTGAGGTCAAGTGCTTTATACTGGTGGGAGGTTCTGTCAAGTTCAGATCCAAACATTCTGAAAACCATGCTATGGGAGGAATTTGTGATAAAGTTTAAAATGCAATATTGTCCTGAAGCAACAGTACGAAAACTAGAAGATGATTTCCTTCGTCTAGAACAAGGAAATATGTCAGTTCGTCAATATACGGAAGTCTTCATGGAACAATCCCGGTTTGCTGAATCTTACATTATATCAGAAAATAGTAAAGTGAAAAAGTATATCTGGGGTTTAGAGTCTAATCTTCGAAAGTATGTAATATCCAAGAATCCGACAACATTTCAAGCAGCAGTTGATGCTGCTGAAATACTGGAACAAGACATCAATCGACAACCACAAGGGTTGGAGAGAAAAGAAAAGGGGAAGCTACAATAACTGGTTTTCGTAGAACAAGGTTTATGGAAAATTTGAATCGACCAGCCTCAAGGTTTGCTGATAAGCATGCACACGATGTCATAAAATACATTAGGGAAATTGCAATACAGAGTCGTGAGTATGTTTTAAATGTCAAGAACCAGGACATATAGCTCGAGACTGTCGAATGACGCGAAGATATTTTACTTGTAATTCCTCTCATCATGTCAATGCTGATTGTCCACAAGCTAAGGGACGAGGGTCTGGTTTTGTTGGGGGTCGATGATCTGGATATTCAGGAGGCTGAGGATCTGGTTATGTTCCAACAGGGCATGGGCCAATGGATAATCGTGTTAACCCAAGTGGTCGAGGAGAGATAAGACGTAGGGAGTCAAATGCTAAAGAGAGAGCCTTTCAGATGACGAGAGGCGAGGCGAAAGAGCATCCTGAAGTGGTGACAGGTACATTCCTTATTAATTCAGTATGTACCAAAGTTTTATTTGACTCGGGTGCAAATCGTTCTTTTGTATCATCGTCGTTTGTTAACTGCGCACATTTAGAATCTAAGGCGTTGAGTGAAGATTTAATTGTGGAAACAACAAACGATAGTGAAGTATTGGTTAAGGAATCAATAGATGAATGTTTCATAAGTATAGAAGGATGTGAGGTGCCTATACAATTATTTCTTTTGCCTTTAAGGGAATTTGATATAATTATAGGCATGGATTGGTTAGCTAAAAATCAAGCTAACATAATTTGTGACGAAAAGATGATCCATACAGATTTACCAGAAAAAGGGAAGGTTGTAATTTATGGGGATCGACGAGATCGTTACTCCAGTCTTATCTCGGTGTTAAAGGCTCGGAAATATGTACAAAAAGGATGTGATAGTTTTCTTGCCTATGCTATTGACATCAAGAAAGAGAAAGAAAAGATGAAGGAAATTCCAGTCGTGAGAGAGTTTCTAGAAATATTTCCCGAAGACTTGATAAGTCTACCTCTGGATCGAACAATAGAATTTCAGATTGAATTACTTCCTGGATCAGCACCCGTTGCACGTGCACCATATAGATTAGCTCCTTCTGAATTAAAGGAGTTAATGTCGCAATTGAAAGAATTGTTGGATAAAGGTTTTATCCGACCAAGTACTTCTCCATGGGGTGCGCCGGTGCTATTTGTAAATAAGAAGGATGGATCAATGAGAATGTGCATTGATTACAGGGAACTGAATAAATTGACAATAAAAAATAAGTATCCTTTCCCAAGAATTGATGATTTGTTTGATCAATTGGTTGGGGCTACTTATTTTTCGAAAATTGATTTACGGTCTGGTTATCATCAATTGAAGATTTGAAATGAAGATGTGTCGAAAACGGCATTCCGTACACGTTATGGTCATTACAAATTTTTGGTTATGCCATTTAGACTCACAAATGCGCCTGCAGCTTTTATGGATATAATGAATAGGCTACGTCGTCCCTCTCTTGATAAATTTGTGATTGTTCTTCATTGATGATATTTTGATATATTCTCAGTCGGAAGAAGAGCATGCTCGTCATTTGAGATTACTCTTAGAATTGCTGAAACAAGAGAGATTATATGCCAAGATGTCAAAGTGTGAATTTTGGCTGCGAGAAGTTCATTTTTTGGGACATGTTATCTCAAAAGAAGGCATAAAAGTGGATCCACTCAAGATTGAAGCCATTGAAAGGTGGGAAGCCTCAAAGACTCCAACTGAAATCAGAAGTTTTCTGGGATTGACTGGGTATTATCGTAAGTTTATACAAGATTTCTCTCGTATAGCTACTCCATTAACAAAGTTGACAAAGAAAAATGTGAAATATGAGTGGGATGAAGCATAAGCTCAGGCCTTTCAGATGTTAAAGGATAAGTTATGCAGTGCACCAATTCTATCCTTGCCAGATGGAATGGAAGATTTTGTGGTATATAGTGACGCGTCAAAGATGGGTTTGGGTTGTGTACTGATGCAACGTGGAAAGGTAATTGCTTATGCTTCAAGGCAGTTAAAAGATAATGAAAGACAGTTTTCTACTCATGATATGGAATTAGCAGCGGTAGTGTTCGCTTTGAAGATATGGAGTCACTATCTATACGGAACGAAATGTCAAATTTTCACAAATCATAAGAGCTTGCAACTTCTATTCCATCAGAAAGAACTGAAAATGCGTCAGCGACGATGGTTGGAATTGGTTAGTGATAATGATTGTGAAATTTTGTATCACCCAGGAAAAGCAAATGCAGTGGCCGATGCGTTAAGCCGACAAGAGAAAAGTGGAACTATCAAAGCTATAGCTCTACGGGTTGAGTTACTACCAAGTATTCAGGATGAATTACGAGAGTTTCAACATGAGGCCATGAAGGAAGATAAGATTAAACAGGAAAGATTGGGTGGATTAATATCTGAACTTGTGAGAGATGGCATAGAATTTTGGATATTTCAGAATAGAATTTGGGTACCATGCTATGGTGGTATCAGGAAACATAGTTTGAGTGAGGCTCACAAGTCACACTTTGCAATTCATCCAGGTACAAATAAAATGTATCGGGATCTGAAGCAACATTATTGGTGGCCAGGTATGAAGAAGGATATAGCTAAACACATCGAATAATGCCTGACATGTCTCCAAATAAAGATAGAACACCAACGTCCTTATGGTAAGTTGCAATCTTTAGAAATTCCAGTTTAGAAATGGGATCACATTACTATGGATTTCATAACCAAATTGCCGAGGACATCAAAAGGTTATGATGCTATATGGGTGATAGTAGATCGGTTATCTAAATCTGCACATTTCCCACCGATGAAAGAATCATATTCAATGGAGAGATTGGCAAAACTATACATTGATGAGGTAGTGACACGTCATGGTGTTCCTCTATCAATTATTTCTGATAGAGATAGTCGGTTCACTTCTATGTTTTGGAAGAGCTTCCAAAGAGAAATGGGTTCACATATTAAGCTAAGTACAACTTATCACCCTCAAACGGATGGACAAAGTGAACGAACTACCCAAACGTTAGAAGATATGCTTCGAGCATGTGTAATTGATTTTGGAGGATCATGGGATAGTCATTTGGCTCTGGTGGAATTTGCTTACAACAATAGCTACCATTCAAGTATTCAAGCTACACCTTTTGAGGTTTTGTATGGACGAAAATGTCGAACTCCTTTGTGTTGGAATGAAATATGCGAAAAACAATTAGCTGGACCAGAGCTAGTTCAGCAAACAGCGGATAAGATTTGCCTAATAAGGGAACGTATGAAAGTGGCACAAGATAGGAAAAGAAGTTATGCAGATAAACGTTGGAAGCCGATTGAATTCCAGGTAGGTAATAAAGTGATGTTAAAAGTATCACCTTGGAAAGGAATGATATGTTTTGGAAAAAGGGGGAAGTTAAGTCCAAGATATATTGGACCATTTCCTATTATTGTAAAGGTTGGGGAAGTGGCCTACAAGTTAGAACTTCCTTTGGAATTAAGTAGAATTCATGATACTTTCAATGTATCTAATTTGAGGAAGTGTTTAATAAGTCCAGGTGTAGCAGTACCTTTACCTGAAATTAAGGTTGACGAAAGATTATGCTTTGAGGAAACCCCTGAACACATTACTGACTTCAAAATAAAGAAGTTGCGGAATAAAGAGGTTGGGTTAGTAAAAGTTCAGTGACATTATCACAAAGGGCTAGACGACACCTGAGAATCAGAATCAGAAATGCGAATGAAAAATCCCTACCTTTTTGCTTAATAGAATTTCGGGACGGAATTATTCTAAGGAGGGAATATTGTAATATCTAGATAAAGTATTTTAAGAGCTTAAAAATCCCTATTACTAATTCTTTATATGTAGGGTGATTGGTGGATGTGTGTGTGAGAATATATGAATTGTTTATGCTGGAGGCGGTCATACACTTGCCATATATAGCAAGTGTATGAGAAAGGAAAGTTTTCTTCTGTTATTAGAGAGTTTTCTTTGAGAAATTTGAAGAAGATTTAAAGAAATCAAAATCTCTAAACCGGCCAACTTCATTCAAAGGTGAGCGTTATATGTTTTGAAGTAATAACCATTAGTACATATGAAAATTGCTATCTGAAATTGATTAAATTGGATTACATTGTATATTGTCCGGATATATCCTAAACCGAACAAGGGTTGACCGGATTCAACCTAAACCGGACAAAGGGTATCCGAATCTGTCCTAAACCGCTTAAAGGTTCGCAGGGGTATTCTCTAAATCGGTCAAGTATCATCCGGTTTACTTCCTAAACTGGTTAAATTTTGTCCGATGTAATCCATAAATCATTCAAAAGCTATATGATTTGATCTAAACCGCTCAAAGCCTCACCAAGTGTTGTCTGGATTAGATTACCGGACAGTGATGTCCAGATTGCATCTCCGGACGGTTGTCCGGATTACATATCCGGATAAGAATTGACCGGATTTCATATCTGGCTGAAACTGGTTTTGATACTTTTACTGATTTAAACTTGTTGCGAGAGAGATGTAATGGCGGTGTAACCGCGAGAGAGATATAATGGCGGTGTAACCGCGAGAGTGATGTAATGGCTATGTAACCGCGAGAGAAATGAAATGGCGGTGTAACCGCGAGAGAAATGAAATGGCGGTGTAACCGCGAGAGGACAAAGAATCTATAACAAATATAGATAAAATGTTTGTGTCTGTACATGTTTGATTATAAACTGTTAGTTTGGAATGTAAATTATTTGTATAAGATTTGTACACTCACTAGACCTTTTGGGTCTAATGCTCAGTTGTTGGACTAACCTGTTTTGCAGGTCATCATACATCGCAAGATAAAGGCAAGGGAAAAATTTGAACGATGATACTTAGATACACATAAATGTATTAAACAATGTTTTTGTTTACCCATGTTTTGTAAACAATATTACATTTTGTTCTATGGATATGATTATGTGGATTATCTGTACGTAGAAATTGTGGGATGTTACATACATCATATTCCCAATACCTTTTCAATTCCAAAGCCAATCTCTCAGCTTTCAATTAACATTTCTAAAACTCAAACAGGTTTATCGTAATGCCACTTTTAAACATTTTAATTAAACAAGGTTTATTTAAAGCTCTAGGCTAAACCTGTTATTTCCTCCTTAATAACATTCAGACTATGATTTCTAACAAGAACTCTGATTCTAAATCCTTAAATCACAAAGAAATAAAGATTCCAAATCACAGTAATCTTATAGGATATAATAGTAAGAGTTATATTATACATCACACAAACAAATGCCACCCTTATATCCAAAGGTACACCTCTCCTTAATATGTCACCCTTATCCCATGGTACACCTCTTCTTGATATGCCACCCTTATCCCATGATACACCTCTCTTTGATATGCCACCCTTATTTATTCATAAAAACTTTTACATAACAATTCCAATGAGAACAGACAGCAGTCATAAATGTTATAATGGAATATCATCAGTTCAGAATCATTTTTATCAAAATTCCCATTCTTTTTACAATCTTATTAAAATGATAATTTGTATAAATAATACATAAATCAAGGTACAAATCCGGTCAACACGGACTTGGCCGGACTTCATCTCCGGTCAAGCCTTGGCCGGTTTACTATCCCGGACAACACTTATTCAACTTGTCCGATTTACTTATCTGGTCAACACTCAAAACCTTATCCGATTTATTCATCCGGACAACATATTCAAGACTTGTCCGATTTACTAATCCGGACATCATGTCTCTTTTGTCCGATTTACTAATCCGGCCAACAACAAAATAAATCCAATCATTCTTTACCCGGTTTACATATTCATATCGTACAAGCCTTGTCCGATTTATGAGTAAATCAGACAACATATTAAGCGGTATATATCCAATCCGAACATCATTTGAGCGATTTATGTAAACCAAATTCTGACCAACTCTAAATCTCATGATATTATGGGCGGTTTAGAGACAAATCGGTCAACACATTACCCGATTTAAAACCAAGTCTGGTAAACCTTCAAAACCCAATTCAATATGCAATTCAAAGTATTTTGAAAGCATTTAACCACTGACCTTTACAATCTTTAAGAAATAAGCTTGAACCCAACTTTGAATCTACTTGATTCCAATCAAAAGTAATCCGGTCACCATCCCCTTCTTTTAAATCGCACACTTGACTCTCCAAAATGGCAAGAAGAGAAAAATGAAGGCTAAACCTTCTTTTATACCCTTCCCAAACAGGAAGGTGGCTTCTCACACTCCCACATGTATTCATACATACACCATGCATATATGTTCATATATACACACCCATTTCATGCACATATATCATGCATATATATATATATATATAACATATGCATTTCATATTATGCATATAATTCCTATGCATAAAAATTCACATACTAGCATGATCAAATATAATAATTTATCATGCTATCACGTAATCATTTAACAGATAATCACGTATTAATTACCTTAGGTGATAACTAGGATCCGGTTATCACATTATCTATGCCTCAAAAGAATTCCGTCCCAGAATTCTTTTAATCAAAGAGCCATGGATACTTTGATCTCATTTTCGATTCCAATTCCCAAGTTGCTTCTGACCCTTTGTGAAACTTCCACTGTATTTTAACCAAACTGATTTCTTTATTTCTCAACATCCTAAGCTTTCGGTCAATCACGGCCTCTGGTGTTTCGACAAAGTTCAGCTTACTGTCCAGTTTAACCTCTGAGAGTGGTACAACTAGACTCAGATCAGCTAAATATTTTCGCAAGTTTGATACATGGAAAGTGTTGTGAATTAGACTAAGCTCTTCCGGTAGTTCCAACTGATAAGCTACTGGCCCAATTCGTTTATATATTCTGAATGGCCCAACATACCTAGTACTGAGCTTACCCTTCTTTCCGAATATGATAACACCTTTCCATGGCGAAACTTTCAACATCACAAGATCTCCTACACAAAACTCAATCGGCTTTCGACGATTATCAACATAACTTTTCTGACGGTCTTGTGCTGTTCTGATTCTGTCATGGATCTGTTCAATCTTTTTAGAAGTCCCTTGAACAATTTCAGGACCCATTAACTGTCTTTCTCCTACTTCATTCCAACACAACGGCATTCGATATTTACGTCCATACAATACTTCATACGGTGTCGCTTAGATGCTGGAATGGTAACTGTTATTGTATGCAAACTCTATTAACGGAAAATGATCCTCCCATGATCCCCCGAAGTCTATGACACAACTTCTTAACATATCTTAGAGAGTCTAGATAGTCCTTTCACTCTGCCCATCAGTTTGCGGATGATAGGCTGTGCTTAGTTGGATTTTAGACCCCAGAGCTTTCTGCAAACTTTCCCAGAACTTTGAAGTGAAACGACTATCTCTATCAGAGATAATAGATAGTGGAACACCGTGCCTGGTTACAATCTCTTTAATAGAAACCTGAGCCAGCTTTTCTAAAGAGTAACCCTCCTTTATAGGAAGAAAATGTGCAGATTTAGATAGGCGATCCACAATTACCCAGATTGCGTATCATACCCCTTTGGAGTTCGAGGTAATTTCATGACGAAATCCATTGTAATGTGATCCCACTTCCATATAGGAATTTCCAAAGATTGAAGACTTCCATACGGCTTTTGATGCTCAATCTTAACCTATAGACATTTCATACACTATTCCACATATTTGGCTTTGTCCCTCTTCAATCCGGGCCACCAATAAAAAGGTTTCAAATCCCTGTACGTTTTATTGGTACCTGGATGAATAAAGTATCAAGACTTATGGCTTTCATTTAGTATAGTATTCCGGATATCCCAAAAACACGGTACCCAAATTCTCCCTTGAAATCACATAATTCCTTCATTGTTCGGTTCCAAAGTCGAAATCATCTTACCCAATCTTTCTGATTTGATAAAATCTTCTTTCATGGCTTCTTTTTGATATCTCAGAATTTCTTTATGAATATCAGGGACTAAATTTATTCTCATTGCCATAGTTTTAATAGTCTCACTCCTTTCCTTTCTACTTAATGCGTCAGCTACCACATTGGCTTTCCCTGGGTGGTAGAAGATTTCATAATCATAATCATTTACAAGTTCAATCCACCGACGTTGTCGCGTATTCAATTCTTTTTGACTGAACAAATGCTGCAGACTCTTATGATCTGGGTAAATCTGGCACTTTGTCCCCAGAAGATAACGCCTCCAAATTTTCAAAGCAAACACCACCGCAGCTAATTCCATATAATGATTTGGATATTACTTCTCATGATCCTTCAATTTCCTTGATGCATAAGAAATCACCCTTCCTCTATGCATCAAAACACATCCCAATCCCAGTTTTGAAGCATCACTATATACTACAAAATCGTCTGATCCCTCTGGTAGAGTCAACACCGGCGCACTACAGAGATGATCTTTCAACAGTTAGAAAATTTCTTGTTGTTCTTCTTCCCACTGAAACTTGACGTTCTTCCGAGTCAATTTGGTTAATGGCACGACTATCTTAGAAAATTCCTGAATGAACTTACGTCAATAACCTGCCAATCCCAAAAAGCTTCGGATTTCAGAAGGAGTTTTTGGGGCTTCCCACTTTTCAACTGCTTCTATTTTGACTGGATCTACCTTCACCCCTGCTTCTGAGATAACATGACCCAAGAATTGAACTTCCCTTAACCAAAATTCACACTTGGATAACTTTGCGTACAACCTTTCTCTTTTTAGCAATTCCAATATCAGACGAAGATGTTCTGCATGCTCTTCTTTAGTCTTAGAGTATATAAGAATATCATCGATAAATACAATAACAAATTTATCAAGATATTCTTTACATACCCTATTCATCAAATCCATAAAGGTTGCGGGCGCATTAGTTAAGCCAAATGGCATAACTAGAAATTCGTGATGCCCGTACCTAGTTCGAAAAGCTGTTGTAGCAATATCTTCCTCCCTGACCTTTAGCTGGTGATATCCCGACCTTAAGTCAATTTTGGAGAAATAACTTGCTCTCACCAGCTGATCAAACAAGTCATCAATCCATGGCAAAGGATATTTGTTTTTGATTGTCAGCTTATTCAGTTCACAATAATCTATACATATTCGCATAGATCAATCTTTCTTCTTAACAAATAAGACAGGAGCACCCAAGGTAAAGTGCTGGGTCGAATGAATCCTTTATCAGTTAAATCTTTGAACTAAGCAACTAATTCCTTTAGTTCTGATGGAGCCGAACGGTATGGCGCCTTGGCTACTGGTGCTGCCCCTAGTATAAGATCGATTCTGAATTCAATAACTCTGTCTGGTGGTAAACCAGAAAAATCTTCTGGAAAGACTTCTGGATATTCATTAACAATCGAAATTAATTCTTGCTTTCCCTTTTCTTTCTTCACATCAATAACATATGTCAGATATTCCTGACACTTTTTCCGAATACACTTTTGAGCTTTCAGCACAGTCAAGAGATTGGTATGATGATTCTGACGATCACATATATGACAATTATTCCTTTCTCTGGTAGAATGATTCTGATCATTTTCTTATTACAAACAATACTGGCCTGATATTCTGCCAACCAGTCCATACCCACTACTACATCAAATTCTTTCATCGGCATAGGAAATAACCGAATCGGTAGCTCACAATCCTCAATAACAATAATGCAGTTATTGACCGGATTAATGGTAATCGGACAACCCTTGGGCGATTTGTTGTCTGGACTTGGTAAATCAGCCAAAACTTGACTAGATATGAAGTCCGGCCAAGTCTATTTTGACCGGATTTGCATTTTGACTTGTTTTTATATATAAATGGGGAACTTTGAAAAGATAAAGTTGAACTGATAATAATTCCATAGACTGCGGTCTAATTCTATATGCAATTGTTTTTGTGAAATGTTTTGATGAAGAAATAAGGGTGGCATATCAAGGAGAGGTGTACCATGGGATAAGGGTGGCATATTAAGGAGAGGTGTACCATGGGATAAGGGTGGCATATCAAGGAGAGGTGTACATTTGGATATAAGGGTGGCAACTGTACATGTGTGTTATACAATATAACTCTTACTATCATATCCCTTAAGATTACTATAGTCTAGAATCTTTATTTCTTTGTGATTTAAAGATTTAGGATCAGGGTTCTTATTGGAAATCATAGTCTGGATGTTATTGATGAGGAAATAACAAGTTTGGCCTGAAACTTTAAATAAACCTTGTTTAATTGGAAAGGTTTAAAAGTGACATTATATGGATCCTGGTTGATTCAAACTTATAAAGGTTTGGAGTATGTTATCTGAATAGCTGAATGCTTGGCTTGAAAAGTGGAAAGGTACTGGTAATATGTCCTTATTTGTTCATATATTTGTTATATATATGAGAAGTTATTTTGTACAAAGTTTTGGTGATTTTCACCCTGCAATAACATAATTTAGGTAACTCACTAAAACTTTCGGTCTAACCCTCGTTTTGTGATTTTAAATATGTATTGCAGGAAGTGCTGAAGGTAAGGGGAAAGGGAAAATGTGATAATTTCCCTATATGTTTACCTGCATGAGGATTGGATGATGATATGTATAGTTTTGATAGATGATCATTGTCTAGTACAAGAATTTGTATTTTTGAATTTTTGGACCATGTATTTCATACTGGTACATTCTTGTATTAAGGGACCTGAATGATGTATAAACATGTATTTCCTGTATGAAGTAAATGTTACATGCAATGTATGGTATTGGGGTGTTACAATCACACATTTCATGTGTCAAATCTACAAAAATGTCTAGAAAATCCAGAGGTAACATGCCACTACCAGACTTCAGTATTGTTGAAAAGTTATGTTTTGAAGAAACCCCTGAAGCGATTACAGATTTAAAAGTTAAGACGCTGAGGAATAAGCAGATCATATTAGAAAAGGTTCAGTGGTGTTATCATAAAGGACTAGAAGCCACCTGGGAACCCGAGTCTGAAATGAGAGAAAAATATCCTCATTTGTTTACTTATTGGAATTCCGAGACATAATTTTTCTGAGGGGATATTCTAATATTCAGTTTTGAATTGTAGTTGGTCGAGTTTCGAGGAAGAGTTCAGGAGTAGAATTTGGTGTTTGTTGGAATTGAGGGATTTGTGGTGAAAATATAAATCTCATCCTTGTGATTACTCTTCTCTGGTCCAATAGGATTTGTTAATCTTTATCTATTTTTAGTGCATGGGGGTGAGGCTGGTGCATGCATCGCCTCATCCCATCCTACTATATATAGAAAGATTTCATAGGAGAAGGTTTTTCTTTGGCTGGTTTTGTTTTCATCTGAGTATTTCTAGAAGAAGTTAATAAAAGTGAGTAGAGCCTGTTTGATTGGTATTGGCCAACTTCATACAAGGTGAATTTTACATTGTTTTGATAAATCTGTTTATAACACTTTTACAGTTATTTTGTTATATGATAAAAGTGCTAAGTTTACCCTTTCTTTTATAATTCATTTACATAATCCGTTAAGGACTGGTTAGTACCCAAGTGTTGTCCGATGAGGATTTTTATCATACATAGTGTTGTCCGATGAGGATTTTTATCGTACATAGTGTTGTCCGATGAGGACTCTTATTAGACATAGTGTTGTCCGATGAGGACTCTTATTGGACATAGTGTTGTTCAATGAGGACTTGTATCGAACATAGTGTTGTTCGATAAGGACCTTTACTAGACAAGGTATCAGCTGGATTGGGTGTTTATCGCCCAAAGCCTTGTTCAGATTGAGTATTTATCATTTACAATATTGACCGTGACGACTTTCAACGCCCAAATGTTGACCGGTGAGGGCATTTCCTCTCCCAAGTGTTGTCCGATGAGGGCATCTCATCACCCAAGTATTGACCAGTGAAGGCTTTCATAGCCCAAGTGTTGTCCATTAAGAGCATATAACGCCCAAGTGTTATCTGGTGAGGCAATCCTCAGCCATATATTGTCCGAGGAGAATATTTAACCAGTTATTATTCTTTGTAATATTTTTCGATGTTAAATTATTATGTTGAGCATTATATATCTGGTGGGGTATCTGTGTTAGAGGACGGGGAAACCAAGATAGTTGATAAGGTACCTGCGTATAGATGGCGGAGCAGCCACGATAGTTACTAGGATACCTGTTTTGAATGGTAGGATAGCCGCGGTAGTTGATAAGGTACCTGCATATTGATGGCGAGCCAGCCGTGATAGTTAGCAGGGTACTCCTAACCTAGGGTCTTTGGTATCGCAAAGACTCAGGTTTCAACCTAATTGGTTATGCGGATAGGGATTTTGTAGGTTGCAAGATTGATAAGAAAAGCATCACTAGAGGTTGTTAGTTTCTAGGTGGAAAGTTGGTGAACTAGACAAGTAAGAAGCAAAATTCAGTGTCCATATCAACTGCTGAGAATGAATGTGTTGCCACTGGAAGATGTTGTGCCCAAATCCTTTAGATGAAAAACCATCTCAGCGATTATGATCTTCAGCTCTCAAAGATCCCTATCTACTACGATAGCACTAATGCCACTGCAATTGGAAACAACCCTATACTTCACTCCAAAACCAAACATATTGAGATCATATATTATTTTAGCAAAGATCATGTTGTGAATGGTAATATTGAACTTCACTTCGTACCCATTGAGTACAATTTGTTGATCCATTTACAAAGCCTCTCGATGAAACAAAGTTTAATATGTTAATCAGCGAACTTGGAATGTTGAATGCTAAGGAATAGTTCCTTCAGCTCTAAGAAATACTCAGTGATACATAGGGAAATGATTTAGTGTTCTTATTCTATCACTGAACTGAGTAAATGTATCTTTCTCTCTAAGGTATGTATACTTATCTTCTTTTCTAAAAACTTAAAACCATCATTTTTCTTATTCATTGATCAAAATGTTTTAAAAAAGATGTTTCAGTATTTCCTTCTATCAATAAACTCTTGAGTAAGTATATCTCTAAGTATATTTACTTTTATTTTCTTAAAACAAAATTATCGTTGAATCTTTCCTTATTTAGTGATTAAAATGTTTTAAAGGTGAAATCATTCATTGTTTCTTTTCTATCACTGAACTCTTCAGTAAATGTATTTTTTTCTTAAGATATGTTTTTTCTTTTCTTAACTTAAAACTATCACTATACCTTTCTTATT
Source organism: Cynara cardunculus var. scolymus (assembly GCF_001531365.2). NCBI lineage: Eukaryota > Viridiplantae > Streptophyta > Magnoliopsida > Asterales > Asteraceae > Cynara > Cynara cardunculus. The sequence goes on along the minus strand of NC_037536.1, from coordinate 3,476,857 downwards.
CAGTGATCTTTTGTTTTAAAAGAAACTTAAAACTATCACTGAAAATTCTCTATTCAGTGGTCCTTTGTTTTTAAAGAAAAAAGATGATGAACTGTCATATGTTTATAATGTCATTAAAATTTTTATGGTATCACGCACGTCCTTCTGACACACGCGGTCCATTTTCTCTTCTACCAAATCACAGTAAAATGACGTGCAAAGAAATTCATCATTGCATATCTTTTTAGCATCATTTTTCTCTCTCCTCCTTTCTCTCTTTTTTCACCTATAAATATCATACTTACCCTCTCATATTTCTCTTTATGCTTACACAAATACTCTCTCTCAAGAACTTTGTGCAAACAAGAACTCCCAGAAAAACCCTAACGAACCAGTTTCTTCCTTTTTCTTCAAGAAACAGGTTTGTAAATCTTATTTTTGGTTGTTAATCTTCAAGAAACATTTTTTGTTATTTAAAAAAAATGTCTTCCTTTCTTTTAAAAACAAACAACAGGTTTTAAATCATTATTCTTCATGATTTTAACCTAGTTTCTAAAACCCTAATCTTCTTGAAAACCCTAATATTCTTCTGGTTTTTCAAAAGAAAGTTTTTCTTTCAACATTGTCCTAAAGTTCTTTCTAACCTTAATATGTGAATAAATCTATTCTTATGTTCTTTCTTAAACAAAAATGGTTGTTGCACAAAGCGTAAGCTTTGGTTTGGAAGATATAACATTCAAGCCAAACAATCACATCACTCTTCTAGACATTCTTTCAAATAAACCACAATTTGCAAATGTTTCTAAGTTCTTGAAGAACTATGTACATGGATATTCTCTTACCTTCAAAGCAGTAATGGTGAAGGACCTTTTGAAGCAGTTCTGGTACATCGTTAAAGTAAAGACGACGCAAGACCAAAATGGCAACTCTATTGACCAGATCGTCTTTGAGATCAAACAGCTGCAAGTAAGTTTTGGTTTCTCAATCGTGAAGACTGATCTTTGCCTTCCCAAGTCCATTCCCTATGCCAGAGACCCAAACATTAAGCATATCGTCAAGATTCTGGATGATATTGGCTACAACTGGCCTCTGAAGAAAGACTCTACTTCTGACCTCAGCAAGTTGCTGACTAAGATTGAGAAGAACATAATGTATGCTATATAACAATACTTGTTTTTGAACTTTATTCAGTGCATGGGCGGAAAGACTGGAGGACAAGACCAAGCTTCAAGGGTGGCGCTGAACATCAGATGCTCAACAATCAGAGAAATCAACGTCAACTTCGCCAAGTTGATTTTCAATGATCAAGTTCTAAAGCTGAACGAGTATCAGAATAAGAAAGTTGTCCCCTACACCAGGTTCCTCAGTGGAATTCTTGCCAGGATCCTCTCTGCTAGGTACCCCACTAAAGGTGACCTCCCTATATGTCGGCTTGGATCAAGGATTCTTGATCACAAGGCAAAGCCTTCAGATGTTGGCCTATTCGCTCCCATGCTGAGAATAGCCAATGCCCTTCTTCCACCTTCTTCTTTTTCTTATTCTCAAGTAGCTAAGACTGTGGCAAACCCCCCTCAGTATATCCTGGCCACTACCATCTTATCCTCAATAGGACACCATCTAAGCCCTTCTTAGTCCCTCAAAAAGGGTTAAGAAAGCCAAAAAGAAGAATCCCACCAATCTAGCTAAGACCTCTCAACATGTCTCAACTATTGAAAAAAGCCTTATCCCCGAGGCACCTGCTGAAACCCTCCTTATTTCTTCAACTATCTCTTCAGTTGTTCTTGTACTAATGGCTCCTACCTCAACCACTTCAGTGACACAAATCACTAAATGTGCGAGTACCATCATACCCACTACTGATCCTCCACAAGTTTTCTCAGCCGTTCTCTCCTCCCCTTCTTCTTTGGTCTGTATAACACATGATGATGATCCCATGGTGGTTGTCCCTACCATTGGTGAAGCCATCACCACAGGACCTGAGGTTTCTCCTCTCGAAACACCTCAGATAGATGTCGCTGATCCTCAAGACAGCAAATTTGAGATGCCCAGCGGTAATCCTACAAATATCGCTGATGACCCCTCAGGTATACACCAACTTCTCTTTCTTTCTTTGTTACTAATCTTGAGCTATCTTATGTTCAATGCTCTCTTTCCTCTACAAGTCCTTTGAAGAATGAACACCCAATCATCAAGGCTGAAGCCTGTGATATGGCTGAGGATGTCAAGCTATTACTGCCTGTTGTTGCCATCGTCCTAGATAAATTGGATGAAATGCACCAAGAAATGCCTTTCAAGGAAGATCTGACTCACGGCCTCTCTGTTGTCCAAGATGTGGTACGTGACGTTAAAGTTATATTGAATGACGTGAATAATGAAGTTCAATCCAACACTGAAGTTGTCACTGGACTCTCCAGCAAAGCTGATGAAGTTTAGGCTCAACTCACATGACATGGTGAGCTCCTTCAACAAATCTTCCAACTTCTTCAGCAACCAGCACCCGTCCCTGAACCTACCTTCAGAGATGCTAATCATCAATGGCTAGACTGGGACGTTGCCTTCAACCTTCTTCAAGATGAAGCAATCTTCTCCATCGAGCAAAAGCTAGAAGACCTTGCCTCTCGCCTCTCTCTCCCAGGCCTTAATATTGATGATGACAAAGAGAGGAAGAAAGCTAACAGGGACCAAGGGGAGAATATCAATATGAGGAGACTGCAGAAGGCGCTCTGAATAAAGATGCTTTGAACCCTCATGCTAAGGATGCTAGGAATCTATCCCTTTATGCCATCAATGACGATGATGATGATGATGATGATGATGCCATGGTTACTATTGTTGCTGTTGCTGACTATAAAGATCTTCATCCTTCAACCTCTGCATTGCCAAATGCTGGTGATGAAGATGATGAGGATTCTGAACCTCAACTTCCAGATGCAGACACTGATCTTGGTGGTGATGATGATGACGATGATAATGATTTCTACATCCAAGCCATTCCAAGACAACCAGCAAAAGGAATCTCCATCAAGGAACCTACTTCCCATGGGGAAAAATCATCAGGGAACCAACACTCCATTGACAAAGGAAAAAGAGTGGCTGAAGACAATCTTGCCCTCGTTCTAAGGGTGCCAGCCAATCTGAGGATGCAGACTCCTCTAGGTTTGTATCTCTTTCCCTAGAAGTTGAATCTTCTATCCCTCTACTACTCTCTGTAACAACAAACCCTCCTTGTCTCTCAACACATCTCCCATATTTTGAAATCTTAGAGGGCGATGAAGATGTTGATGAAGCCAACATTCTAATATCCAGGATGTCGTCTAGACAACCTGAGTGTTCAGAAGTTGATGAAGACCAGAGGATGGCTCAACTAGTAAGTGAGCTCCATCAATCCAGAATAAAAATTCCTCTTCGTACCTCTGGATGTGGTGAGTTTGATTTCCTTTAAAAAGTTGAACATGAAAAATCCCTTCATGTTGAATAAGGGCTAAAGAAACATCAGCAACAACTCAACGATGGGCTTAGAGTTAGCGAAGGCTCTAACTGATCAGGCACTTGCAGAAGGGAAATTCAAAAGGAAAGATCTGCACTATCAGTAGTTGAGTGAAATATGGTGCTCAACTCATTTCAATGGTCATATACCTAGATAACAAAAATATTATCACTAAGTATCCCTCCTTCCTCAGTCAATATGGCTTCTAAGAATGGCTCGAGATTCGACAGGCTATCCAGTAATCGAAATCCAAGCACAAGCCTTATATTGAAGAAGTTTTGAATGAATTATTCAACAAGGGGTCGAAGATCATCGAGGTTCCTCCTCTGCCAAATAAGCGCTCTTGAAGAAAAACCCTTTCTAAACCTGAAGATGGACCATCCCACAAGAATGAACATGAAACAAAATTCTCATTGGATGAACTTCTCAAGGATCGAAAGAAGCCATATATCAATGTTGAACTTGTCACTGCCTGGGAAGGGTCCTTACATACCCAACACAATGCATGTGAAACTTGAATATGGACTTATGTTCATTGGCTATGATGGTCAATACAGGTTTCAGCGAGTATCTGAGTTCTCTCTCTGCCCTATAGATCAATTAAAATATCTAAGGAATAGGCTGAATAATGATCTATATGGAGTGATGATGGAGCACAAGATTCAAAAGGAAATGCTCAGACGCAAGATGCTAGAACAATATGCCCCTGACTATATCAACTTCAACAATCTAGATTATATGTCCTTTCAGTCTTGTAAATCTTATATTTCTTATCTTTTCTTTCAGTATATAACATTTATGTTTTAGGTCTACCAAAACTGATTGTAATCATTGTAATGTTTTCCCTCGTAAAATATTTCAATAAATGATTGGTTCATTGAAAAAGATCCCTGAAAAGAGTAAATGGGACATGTACTTATGATTTCTGTTTATGTCTTACATTCGTTGACATCTTTCTACTCAGTGAATATGCTTTCAGTATTCAGTTATTAATATTGTGCAAGTTTATTCTTTCCTTGTAATCCTTTACAATTAAAGTAAATTTCCATAGTAAACTGTATCATTGAAAAAGGGACAGGTATTTTGCTAGTACATTTTCCTTATTGTTGTACCTTAAGCAATTTTCTTTATATTGCTTTGTCATCATCAATTACGGGGAGATTGTTGATTCTCTTTCTCAGTGATTTGATGATGATTCTTTTACCTTTTGAAGTGTACTATCTCTGTATTCAGCTTCAGTGATCATCACTGAGTCAGTTCAATGATCATTGAACATGTATTGTAATTCGTTTAGAGACCAGTATCCTTCAGAAAGACAAAACTTACACCACAGGTCCTTCAACGATATCGAAGATAGAAGCTGAAAATAGAGACCAGCAAGTTCATGATCTGAAGAGGTTTTCAGTGATAACAAGCTCGTCTACACAAGTGTGAAATCTACACAAGATTTAGCGAAAACTGATGAGGCCTCCAACATTATTCTACAGTCAGCAATTAAATGAATTTTGTTGAACAAGATAGTTTTTGTCTTCTCCTTCTGCACACAAAGAACAAACCAATACCTTTCAAAGTAAAGTATTGTACGGAGTCACTCTATTGTCTCCAAGCGTGCTTACCTACTTTATGAAAGAAAATTGTTCGTATACGACCAAAAGACTTTATATCTGCAATAAAGGACAAACTTAGCTCTTAAAGCTTGCCACGTGCTTTGTACCTTCTAAATTGCATTTAATGCAATGGGTATGAATAGCTAAGTAGTTCTCTCTTCTCAGTTATCTCTTCTGAATCTCATATTCAAGCATCCTTGCCTTGAAGATCTTACCCAAGAAGATACTCATCACTCTATCTCTCTATCTATGAGAAAGACTTCCACTGTAACAAGTGAAGAGCACAATACTTCTTAACATATTTCTTGTAGCAAGACTTACTACAAGAAATAGGTTAAGAAGTATTGTGCTCTGACTATAAAGCTAATGTTCATTTCGCCAATATACGTCTTTCATATGTTAGGAGGTCAAAATATTTACCCAATCATCATTTTGTGTTGAATATTACAAGTTCTTACAACAAGATTGGCTAATATATACTTTAAGTTTCAATTATTGATGTTTATTGTATTACATGCAGAGCACAAGTGAGGATAACCCGAAGAATGTGGTGTTTCAGTGGAAAAGTGGAAAATAGTGTTGGAGAAATATGATCCTTCTCTATTAAAATGTTGAAACAATGTGGTGATGGCACTGGTGATGATGGCCAAAAATACTTTCTTCCATCTGATAACGATGATGCATCTACGTCTCAAATGAAACAAAAAGAAAGTTTGCCTCCTAAAGGAGAAATTCAAACCATGTCACCATCAATTTCAACTTTCAATGGAACTTCTGAATCTGCTCATGGAACCAAAGTTATCATATATAAAGAAAGTATAGGAGTTAAAGATGTATATGGATCACTTGTCCAAACAGACTTAACTATTGGCTTGGCTTCTTCACGAAAACCAGTTTTTCTTCCCAATATGGCTGTTGAAGAAAAGGAATTGAACAAATCATATTCTTCTTTTCAGCACGGGCCTTGGTCTCGCCATGTTTTGCCCAAAGTGGCCAAATCCATCCTTGCCCAAGATATGATGTAAATGCTAGTATGAATTCACAGATACGTGTTGCTCGGCCACCTGTTGAGGGGCGGATAAAAAATCAGCTGCTTCCTCGTTATTGGCCCAGGATTACAGAACAAGAGTTGCAGCAGATATCTGGAGAGTATCCATGTTCAACAATGTTTTCCTTAATTTTCTTGGCATTCCCACCAACCTGAAAACGAAGTCTAGAATTGGGATTTGCATGTCAAGTTAGTTAATTTATTGACATAAAAAAATTGATAAAGAATTGTTTTGGGTTTCAAAGATGAAGAGCACAAGACTTCCACAGTAACAAGTGAAGAGCACAATACTTTTTAACCTATTTCTTGTAGCAAGTCTTTTCTTCTTGCAATTTGTAACTTATGTGTTATCTTTGATTGTTTAGATAAGTTATGTATCTTATCTTTTCAGCAAACTATCTGTAAAAATCTGTATTGATGTTCTTTATCAATATTAGTTTTTTAAAAGTGAAAGCTATTGTGTTTGTATTAATCCCCCCCTTTACAAACTGTTACCTATAAACTCTTGTAGATCTAGTTGGGACCAACCGATTATTTAGGAGTTACACAAAGGAAGAGCTTTCTGAAAAACATGTTGAACAATTTTTTGAACACAAAGTATATGTGTGTATGTATTTCTAAAGGGTTTCTTTTATGCACGTTGGATGAAAGTCATAGCCACAAACATCACATGAAAATGCCTAAAACGTCCCACGTTTCTTGCAGAAATCATAGATATATGCTTTGGGCATCTCTAATTTAAGAATGTGTTCATGCTTACAGTCCTCAACTTTTTGAGGCAATCCATCTCCTTCCTTCATTACTGAAGCTTCTATCTCCAAGATCTTTGGTTTAGTAAACGGATATAACGAAATCATCGATTGCCCATTTGTGCTTATCATTCATCCATCTGGTCCTTGCAGTATCAAATTCAAGATCTATGTGATTTCAAAAATCCTACAGAGGTCTTGCCTTGACTTATCTAAAGGGATGTCTAGCCATGGCATCTTATTTAGGTTGAGGTCAAACTCTTTACGGTCTCTATCGGTTGATATAAATATGACTTCAAATTCTTGATTTGTATTATTGATAATGTTGTTATATGCTCCAACGAGTTAGGTGGTGAAATCACGACAAGGTGGACACCAATCTGCACCAAAGTACAGACTTATCGTCTTGCCAACAAGCTCCAATTGATGTATCAGCAAGACCATCAAAAGCTCAACGGAGAACACAAATCCTAAAAGTTCTTCAAGCATGTGAAACCATCCACTACAACAAAATTAGTTTTATAGAATGCCAAAAATGTTTAAATGTCTTATAGGACCAAACAATTTCACATCCAATATAAATCTGTTACAATAAGTTGATATGACGTTTTTGAACATCTTAACAAGTTTTTTAGAATACTTTTGAAATAAAGCATCCATTAGTATTTTCTACAAAAGGATGTGTTATTAAAAAGCTAACCAGACATTTTATTTCAAAAGTGTCCTTAAAAACTTGTTAGGATGTCCAAATACGTCCTAACATCATATTGTAACACAATATACAATTGTTTGTTCTTATAAATCAGTCTATCAGGATATTTAGACATCTTTTAAGTCCTATAAAACATATTTTCTTGTAGCGACCAAAAAAATACGAATTACTTACCTTTACACATTTGTTGGAGACAAAGGAGTTTTTAATTCTATTAAAAAGTTCATCCAACTTCCCTCCTTGATGCTTTGCTTCATCGATAGACTTCAACTCTTCTTGGCTTTTCTTGGTGAAGGGAAATGCATCGGCGCCATAGTCCTTTATCAGCCCGACGAGGGAAACTTTCAGCGACGGATTAGCGAGGGAACCTTTCAGCGACGGATTAGCGAGGGAATTTTTAGCGGATTTCCAAGGGAACTTTCAGCGATGGATCTTCCATCAATGTTTAAAATTTTTAAAAATAAATAATATATAATTACATAATTCCTATATTTAATTTATACATAACCTGCACATAATAAATAACAAACCAAAACTGTCAACGAATAAAACTAAACAATTCATATAATTTAAAATATCAAATTCATACAATTTAATGTTTAAATTCATGTAATCTAACTACCCAGAGGTGGGGGGAACGTATCATGACTGTCGCATAAACGCAGTAAAATGTTCCGATAACGCGATCTGCTAGGCTAACTGGGTAGCGTGTTTAAGAAAATCATTGTATTACAACTTAAAGATAAAAAACAAAATATTTGTGGTTGATACTTAAACATTCAGGAATATTATGTCGTCTAAGTTTATAAAGCTAAACAACTCATCTTCATAAGAGATAAATATCTCTACCTACTATAAGATATTCTACCTTCAGAAGAAGATGGGAATTTGTATGGTGCAATGAATTTGGTGACAAAACAAAGCTATACATCGACTGTAGACCTAAAGAAAGTAGAATACAGGGGAACGATTGAGTTGCATATCCCAATAAGATCAAGCAAGTCCCAATGGGATGCATATCATTTTTATGGTATAGATATTTTGGTTCATGCTATTGAATATCCATGGACACTATTAAAATGCCAGCTGAGGATCTTAGTCGGTTAGGAACAACAATCAAGAGTCTTACCCTTACATAACAGTGATTACTTTTATTTGATAAGCATTTGGTAAACAATCATTAATTCAATTGTCCATTGCATGTGACTTTTGATAATCAGTTTAATCCAAATAAATTAGCACAATCAAGCAATATTAATGGATGATTAAATTGATTTGATTTCATCCATTGAATCAATCATTAGATCATTTTAATCATCACTATACAATAAAATGCAAGATATAAATATTACATTAAATAAGTTCTTTATTTTTTATTTTAAGTAGTAAGTAGATTTATTTCAAAAAAATTTAATAGTTAGAGTAGATTTTGTTGGTTTGATTATTAAATTGGGACTGTCATACCATTTTTATGTCCGTAGCGAAGGTATATACTTACAGATTAATTGATGCCGCTTCCACCAAAGAGGAAGATCATAGTACATGCTTTAAGAAGGAGTCAATCACAAAAATGTGGTTCGAGTGGAATAAATATTGTGGCCATGATGATTTTGAAATAGAACCAATTGATGTCAAGGTATATGGTGATCAATTTCTAGATACTCCATGGTTGAATGAAGACGTACCTGCATTACATACAAGGTTAGTAAAATCACTTCTAATAATGAATATTCATGATGAATATTTGATCCTCATGGTTCTCAAATGAACTTGCCTCTAAGACAATGAATATGTACCCATTGGAATATATAATATCGGCTCACTTTCAACCAAATTACTTCTTAGATGGGCCCTATTGGTGGATATGGAAGATACGTCGAAACCAACGCTCGACTTTGTGAATTCGAACTTTGTAACAATTTGGCCGTAGCTTAATGTTAATAATGGAATTCTATTTACAATTTGCAGAAGCTGAGAATGTTGTTGGTTGAGCTAAAAATCATTACTTATCTGGTTGTGCTCTTCCTTCCATTAAGTCGGATAGATTACATTTTCCCCGCGAAAGGTATTCATCCCTCCAAGTATTTTTGCTTAGCCATTAGTCAGTTGGTTAGTATGTTTTCTTTCATTTAACCTATCACTTCAATTTCGAACTTCTTCTAAGATCAGGGGTCTTCACAGAAACAATCGCTCTACTCTTTGAGCGTACAAATTAGGTCTATGTACATCCCTCTGATCCCACCTATGGGTGGGATTCGTCGAAAAGATCATCATCATCTACCCTTTAGTTGTTCGAAAGTTTTTATTACGATTTTTTCTAAATACTATTTATGTCCAAAATTTTAAAATTTAAAAGTTACATGCAAAATATCAGTTAAGTTAGGATTAAAGTTTAAAATGGCATAAAGCGTGATATAATAGGGAGGTGACATCACATACCTTACATGTTGCGATGAGGACATGACGTTTTTCAAGATGCAATATAAAACGACAAATTTGTATGTCATATATAATAATATTGAAAGATTTGCATTAATATTAAGAGAGTAAAAAACCATATAGATCATTATTATAAAAATATATGAAGGACCTTAGACAGAAGTTAACAGCTGAGCTGGATCAACTTAGAAGTTTAGTCCAAAAGCTTGAAGTCAAAGTAGCCGAACTTATGAATTCGACCCTTCTTGGTGCTGCCAGCATTGATGAACTTTATAGTCATTCACAATATCCATCTAATGATATAATAAACATGAGAGCTTTTCTTAGGTTAATTCAGAATTAGGTGCAAATTATATGGGTATGAGAGCTTTGACAAAAGTCCAATCTGAGATCGATTCAGATTTGATGGGTAGGTGAGCCTTGAAGAGAGTCAATTCTAAAGTAGGTTCATTGGCAATATCAATGACAACACGATTCCTCCACTAATGATTCTTTGAAGCTTTGTTTATATAACTTGAAAGTGGGATTCACAATTGGTATCAGAGCAAAAAGGCAAGTGTTTTGATTCAGTTCAATTCAATTTTGAATTTTTTTTTAAGGTTTTTGAAGCCTATTTTTGTTTCACTGTGTTCTTGATCTATCTGGTTATTTTTGGGGAATTAGTGATCAATTATTGTTCAAATAGAGTTAAGTGGTATTCATAACACTTTTCATGTATCAAACCTAAGGAAGTGTCTAGCAAACCCAAAAGTAGTTGTGCCACTACCAAAAATAAAAATAAATGAAAAGTTGTGTTTTGAAGAGACCACTGAAACCATTACACAGTTCAAAGTAAAAATGCTGAGAAATAAAGAGATTAGATTAGTGAAAGTTCAGTGGCGTTATCATAAGGAGACGAAAGCCAACTAGGAACCCGAGTCTGAGATGAGAATAAAATATCCACATTTGTTTACTTAATGGAATTCAGGGACGGAATTCCTCTAAGGAGAGGATATTGTAATGTTCGGTTTCAAGTTATAGTTGGTTATATTTCAAAATTTATGGCAATGGAAAGTTCAGGGTAAGATCTGGCATTTGTTGGAAAATGAGGGACCCATGGTGAAACCTTGGTCACCTCCTTGTGTTTTTATGAATATGGTCCAATTGAATATTGAGGTTGATTATATTCATGTGAAGGGGGAGGCTGTGCATGTCCATGCATTGTCTCAACCCCCCCCCCCCCTTTTTCTCTTTGTGGTATACTTACTATTTATAGTATAAAATATATACTAAAAGAGGTTTTCAGACTTTTGGAGAAAAACCCTTAGCAACTTGATCATCAAAGGGAAGAAAGTAGAAGCACTTATTGAGATTTCAGGAAAATGTGAGTTTTTACACTGTTTTGGTAAATATGAGTATTACATTTCTTGTAGTATATTATGTTTATTAGATGGTGTATTGATGTCAACTTTACATTACATCAAATTTGTTATAATCCTTCATCATACAAAGCATCCTTCGGTAAGACCCCTCATTGCACAAGGCATCATCCGGTAAGAACCTTCATCGAACAAGGCATCATCTGATATGGCCTTCATCGCTCAAAGTATCTTTCAGTAAGGGCCTTCATCGACCAAAGTGTTATGTTGATTGGATTTTCATCCCTCATAGTGTTGTCCGATAAGGACCTTCATCGACCAAAGTGTTGTTCGGATTGGACTTTCATCGCTCATAGTGTTGTCCGATAAGGACCTTCTTCGACCAAAGTGTTATCCGGATAGGACTTTCATCACTCATAGTGATGTCCGATAAGGACCTTCATCGACCAAAGTCTTGTTCGGATTGGATTTTCGTTGCTGAAGTAGGTTCATTTGCAATATCAATGACAACATGATTCCTCTACTAATGATTCTTTGAAGCTTTGTTTATATTACTTAAAACTGGGATTCACAATTGGTATCAGAGCAAGAAGGCAAGTGTTTTGATTCAGTTCAAATTAATTTTGATTTTGTTTAAGTCTGTTTTTGTTCGACTGTGTTCTTGATCCATTTGGTTATTTTTGGGGAATTATAGATCAATTTTTGCTCTAATTGATTTGATTTTAGTCATGGAATGAGTCTGAATCAATTTCTTCCATGAATGATAGATTTTGATCATAATTTTTGGATTTTTTGAGGAATTTTGTTGAACAGGTTGTTCTTCAAAATCTGAGTTGATTTTTGCAAAATTGCTTATTCTGATATGTTTTTGGTATAAATATATTTGTTCATTGTGTTGGTATACACATTTCGACTCTCCATATTCATTTTCATCGTGTTTGGTGGGATTTGAGGCTTAATTTCTTAATTTGTTGAAGATCTAAGTATATTGCATGTTTTGAATATTTGTATACGTACAGAAGAATGTGATAGTTGAGTATATCGCATTACATTGGTGTCGTAGTTGGAAGTATCACCCAACACTGATGGTGATACTTGAGTATAACGCACGTCAAGGCTGCAATTCTTAAAGCTAACGCACATCAAAGCTACGATAGTTACATATATCGGATGATACTATATGCGATAGTTGGGTTAATCGCATAGAGATCTGCAATAGTTGAGATATACTATGATATTTGGAGTTATCTACGATAGTTACAATAGTTAACTTTTAAAGGGTTGATTTTTTTCAGAGTTTGGTTTTTGGATCATTTCAATTAATTGTCTTACGATCATTCAAGTTTTATGAGAATGTCTTCTCGGGAAGCTACGACTATTGGTTCCGATGCTAGGCCTCCAGTTGTGTTTTGTTATGATTGTTTTAAATATAATGATAGATTTCTTGACTTCATTGAAAGACAAGATCTGGGTGAAGAAATTAAAGAATCTTTGGGGAAAAAAACATATAGTTGTTACACTATTGAATTAGAATGGGGTTTGGGATGATTTTCTTTACTATGGATTTAATACGATTGTTAAGTCCTTGATTTATATATATATACACATTAGACAATAGCCCAACCCGTAATTAGCTATATTCAAAATTATATTACAATTTCAATCGTAATTTTACTTTCTTATTTGTATGAACTTTCAAGTTTTTTGAGTTTATTACCTTTTTTTTGTATGTTCTTATTTTATTTTTACTTCGTTTAAACAGATTATTAAATGATGTACCAAAGTTTCAACCCGACCAACCTGTACGGGTTGGATTGGGTTGGGTTGTAGTTTTGCTTGGATCAAGATTTTTCAAACCATTAACACTGAATTAAATTATTCAAATGTTTTCAACCGGATCAACTCGCTATATACAACTCTAATTATGATTGCAACCAAATCACCCGATAACTTTCTTTGGTCTCATATCAATTTTAGATTTATAATAAATTTTTCGCATGTCAAAATTTAGAGAAAAATCACCTATCAATCTATACTATATTATAAAGTATTTGACAAAAACTCTTAAAAACAATTTTTTATGCATGAAGTACTGTTTATTAATACATATTACTTAAATTTTAAGATTACAGGTAAATTGTACGTAAATACAACTTATTAAAGCTTCATTTTCAATTCGTATAACCAACTGGAGATAAACACAATCAAATACAAGATAAACATCTTATTTTAAATATAAAAAATTTAAACTATAATTAGGATAATTATTGAATACTAATATAATCATTATCTTTATAAAAATTATATTGTTAAGGCAAAAATAAATTATTTTGCTATTAAACCTAAATTAAATTATAATAAAAAATTGAATTAGAAAAATGATATAAAAAATAGAACTTTTAAATAGTTAATTTGATATTAATATCAATATGTTTTTTCAAAATTTTATGATATATTCAAATATATTTTTATTAAAAAGTAAAAATATTAACTTTATCAAAACCACATAAATCGTATTATATCAACAGAGACAAAAACATTAAAATGAAGATGTATCTCGCTGCATTGTGCGAGTTCTCTTATAGTGTTTTTTAATTGATAAAATAGACAATTTAAACAAATTTAGACATATTAACTTATATTTCATATCTTAGCACCAACTCTTATAAATCATAAATGAAATAAGACTTAACACCTCTTAAAAAACAAACGTCACCTTACTTGTTATAATGTCTTATATACTTAGGCAAAAAATGTCAAGGGGACATATCTATCACGACGAGAGCAGGGTCTAGTATTATTAAATAAAGCTTTTGGTACGGTTATGCATCAAAGTAACATATCGTAATGCCTATGGGTGTTTTAGATGTATCTTTTGATTTATAGGAGATTGGTGTTCCTGCCCTCTTTACTTACATATGAATTATATTTTATACTCCTTTTCCACTCATAAGTCATATTTCATACTCCTATTTCATACTCCTATTTCACTCACATACCACTCATATGGTGAGGGGTATGAATATAGGAGTTGGATTTATATGAGAAAAATAGCCAAATAAGATAATATGAAAAAGGCCGAATCATGTCTGGTTTTATATTAAAATCACATGTGATTCACATGACTTTGGCTGAGATTTAAGGTTGCAAGCCACATCGCCTGCTCACCTTTCATTGACCGTGTTCTATAATCGCATATAAAATCACATATTGTTTACCTGTTTTAATGTATTCCCTTTTGATCCTCTTTCATGAATATAAATAATAGAGTAAATTACAATTTTGATTGCTATAGTTTGCATAAAACTACAAACATCCTTAAACTACAACAAATATAATAATGGTAAACAACCATTTAAAAGCATCTTCAACATATTATCTAAAATAGAGATTTTGAGCACCGATTCTTTAAAACTTTTCTTCAAAATAGAGAAAGTAAGAAAGAGAGACAGAGTGAATTTAAAGTTTACATTACTTGTATGTGACTAAATGCCAAATTTTTACTGATCATAAAAGTTTGCAGCATTTGTTCCATCAGAAAGAATTGAATATGTGCCAAAGCTGGTTAATGATTATGATTGTGAGATCTTGTATCATCCAGGAAAGGCTAATGTGGTAGCTGACACGTTAAGCCATAAAGAAAAGAGTGGTACAACTAAAACTATAGCATTAAGAGTTGAGTTATTACCAAGCTTTCACGAAAAACTGCAAAATTTTCAAGGTGAAGCGGTGAGAGAAGACAAGATCAAGCAAGAATAACTTTGTGGGGTATTGACTGAATTGGTAAAAGACAGTCGAGAATTATTGTATTTCCATAACAGGGTTTGGGTACCGTGCTATGGTAATCTTAGAGAACAAATTTTGAGTGAAGCTCACAAATCTCATTTTTCCATCCACTCAGGTGAGAATAAAATGTATAGAGATGTGAAACAATACTACTGGTGGCCGAGCAAGAAGAAGGATATAGCGAGACATGTAGATTAGTGTATGACCTGTATGGAAGTGAAGATAGAGCATCAACGACCATACGGTAAGTTGCAGTCATTAGAAATTCCAATTTGGAAATGGAATCACATTACAATGGATTTCATAACCAAACTACCTAGAACACATAAGGGATATGATGCTATATGGGTTGTGGTGGATCGATTATCTAAGTCTGCTCATTTCTTACTGATGAAATGATCGTATTTAATGGACCGACTAGTGAAACTATATATTGATGAAGTGGTAACACGTCAGTGTCCCATTGTCAATTATTTCTGATCGAGACGGTCGATTCATGTTTATGTTCTGAAAGAGTTTTCAAAGAGAAATGGATTCACAAATAAAGTTAAGCACGACTTATCATCCGCAGACTGATGGGCAAAGTGAACGAATGATTCAGACACTCGAAGACATGCTTCGAGCATGTGTTATTGACTTTGGAGGATCGTGGGATAGTCGTTTGCCTTTGATTGAGTTCACCTACAATAACAGTTATCACTCGAGTATCCAAGCAGCACATTTTGAAGTGTTTTATGGGCGAAAATGTCGAACACCGTTGTGTTGGAAAGAAGTGGGCGAGAAACAATTGGCTTGATCTGATATAGTTCAGCTGACAGCGGATAAGATTAATCAGATTCGTGAACGAATGAAGTAGCCCAGGATCGGAAAAAAAAGTTACGTTGATAAACGTCTTAAGCCGATTGAGTTTCAAGTCGGTGATAAAGTGATGTTGAAAGTATCACTCTGGAAAGGAGTTGTTCATTTTGGAAATAAAGGTAAATTGAGCTCAAGATATATTGAACCATTCCCTATCTTTGAACGAGTTGGAGAAGTGGCATACAAACTAGAGCTCCCTATAGAGTTAAGTGGTATTCATAACACTTTTCATGTATCAAATCTAAAGAAGTATCTAGCAAACCCAAAAGTAGTTGTGCCCCTACCAAAAATCAAAATCAATGAAAATTTGAGTTTTGAAGAGACCCCTGAAGCCATTACAGATTTCAAAGTAAAAACGTTGAGGAATAAAGAGATTGGATTAGTGAAAGTTTAGTGGCGTTATCATAAGAAGCCGGAAGCCACCTAGGAACCCGAGTCTGAGATGTGAGTAAAATATTCACATTTGTTTACTTAGTGGAATTTCAGGACGGAATTCCTTTAAGGAGAGGATATTGTAATGTTCGGTTTCACATTATAGTTGGTCATGTTTCAAAATTTATGGCAATGGAAGGTTCAAGGGTAAGATCTGGTATTTGTTGGAAGATGAGGGACCAATGGTGAAACATTTTTCACCTCTTCGTGTTTTTATGAATATAGTCCAATTGAATGTTGAGGTTGATTATATTCATGTGAAGGGGGAGGGTGTGCATGTCCATGCACTGTCTCAATCCCCCCTTTTCTCTTTGTGGTATACTTACTATTTATAGTAAGAAATATATACTAAAAGAGGTTTTCGGACTTTTGGAGAAAAACCCTTAGCAACTTGATCATCAAAAGGAAGAAAGTAGAAGCACTTATTGAGATTTCAGGCAAATGTGAGTTTTTACACTTTCTGGTAAATATGAGTATTACATTTCTTGTAGTATGCTCTGTTTACTAGACGATGTATTGATGTCAAATTTACATTACATCAAATTTGTTATAATCCTTCATCACACAAAGCATCCTCCGGTAAGACCCCTCATCACACAAGGCATCATCCAATAAGAACCTTCATCGCACAAGGCATATCTGAGAAGGCCTTCATCGCTCAAAGTGTCATCTGGTAAGGACCTTCATCGACCAAAGTGTTATCCGGATTGGATTTTCATCGCTCATAGTGTTGTCCGATAAGGACCTTCATTGACCAAAGTGTTGTCCGGATTGGACTTTTATCGCTCATAGTGTTGTCCGATAAAGACCTTCATCAACCAAAGTGTTGTCCGGATAGGACTTTCATCGCTCATAGTGTTGTCCGATAAGGACCTTCATCGACCAAAGTGTTATTCGGATTGGATTTTCATCGCTAAAGTAGGTTCATTTGCAATATCAATGACAACATGATTCCTCTACTAATGATTCTTTGAAGCTTTGTTTATATTACTTAAAATTGGGATTCACAATTGGTATCAGAGCAAGAAGGCAAGTGTTTTGATTCAGTTCAAATTAATTTTTTTTTAAGTCTGTTTTTGTGCGACTGCGTTCTTGATCCATTTGGTTATTTTTGGGGAATTATAGATCAATTCTTGCTCTAATTGATTTGATTTTAGTCATGGAATGAGTCTGAATCAATTTCTTCCACGAATGATAGATTTTGATCATAATTTTTGGATTTTTTGAGGAATTTTGTTGAACAGGTTGTTCTTCAAAATCAGGGTTGATTTTTGCAAAATTGCTTATTCTAATATGTTTTTGGTATAAATATCTTTGTTCATTGTGTTGGTATACACAATTTGACGCTCTTCTTAGGCCGCATTGGGTTAAAGGTACCAAGGCCATATTATTACCTGGTAGATGCTGGATACACAAATGGTGAGGGTTTCCTCGCCCCATATAGAGGTCAAAAATATTACTTAAATGATTGGCGGGATGGATACCAACCAACCACGCCAAAGGAACTTTTTAACATGAGATATTCCTCTGCAAGAAATGTCATAGAAAGGTGTTTTGGCATTTTAAAGGCAAGGTGGGGAATTTTAATAGATATCTCGTACTATCATGCTGAACTGAAAAACAAGATCATAATGACATGTTGTCCACTTCATAATCATATCAGGAGAGAAATGTCAAATGATCTGTTTAAGAATGATGGGTTAGACGAAACAACCGAAGATGATGGAGACCAAGACGTGGATAATGTCAGTTCTGTTGGGACATCAACTGAGTGGACTGCATTTATAAATAATTTGGCACAACATATGTTTGAGGCTTGGAATGCTACGCATTGACCTTTTATGATTTGTAATGCTAGAAGTTTATCTTTATGGTTTGTAATGAATTTGATACCTATGTTGCATAATATTATGATTAATAATGCTACAACTTGATTTTATGATTTGCATGTTTATTTTACATGTTATTTGTTTATTATTTAATTTCTTTAACAATAGGTATGGCGGATCGAAGTCATAATAGAAACTATCGAAATTGGACAACTATTGAAGATGCCAAGCTTGTGGAGGCTTTGGTTAACATGGTTAATACCGGATGATTTAAAGCAAATAACGGCTTTAAATGTGGATATTTACGGTATCTCGAAAAGGTGTTAAAAGAATTAATTCATGATTTTGGTATATTGGGTAAACTGCACATTGAGTCAAGAATTAAAACAATGAAAAATGATTGGCAAGTGGTCCATGACATGGTGAATGAGACAAATACGAGTGAGTTTGGTAATGATTATTTGAAACAATGTGTAATTGTCAAAGCACTAGTTTGGGAGTCTTACCTGAAGGTACCCGTTATATATTTGTTATATTTGTAGTTATTATTTGATATCTTTGCTAATTAATTTTTATGACATGAAATAGGTACATAAAGAGGCAGCAAAATGGAAATTTCCACAGTTTGAAGACTTGTCTATTGTTTTTGGAAAAGATAGAGCCCAAGGAAGTAGAGTCTGGAATGTTGTTGAGATGGAGGAGCAAGTGAATCTAGAAGAACAAAAATAACAATAAGAGGACACAGAAAGTAGCCATAATGTATGTAATGCTACAGATATACGAATTGAAGAAGGTTCAAGTCGAGGTAGTAAGAAAATAAAAGCCTGAGTTGAGACTCTTGTTGACGGAATGCATAGTGCAACTCTCTTACTTGGAGAGAGATTTAAAAATGCATTGAAAAATATGGTAGATATGGAAATGGATATACAAAACAAGACTGTCATGGTGAATTCTAA
This sequence comes from Cynara cardunculus var. scolymus, assembly GCF_001531365.2. Taxonomy (NCBI): domain Eukaryota; kingdom Viridiplantae; phylum Streptophyta; class Magnoliopsida; order Asterales; family Asteraceae; genus Cynara; species Cynara cardunculus. The sequence goes on along the minus strand of NC_037536.1, from coordinate 3,457,617 downwards.
ACTTGCAAAAATGCAAATCACTTTCTAGAGTGGAAAGGTTCATAGCAATCAAGAAGATAACAAGTAAACCTGATAACGTGTTACCTTTTTAGAGTTTGGAAGAAAGGGAGCGAGAGGAGTGGGTGAGGTTTCTATTGGAAGGTTGATTTTGGTTATGAATTGAAAGCTTGAATTTGGGTTTTGGAAGTAAAGTATGTAGTTAACAATTTCAGATGTTATCAAATCTTAGTAATTTGTAGTAAACAATTTCAGATATTAGCAATATAAGCGAACAGTTTCAAATCTTATCTAAGGTTAGTAATGTAATTTGGTTTAATGGTAATTTTAATTTTAAAGAAAAATGACAAAAAGAAATCATAAAAGACCATTTGTTGATATTTAATTCCGATCCAAAATTCAATTCCATAAACCAAACAAAAAAATTCCAATTCCATCCAACCAACGCAATCAAAAGACATGGTCAAATTCCATCAAAGTCAAATTCATTTGATGAATTCCAATTCCATCGAATTCCATTTTACAAACCAAACGCCTAAGTTATTGTTTTATTATACTAAAGTCTCACCAATAAAAAGCTTTGAAATTAGATGTTCAGAGAAGAGAGAATACCAAAAAACCACAACTTGATAGCAGCAAAATTCAAGGCCAGGATCTCAAATATAATAAGCTACAAACTTAATGTAATTTCCCCCACCCCCCCTGCAGGCCCTGCTCCTCCTAACAATTCGAATTCAAAAACATGAAAAACGTCGTTAAACACCATACAACCAACTATTGGCGRGCTTCGACTTTCTTCTTCTGCCACAGCCTGTCAAGTGCACTATCCGCATCTCCCTGCAAAAACACCCATTTTGCACAAACATGAATTTGATATGTAAAAATAACACTTGTATATATAACAATTATTACCGAAAGATTTAAGCAGAAGGGTAATAGCCATCTGACAAACTCTCAAGTACAAACAGACATGAAAGAAGAATTAAGATCAAACACAAATGTCATCTCTCTCATCCACTTAGAAAGCATTTCCTTTTGACACAAAATGCTTCAGCAGCTTATGACAGAATGCTCTCAAAATCATTCGTCATTGCTAGCTTTAATGCAAGTCATTAACTTATTCTAAAACATTACCACCGCTGGTGTTGCACCATAAAAAAGATGCAAATGAAATCTTATCAATATTTCCATAAAGTAAGCTAGACAAAGGATTTGATGCTTGAAATTTTAACCAAATTGCAAGACCTACCTGGGCTCGCACAAAACCACAGAGGGCAAAAGTGGAGAACTGGCCAGTGTAGCGGCCAGTCTCATCCACATGACCCACATTAACCTGAACAGATGCATGATCCTTTGAAGTGATCAACCTATTAGTAGCAGAACTGCAAAAATACAATCATATTGGTTAAGTCTACTGCATGAACATTGATACATGAGAAAAGGACTCCTTAATAACATACCACTTCCTGGGGATGTACAGATCCATGTTTTGTCCCTCTTCATTCTGCATCTTGGCGATTTCTTCACACAACAACTAATTTTATAGACCAACAAGTTTAAATTAACAACACCAAAAAGAAACAATTTTCAAGGATTGAAAATAAGTATTGTATTTGTCTAATCCAATTTCACTCTTGTAAAGGCCTAAAACTATTTCCAATGTGGTTTATAGGCTATTTAAAATTAAGTCCACGGTTTTATTTTGTCCATATGATTACATCAACTTTATAAATGGCTTCCAACTCCGCTATCTTTGTTCAATAAATAAAAGCAGAAGTATAGGGAGTATAAAGCATGTTTGAGTAGAAAATGAAAATCCACACTACAATTCTGCATACACACACATTGTGGATAGCAAGATCTCTTAGCACTAACTACAAGCATCTAAAACACCTGCCCATTGATCAAATTTCACAAATTTGCAAGCCATTGCATAAAAAGATCAACTTAACTCAGCCATTAACAGGTCCACTGTCATCCATCAAAACATACTCAGTTATCTTTCACAACCTTGACAATTCCCTCAATCACACCCCTCCCCAACAAAATGCACATAGACGCAATCAGCTCACCCATAATATAGATGCAAATATATCATTACCAGGTGTCAAACACATGTTCCATACAAATTTACAAATTTCAAAACACAACCAAAGATCTTAATTACCTTGCTTCAGCTGCGAAGCAAACTTAACTGACTAGAAACCCAATTCAAATCTCCCCAATTCCCTTCTTTTCCGTTCACCTAAGTAACGATTTCTTAATTGGAATGCTACATGTTCATTTACAACCAATGTTACAGCTACAAAACACAAACCATTTAATCAAAGCCTTGATTCTTTAGAAAATCACGAGAATGGGTAAAAACAACGGAAAATATGCAGGGAGGAAAAAATTTCAATAAAAAAAAACTGACTGACAAATAAGAAAACATCTGTTTTATGAATCATAAATCGAAGGTAGATATGAAGAACACAAACCTAGATTGGAAATCGGCGAGATATGAGCTGCTGCTGCTGCGTATTCGGACGGCTTCTGAAACCCTAATCAATTTATAATATAGTAAACTACGATTTTCGTCCCTGTGGTTTGATATTTCTATCTATTTTCGTCCCTGTTTTTTAAAAATTGCTTTTTTGTCCCTGTTGTTTCCATTGCCATCCCTACCTCTAACATCATTAAAAATAGCCGTTAAAAAAGTCTTGATAAATTACATATCTAGTCCTTGTGGTTTATAAAAATTTAAATACTTATTCTTGGATTTCATTTATTATATTAATAAACTATAAATTTGAAACTTACATATATTCTGTTCTTTTTACTTTTTCTTTCTTCATTATAATTTAATATTACATATAACACATACATAGAACGATAATCAAATAAGAACCAACAAAACTCATTTTAAACCAATCTAGGTTTTAGAACGAGTTTAATAAAAAAAAACTCTCGATGTTTTTAAAATAAACTAGAAGCGTACTCGCGCAATGTAGCGAGATACATCGTGTTTTTAATATTTCATTTTATTATTTCTCAGTCGATGTTATAATATGGCTTTATGTGATTTTGAGAAAGCGATGATGTTTTTATTTTTGAATAAAATATATGTTTGACGATATTATAAAAAGTTGACAAAAATATATCGATATTAGTATCAAATTAACTATTTGAAATTCCTCATTTTTTTGTGTAATTTTTTAATCCAATTTTTTTATAATTTAATTTATGTACAATAACGAAATAATTTATATTTGGTTTAATAATATAATTTTTTATAAAGATAATAATTATTTATTTTGTTGGAAC
>NC_037536.1:3436106-3452884 GCF_001531365.2 Cynara cardunculus var. scolymus | reverse complement strand
TATATTTTAGATTTTTTATATTTAAAATGAGATGTTTATCCTGTATTTGATTGTGTTTATCTGCAGTTAGTTACACGAATTCAGTTATAGGATGAAATCGGATAGGGATGAACGGGTTTAAGAGTTTTAAGAGTTTWAGAGTTTTTAAGAGTTTTAGTCAAATGTTTTATAATATAGTATAGATAAATAAAATCTTCAATAAGATAAAAAAATAAAAAATTATTAATTATGATTTTGTTATTAAAAATAAAATTGAATAGAAGATATGCTAATAATGTATATAAACAAATTTCTTCCAGTATTATTAAATGTAAAATCATTTAACAATAATTTCTAAATTAGCATCATTCAGATATCTTTTTTAATATATAACATCGTTAACCCGTTCCACCATCAAAATCTTCTTTTGATACATATACCTTCCATATATAGATTGACACAATTTAGATCAAAATGTTGAATGTTAGAATAAGACTTAGGGGTTGTTTACCAAATGCTTACTTGGATAAGCGTTTATCAAGTTATATTACCTTACCAGATGAATATGATAAGAACAAAAAATCTTACCCGAAAAAAACGAGGCAAGGACCGAGAGTCTTACCCGGTAAGTGAGGGCAATGACTCTTACAACAATCAGCTCTTACCAGGTAAATTGTTGCATAAAAAGCCGTTTTTGTCAACTAAAATCTTACCCGATAATAAATAATAGTATTGAATTTTCCGGTAAGTGCTTACCAGGTAAATGTTTGATAAACGGCCCCTTAGTATGAAACAATATAAATTATTTGGATTTCTATCTCACATCATGTTAATGTTTTTCATCAACGACATATTCATCTTGATTTAATATTTCTGCTTAAATCGATGTGATAACTGGGTTTTGGGTTATGCACTTGAGGTAATTTTTACGTGATTATTATTTGATTATGTGAAAATATGCATATTTATATATGAGAAAATATGAATGCATGATATTGATAATATGCATATGTGTATGCATGATTTATATTGTTAACATGCATGAAGTTTTGAAATATGCATGTATGTGCGCATAAATTATATTATGCCGGTGATTGGGGATGTGTGTGTGTATGTATAAGGTGATTAGAAGAGATATTTCTTCTTCACCGCCTCTTTGAATTTTATATGTTATCTCTTCTAAACCGCCTCTTAAAAGCAATATAAAAAGAGAGTTTGCTTTTGAAGAGGGTTATATTCAAGTTTGAGAAAGAAAACAGTAAGAGAGAAAGTGTGTGAATTTCTTCTAAGAATTCAAAACTGGAATTGGGGTTAGAAGTTGAAGCAGTTTATGTTGCTGTTTTTGTTGTGTTAAGGTGAGTTCTTGTTTTAAAATATCCAGTCTTTGAACTTGTTAAGGGGTCAGATTTTGTGTGGAACTGTTAGTAAATTTGTGCAGTTATTATGTGGTTATTTTCTAGAGATTTAAAGGTTAAAGAGAACCTGTAATCGGACAGTTTTGTCCGATGATGATTTATCGTTGATCAAAGTTTTATTTGATAAAAGTGGTTTTCGGACGGTATTGTCCGATGAAAATATGTTTAAACTTTTAGGATTAAAAGAGTATTTTTGTATCTTTCAAATGAGGTTATAGATCTGGAAAAGATATTGTTTAGATTTTCTTTCAAGACGGTTGTGACATGAGGTCTGTTTTGAAAGAAATGAGTTTTCAAATGTTTCTTCAGGACAGTTATGACTTCGGTCTATTCTGATTTGAAACAATGTTTCTACGAGACGGTTGTGACTTCCGTCTATTCTAGTACAGAACTATTTTGAGGATGTTTCTACAGGACGGTTATGACTTTGTTCTGTTCCAGTATGAAACTAAACGAGTTTTTAAATATTTCTACGGGATGGTTGTGACTTCAGTCTGGTCTGTTATGAAATTAAATGAGTTTTTAAATGTTTCTACAGAACGATTGTGACTTCGGTCTGTTCTGGTGCGAAATTAAATGAGTTTTTAAATGTTTTTATGGGACAGTTGTGACTTAGCGTCTGTTCCGTATGAAACCACTTTTAGGCCATTATTGACTAAAACTACAGATGATGTTTCTTCAGGATAGTTGTGACTTTGGTTTGTTCTGATATGGAACTCTTCATCTGTAGATTTGAGAAGAAAATATAGGTAGCATATTAAAGAGAGTTGTACCATGGGATAAGAGTGACATATCAAGGATAGGTGTACATTTGGATAAGGGTGGCATTTGCATAACTCTGGTTATTATATTAGCAAGAGATAATAGCTCTGGGTTAACATTTCCCTGTGTAACATCCCCAAACTCATATTGCATATAACACATATTTCATTCACATAATACATGTTCAAGCCCACAAAATTCCAAAGTACAAGAAGCTACAATACAAAATACACAACTCAAAAATTCCAAAATACATGCTCTTGTACTACATATCATCTAATATTAAAATACATCTATCGATCTTCATAAGGCTAAGCACATAGAGAGACAATTCACAATTTGTCTTTTTCCTTACTATCATTATATTCAGCATTTCCTGCAATACATAAATGAAAACACAAAATAAGGGTTAGACCTGAAGGTCTAGTGAGATCACTTTTTCCATGTAATTGCAGGGTGAATATTGCCAAAACATTATTCAAATAAAATCATTTCACATAATGAAGTATAAATCCACATTCTGTTTATGTTCATCAGACCTCTAGTTCCAAAGACCAGACTTAGAAAATATTTTAGCAAAAAAGAGGACCAGAGCTCCTCAGGTTCCTCTACCAGAGCTTCTAGTTAAGCCAACCAGAGCCTCTTACTTAAAGTAAAATTCTCAAAACGTTCATAGACCAACACCATGGATAATAGACTAGCTTTTCCAAATATCTTGTACGACCAGAGCTCTGGTTCTACTAGCCAGAGCTTATGGCTTCAAAATGCAAGACCAACCAGAGGCCTTCTAGTCCAACGTATAGGCCAACCAGAGCCCCTTTAGTTTGTCTTCCTTAGTAAAAAAACTTCTAAGCATAAGAAATCTTTGAAAATTCTTTTAAAGTATAATTTTGACACAGAGCTCTTATCTAATAGATACAAAGCTTCTGGTTTAACTAAAACTTTAGTAAAACTAGTATAAATCTCAAATCATCATCCAAAACCCTCTGGTTCTACTATGAGGACCAACCAGAGTCCCTCTGGTTCCTTTCAAGGATCAACCAGAGCCTCTCTGGTTCCTCTTAAATCAAACACTTGTTCAAAAACAGAGTTTATCCAAAACCATTGGCCATAGGCCAAGTTTTCCCCTTCTCAATAGCACCAATACTATCATTTCAAATAAGAACAACATCTCTGAGTCCTCAAATCATAAAGAAGCAAGAACTCAAATCTATTGTAATCTTAAGAGACATAATAGCAAGAGCTATAATAATTCCACACACAAATGCCACTCTTATATCCAAAGGTACACCTCTCCTTGATATGCCACCCTTATAACCAAAGGTACACCTATCCTTGATATGCCACCCTTATCCTATGGTACACCTCTCCTTGATAGGCCACCCTTATTTGCTAATCAAAATCTATGGATTAGTTCCAAACGAAGACATACCAAAGTCACAACCATCTTGATGAAACATCCTTCATAGTTTTATCCACAAAATCTATAGATTAATCCCAAACGAAGACAAACCGAAGTCACAACCATCTTAAAGGAATATCCTCTATAGTTTTTAACCAATAATGGTTTCAAAACAGTTTTATCATTAAAAATTTGAAACTCAAGAACATCCAGTTCTTTCCATCTTATTTCCAAACTCAAAATCTCCTTTAACTTTAAAATAGGATATCATCCATAAACTATTTTCAAGAAGCCAAATCTTCTTTATCTTTTCAAAATAGCTTCCAATTCCAAAATCATAAACACATATTTATAAATTGTTAGAAACAGTTTTACAAATCTTTTTCCCAAATATCAAACCATCAAAACCCAATCAGTTTAAATATTATCATATAAAGGTTTTAGTATCAAAAACTCACTTTTTAAGCACAAATTCATAGATTCAAACACACAGCAGATTCTTCAAACAAGCACAGATTTCCTCGATCACTTTTATGCAACAGTTATTCTTTAAGAATACTCTCACCGCCACACTCTCACCCCTTTTTCTCTCCAAGAAGCTTTTCCAAAAGTAGGATAGGATATGATTTTATCTCTTATCTTCTTTTATATTTCTTAACAAAGGCAATGAGTGGTAATAATAATATTAAACTCTTTTGGGCGGTGGGTTTAATATTTTTAAAACCAACCTTGCTTAATCGGGAAGGTTACCTATTATTATTTAAATAATAGCTTTCATATAAACATGATATCACACATGCACCTTTACGCATTTATCATTTTCTTATGCATGCACAATAATCACATTTTCACATATTGCATACTATTCATGCGCTTAATTAGATAGTATGCATGTCATCACATATTTCACATATAATCACATAAAAGTTACCTTGACCCAGGTTGTCTGAAACCTGATTATAACATTATCTTCCCCTCAAAAGAATTCCATCCCGGAATTCATTTAATCAAACAGCCAAGGGTAACGGGTTCTCATATCAGACTCTAGTTCCCATATTGCTTCTGAACCCTTATGATAACGCAGTGTACCTTTACCAAACTGATTTCTTTATTTCTCAACACCCTGATCTTTCTGTTAGTCACGGCTTCTGGTGCCTCCACAAAATTCATTTTGCTGTCTAGTTTAATCTCTAGAAGTGGTATTGCTAAATTTGGATCGGCCAAACACTTGCGCAAATTTGACACATGAAAGGTGCTGTGAATTAGGTTGAGTTCTTCCAATAGTTCCAACTGATAAGCTACTGGACCAATCCATTTGCAAATTTGAACGGTCGAATGTATCTTGGACTAAGCTTACCTTTCTTCCCAAATCTCATAATACCCTTCCACGGAGATACTTTTAACATCACAAGGTCACCCACGTTGAATTCAATCGGTTTTTGTCGCTTATCGGCATAGCTTTTCTGACAGTCTTGTGTTGTCTTAATTCTTGCACGAATCTGTTCAATCTTTTTCAAAGTTACTTGAACAATCTCGGGACCTGTCAGTTGTCTTTCACTTACCTCATTCCAACACAACGGTGTTCGGCATTTTCGTCCATACAATGCTTCATACGGTGCCGCTTGGATGCTGTAGTGGTAACTGTTATTGTAAGCAAATTCTATCAATGGTTAGTGATCCTCCCACGATCCTCCGAAGTCAATAACATAGGTTCTTAACATGTCTTCGAGAGTTTGAATAGTTCTTTCGCTTTGTCCGTCTGTTTGAGGATGATAAGTCGTGCTCAATCGAATTTGAGATCACAAGGCTCTTTGCAAACTTTCCTATAATTTCGAAGTAAAACGACTGTCTCTATAAAAAAATGATGGATAATGGAACACCGTGTTTAGTTACAATTTCCTTGATGTAGATCTGAGCCAACCTTTTTAAAGAATAAGTTTCTTTCATCGGTAGGAAATATGCAGACTTTGATAAACAATCCACTATTACCCAAATTGCATCATATCCTTTCGGGGTTCGGGATAACTTCATGATAAAGTCCATCGTAATGTGGTCCCATTTCCAGACTGATATTTCCAATGATTGCAGATTTTCATATGTCTCTGGTGCTTGATTTTAACTTGTAGACAAATTAAGCATCATTCCACGTATTTTGCAATATCTTTCTTTAATTCTGGCCACCAATAAAATGGTTTCAAATCCTTGTACATCTTATTGGTGCCTGGATGGATGGAGTAACGAGACTTGTGACTTTCATCGAGGATGGTCTCTCGTGTACTCCCATAAATTGATACCCATATCCGGCCTTGGAAACCTAAAATCCCTTCATTATTCGGCTTCATGATGGAAATCATTTTACCCCACTCTTTCTAACTTCATGTGTTCTTCTTTCATAGCCTCTTTCTAACATTTCAAAATATTTTGATGAAGATCGGTAGTTAAGCTAACCTTCATTGTTATGGCTTTGACTGTTCCACTTCTTTCTTTTCGGCTCAAGACATCGGCTACCACATCGGCTTTCCCAGGGTGATAGAGGATTTCACAGTCATAATCGTTAACGAGTTCGATCCATCGACGCTGCCTCATATTCAATTCCTTCTGATTGAACAAGTGTTAGCTCCATTATTCCTATCTTGTAAAAGTATAGAAAAAGTATATTGTAAGTCTTGACAGAAGGTTATCTCCACATAAGACAACAGAGGACTAGCAACAGAAGCCGTTTGATCGAACAAGTGAAAAGTGGCAGAACCTCTGATGTGTCTCACAGAGGTTCTGGAAAATGGTCCTCTGTCAAAAAGAACACGCAAGTCATTTACAACAGAGCCTCTGAGATGGCTCACAGAGGATCTGCGGATTTGGTCTTCTGTGAAGTTTCTGTTCTGTCTGTTTTCAAAGGTTGTTAGTCGCATGTGCTTTTCATGTGACTAGGGAATAATCGACTTTATTTGGACGACTCAGATGAAGACACGCGTCAAAATCTTGTCACCAAGGTCGTTAGGAACTAGTATAAATAGCGGATAGGATCTTTGTAATCGGTGGTGCTTCCAGTATTGTAATCGTCAAAATTTTCAATTGAATCAATTGAAAAACCTTTGGAGCAATCTTCTTGCATTCATCTTCTTCATTGAGACTGTGTGTTCTTGGTGTGTTTAATCACTTACTCATTCTGTTTTGCTCTTATTAATTCTTCCGCTGCACTTCAATTGTTTTTAGAGCTTGTTTAGAGTGTTAGATCAATATCAAAGTTGAATTCAGATCCAACAACAAGTGTTGCAAGCTCTTGTGATCGGTGTAAATCTGACATTTGATTCCCTAGAAGTAGTGTCTCCATATTTTTAGTGCGAAGACCACTGCTGCCAATCCCATATCATGAGTTGGGTATTTCTTTTCATGATCCTTTAGTTATCGGGATGCATATGATATGACTTTTCCTCTTTGCATCAAGACATGGCCCAAACCAAGCTTTGATGCATCGCTATATACCACAAAATCTTTTGTTCCATCGGGTAAAGTCAATATTGGGGAACTGCAGAGATGATCTTTCAGTAACTGGAAAGCCTTCTGTTGTTCTTCCCCCCACTGAAACTTAACATTCTTCTGGGTTAACTTGGTCAATGGCACTGCTATTTTAGAAAAATCTTGAATAAACTTGCGGTAATAGCCTGCCAATCCTAAAAAGCTTCGGATTTCAGATGGAGTCTTTGGTGCCTCCCATTTTCCAAATATCTCGATCTTAGCTGGATCCACTTTTACCCCTGCCTCTGATATAACATGTCCAAGGAATTGAACTTCCCTTAACCAAAATTCACACTTTGACATCTTTGTGTACAACTTTTCTATTTTCAAGAGTTCAAGTATCAATCGAAGATGTTCAACATGCTCTTCTTTGGTCTTAGAGTATATGAGAATATCATCAATAAATATGATAATGAATTTATCAAGATATTCCTTGCATACTCGATTCATTAAATCCATAAAAGCTGCAGGTGCGTTGGTTAAACTGCATGGCATAACTAAGAATTCGTGGTGTCCGTACCTGGTTCGGAAAGATGCTTTGGCAATGTCTTCCTCTTTAACTTTGAGCTTATGATAACCTGATCGTAAATCAATTTTGGAGAAGTAACTAGCTCCTACTAGTTGATCAAACAAGTCATCAATTCTTGGCAACAAATATTTGTTCTTAATTGTCAGTTTGTTCAGTTCTCGGTAATCGATACACATGCGCATAGAACCGTCTTTCTTTTTCACAAATAAAATTGGAGCTCCCCATAGTGAAGCACTCGGCCTGATAAATCCTTTGTCAAGTAAATCTTTTAACTGTGTGACCAATTCTTTTAGTTCAGACAGAGCTAATCGATATAGTGCTTTGGCTACCGCGCTGCTTTGGGTATTAAATCAATCTCAAATTCAATAACTTTGTCTGTTGGTAATTCGGATAAGTCCTCTGGAAAGACTTCTGGATATTCACTAACAATCAAAATCAATTCTTGCTTCCCTTTTTCTTTCTTTGTATCAATAACATAGGCTAGAAACCCCTGACATTTCTTTTGAATACACTTCCTGGCTTTCATCACAGTTAACAGACCGGTATGATGATTCTGATGATCACCATATATAACAATTGACCCTCTGTTTGGCAAGATTATTCTGATCATCTTTTTATCACAAACAATACTGACTTGATTTTCTACCAACCAGTCCATTCCTACTACTATATCAAACTATTTCATGGGCATGGGGAATAATCTGATCGGTAGCTCACATTCCTTAATCATAATAGTGTAGTTATCAAACATACAATTCACAGATACTTGACCATTAGTAGTATCAACTACTAACTTATCGTCAAGAGGCACAGAATTCATACGAGCACATAGAGCAAAAGATGGGGATACAAACGAGAAGTTTGCACCCGAGTCAAATACACTTTAGCATATAATGAATTCACGAGGAATATACCTATCACTACATTTGGTGTAGTTTCAGCTTCATGTTTGGTCGAAAAGATCGACCCCGCGCCCCTTCCGATCCTCCTCTACCCATACTTGGTCTTCCACGGGCACTCGATGTATTGCTTCACATGGTTAGCTGCGGAGCTTTCAACTACAGGCAGTTAGGCCTAAGATGATTTGGGGAGTTGCAGTTAAAACATCTCTTGGTCATTGGGCAGTTTCGGGACAAATGTCCTGCTTCACCACATTGATAGCACTTTCTTGGATCAGTTTTGCAATCACCCTGATGAATCTGATGACAGCGAGGACAAGCTTTCTTACTAACTCTTTGTACAGGCCTGTTTCCATACTTTACAGCTCTGTTTCCATACTTTACAGCTTTTGGCCCTCTGTATCATGTTGATGGACCTTCCCATTTCCTCTTCTCCATCACTTTTCCATCTTCTTGGCGGTTCTTATTCCTCTCATTTACTTCTGTTGCATCGACAGTTAAGGAGAAGGTAGACTGGTTCATAGCAATTACAAACTCTCGGATTGATGGCTTCAATCCCCAAATGTATCTCTCCACTTTTCTTGATTCAGAAGAAATATAATGCTCTGCAAACCGTAAATATTCAATAAATTTCTCTGTATATTCTCGGACAGATATGGTGCCTTGTTCTAGTTTCAGAAAGTCTTCTTCCATCTGTCATATAGCAGCTTTAGGAAAAAACTGTTCTTTAAATCTGTTAACGAATTCTGCCCTGGTCAATGTCTGTAGGATGTCTATTCTGGCTAGAGATTCCACCTCCCACCAAAACAGTGCATTTGACTTTAATACAGATACTTCAAACCTGACTTTATCTATCTCTGCACATGGAATGGTATTAAATACAGACTCTCTCTTTGATCCAACACATAGCTTTGATTGGATATCTTTTCTCCTGAGAAAATTGGTGGTTTACAAGTTAAAAACATTTTAATATCCCCTTCTTTATTGTTGATAATTGGAACTGATGGATTAACTTCTATTCTGCCTGTTTCAATTCTGGCAGGCATCCTCATAATGGAAGTCAAGGTTTCCCTTAGCTTTCCCATTTCTTTCGCCAACATGTCTCTAGTCACGTACTCAACTTGAGGCATCTGTTCCTGATTCATATTCTCATAATTGGATTCTCCTTGGTCTGTATTGACATCTGCATGACTGTCTCTGACTCTGGTCTGCCCTCTGTCTCTACCACTGCCTCTGCCTCTGCTTTTAGATGTACCAACAAGAGCAAGGATAGTGAAATTCTTTTCCTTATTGGCATTGGGGCGGGTGATTCTTTCAGACCTTCTGGATCAAGTAGTCATATGTAAATATCAAAGGTAATAAACATATTTTCACATTCCCAAATATAATAAAGTGTCCAAGTTTAGTTATGTATCTATAGATTCAAAATTACATTGGCCAGATGTAATCTGAATATACCTTACACACTGATCTCTTAACTTATCATATTTATACCAAAGGTGCTAACTATGTCTAGGACCCTAATATGTAGTGAAATAGTTTAAGTCTAGGCATCATGTATGTGAATACCTAAATCCCTTAAACTCAGGCTCTGATACCACTTCTATAACACCCTCAAACTCACATTGCATATAACACGTATTTTATTCACAGAATACATGTTCAAGCCCACAAAGGTCCAAAGTACAAGAGCTACAATACAAAATACACAACTCAAAAATACCAAAATACATTCTCTTGTACTACATATCATCTAATATTAAAATACATCCATCGATCTTCATAAGGCTAAGCACATAGAGAGACAATTCACAATTTGCCTTTTCCCTTACTATCATTATATTCAGCAGTTCTAGAAATACATATTTGAAAACACAAAATGAGGGTTAGACTTGAAGGTCTAATGAGATCCCTTTTTCCATGTAATTGCAGGGTGAATATCACTAAAACATTATTCAAAAAAAAAATCATTTCACATAATGAAGTATAAATCCACATTTTGTTTATGTTCATCGGACCTCTAGTTCCAAAGACTAGACTTAGAAAATATTTTAGCAAACACTCTGGTCCTCTACCAGAGCTTCTAGTTAAGCCAACCAGAGCCTCTAACTAAAGTAAAATTCTCAAAACGTTCATAGACCAACACCATGGATAGTACATTAACTTTTCCATGTATAAAAATACATTTTAAAAAGATCTTGTATGACCAGAGCTCTAGTTCTACTAGCCAGAGCTTCTGGCTTCAAAATGCAAGACCAACCAGAGGCCTTCTTGTCCAACGTATAGGCCAACCAGATCCCCTCTAGTTTGTCTTCCTTAGTAAGAAAAAACTTCTAAGTATAAGAAATCTTTGAAAATTCTTTTAAAGTATAATTTTGACACAAAGATCTTATTTAATAGATACAAAGCCTCTGGTTTAACTAAAACTTTAGTAAAACTTGTATAAATCTCAAATCATCATCCAGAACCCTCTGGTTCTACTATGAGGACCAACCAGAGCCCCTTTGGTTCCTTTCAAGGATCAACCAGAGCCTCTCTGGTTCCTCTTAAATCAAACACTTGTTCAAAAACAGAGTTTATCTAAAACCATTGGCCATAGGCCAAGTTTTCCCCTTCTCAATAGCATCAATACTATCATTTCTAATAAGAACAACATCTCTAAGTCCTCAAATCACAAAGAAGCAAGAACTCAAATCTATTGTAATTTTAAGAGACATAATAGCAAGAGCTATAATAATTTCACACACAAATGCCACCCTTATATCCAAAGGTACATCTCTCCTTGATATGCCACCCTTATCCCATGGTACACATCTCCTTGATATGCCAACCTTATCCCATGGTACACCTCTCCTTGATGAAACAGCCTCCATAGTCTTATCCATAAAATCTATAGATTAATCCCAAACGAAGACAGACCGAAGTCACAACCATCTTGAAGGAATATCCTCTATAGTTTTTAACCAATAATGGTTTCAAAACAGTTTTATCATTAAAAATTTGAAACTCAAGAACATCCAGTTCTTTCAATCTTATTTCCAAACTCAAAATCTCCTTTAAATCCTTCAAATAGGATATCATCCATAGACTATTTTCAAGAAGCCAAATCTTCTTTATCTTTTCAAAATAGCTTCCAAATCCAAAATCATAAACACGTATTTATAAACTGTTAGAAACAGTTTTACCAATCTTTTTCCCAAATATTAAACCATCAAAACCCAATCTGTTTAAATATTATCATATAAAGATTTAAGTATCAAAAACTCACCTTTTAAGCACAAATTCGTAGATTCAAACACACAACAGATTCTTCAAACAAGCACAGATTTCCTCGATCACTTTTATGCAACAGTTCTTCTTTAAGAATACTCTCACCGCCACACTCTCACCCCTTTTTCTCTCCAAGAAGTTTTTCCAAAAGTAAGATAGGATAAGATTTTATCTCTTTCCTTTTTTTATATTTCTTGACAAAGGCGGTGAGTGGTAATAATAATATTAAACTCTCTAGGACGGTGGGTTTAATATTTTTAAAACCAACCTTGCTTAATCGGGAAGGTTGCCTGTTATTATTTAAATAATAGCTTTCATATAAACATGATATCACACATGCACCTTTACGCATTTACCATTTTCTTATGCATGCACAGTAATCACATTTTCATATATTGCATACTATTCATGCGTTTAATTAGATAGTATGCATGTCATCACATATTTCACATATAATAACATAAAAGTTACCTTGACCCAGGTTGTCTGAAACCCGGTTATAGCACTCTGTGACTTGAGAACTTAAAGATATTGTTCTTATTGAAATAATAACATAGTTGTTATTGAGAAGGGGAAAATGGCTTATAGCCAGAGGTATTATTTGCCGATGATTTCAAATGATTTTAATGAAATTAGAGTATTCGTTTTATAATTGATTGAGAGAAACAAGTATTTGATCAGAACTAGAAGAACTCTGGTTGGTCTGTAGGACAGACCAAAAGACTTTTGGTTGTATGGAAGAATCTTTTCAAGAATGTGTTCGGAACCAGAGGGGCTCTAGTAGGTCTTGAGAACAGATCAGAGGACTCTGGTTATGCGAGAAACTTTTAAAGTGTTTTCGGAAATATTGTGGTTCAGAGGCTCTGTATCGGGAAGTTGGTCATGCATTAAGTCTTTCAAGTGTTTTCAAGATTTACATGACCCAGAAGCTCTGTATGTACTATACAGAGGCTCTGTGTCATGAAAGTTGTATTTTTAAACTTTTATGTTTAAGCTCTGTATTTAAGTACGGTGTCCGATCTCCGTGTGTCCAAAAGTAGAGTCTAAGCTTTGTATTTGAGTATGGTGTCTGAGCTCTGTCTTTTGAAACTTAATTTATTATAACATCTTTCAAGTCTGTCAATAAAACAGGTAATCAAAGGAGCTTTGTTTATATTTTAGTAATCTTTTTTCTTAAATTTCTATTCTAGTCTATTTGGATCAGAGACTCTAAACGTCAAGAGGGTCTATGGTTAAATGAAAGACTTGGTCATTTTGAGAATTTGAGTACAGAAGCTCTGGTTGGTCAGAGCAGAGGATCTGGACGTTTAGAGGAGATGGTAAATAAAAGAACTATGTCCCTCAGAGACAGAGAAGCTCTGGCCTTTAGTAACCAGAATGACGTTGGTCTTTAAGAACCTGGGGAGTTCTGACCAGTTGAGCCAAAGGAGTTTTGCATCTCTGTATTTTATACGTGATACATATTTCAAAGAACATGATTTTGTTTATATGAAAAGTTGATTTTAAATAAATTTTGGTGATCTTCACCCTTAATTGCAAAGAAAGGGTTATCTCACTAGACCTTCCAATCTAACCCTCATTTTGCGTTTTAAATATGTATTGTGAGACCAACAGGGTCTAGGGATGTTAAGGGGAAGAGGAAAATATGATTATTTTCCTTATATGATTATCTGCTGTCTTGAAGATCAATTTGTTATTTTGAAGATACATGTTGTCATACATGTGATAGTACAGGGTTTTCTTTTGGAATTTTTCAGTTGTGAATTTTGTACATATAGAAACTCTGTACTAGTGGGACCAATGTGGTGTAATCTGTATTTCTTTTATATGAAATATATGTTATATGCAAATGTGGAGTTTGGGGTGTCACAAAAGGTGGTATCAGAACTTGAGTTTAAGAGATTTAGGTATTTAAAGCATGATGCTTAGACACTTAAACTATGTTATTTGCATATTAAGGGTCCCGAATATAGATATCACCATTAGAAATAAATATGGTAGGTTAAGAGGACAGTACGTAAAGTGAATTCAAATTAAAAATGGCCAATGTAATTATGAATTTAACAGGTACATATCTGTACTTGGATACTTTATTATATTTAGGGAATGTGATTACGTGAACTTTAATAAATGAGTACATGCAAGCAAGTCGGTCTAGAAGGTTTGAAAGGATCTCCCACCCTGACCCTGATAATAGATAGGAATCTCCCAATCATACTCCAACCGGTGCTTTTGAAGTCAGAGGCAGAGGTAGAAATAGAGACAGAGGCCGAGGGAGAGGCAAACAAAGTCAGTCAGAGATCCACCTAGAGCAAGGTGAATCTATTTCAGGGAATGCCCATCAAGAGCCAACATCTCAACCAGAGTATGTAACCAGAGATGTTCTGGCTGAGGAAATGAGCAAACTAAGAGAGACTCTGGTGTCTATTATGGGAGTACCAGCCAGAGTAGAGATAGAAAGAGTGAAAATAAATCCTTCGATTCCAGGAGTGAGTCAGAGAGGGTGTTGGGTCTGATTTTCAATGTTAAATTGTATTCGTCTTGAAAGTTAATATTGACTATAATTGTTTAGTCATCGTGTTTGACTTTCCTTGTGTAGTTTGACTTTGACTAGAAGGGTTCAATCTTTGACCCTATATATACATTTTGTCTTTAGGGAGTTTGTAAGTAAGAGCTCATTTGAAAAACTTATGCACATATATTGAAAGTTGACTTATTGACTTTCACTCTCCTCTCCTCTCACAGTGTTCTTAATATTCATACATATTTGCCATGGATTCATAGAGTTTTACTCGAAGATTGATCATTGTGGACTTTCAATTGGTATTAGAGCAGGATGTGCAAGAAATCCTAAGAAGAAATCAACAGATTTTGAAGATCGTGTGAAGAAAAGTTTCTGGAATTCTTAATATTCATCTTGTTCTTCATTTTTTTTTTTGAGTTTGATCCGATTTTTTTTTCAAAATTTTGTGTTTTTGTGTTAAAATCATGATCAAACTGTTCGTAATCACGTTGTAATTCTTTGTTATACACAAAGTTTTGTGTTTTGATCATTATTTTTCGAGTTTTGGTGGAATTTGTGTTTTTAAAAAGTTTTGTGTTCTCGAATTTTTTTCAAAAAAGTCAATGTTTTAATCCTTTTTGGTTAATATTTTGTTGGTTTTTGTGTGTTTTTGTTATTTTTTTTCTAATTCAAGCCCATATCCAGTTGGGCCTTTGCACGGTTTAGGTAAGACCCACTTCTAGCAAAGCAACCCTTCACCCGAGTTCTTCATTCATCGCTCAACACATCTTGAATTAATCTAAATCGGAAGCTACCTTAACCGGATTTGATCTACATCGAAGACTTCTTTGATCGATTTTGTCCTTAATTGCACACCTTTATAACCAGTTTTGACTTAGTTGTTTTTCCATATTGAAATCCGTTCCTTCTTCATCTCAGACCTTGTTCGATTTGGACTTAATAAAATTTTGGACTAAATAAAATTTTGGACTTAAAAATCACTCACAGACCTGTTCGATTTCATCTTTATTGCATACTTTCGATTTTGAGATCTGTTGTCTTGTAAATCACACAGCAAGGTCTTTCTCGGACACCACTTCAATCGATTTAGGCATAAACCCGTATTTGACTTGATGTTCATCGCATGGTTCCTTGTTCGGACATGGTTTAAAACGCTCAAAGTTACTTCATTTGAGTTAAATCGCTTAACAACCGGATTCATCTCGGTAGCGACCAACTTTCCTCGCTCACTGCCTTGATTGCAAGCTAGTCTTCTCGGCCAATCCCGCTCAAGTATGTGTCCTGGTAGCTTCTTTTCTCGGCCAAGGCTTATCTGGATTACGTGTTCCTCAACTCAGTCGCGATTTGCTTGTTTTCTCGGTCATCATCAGACACTACCTTGTCCATATTACATTCC
Source organism: Cynara cardunculus var. scolymus (assembly GCF_001531365.2). Classification (NCBI taxonomy): domain Eukaryota; kingdom Viridiplantae; phylum Streptophyta; class Magnoliopsida; order Asterales; family Asteraceae; genus Cynara; species Cynara cardunculus. Next base: position 3,437,192 of record NC_037536.1, on the reverse strand, counting down.
TCCTCAGCCAGGACTAGTCACGGGCTTCATTATCCCGGATACCTACCTCGATCAACATCGCACACAATCTTGACCTAAATCGAAGATAACTCTATTCTATTTCATCTAAATCGCTGTCAACTCTGTTCGATTTTCATCCTAAATCGCTCACTGACCTAACCGATTAAGACTTCACTGTTTTCACTAAAATCACACTTAACAAGGATACTCCTTTCATCGCTCAAAGGCATCCAGATCAAGTCTTCTCCACCTATCCTAATTCTTTTGGGTCCTAACATCTTGTTTTAATTTGGGCTTTGTGTTATCAAGCCCTTAGAATTCCTAGCCCATTTTTTTTTCTTTTCACTTAGTCCATTTTGTTAATTGTTTAGATTTTTTTACACAATTTTTTTCTTTTTCAAATTTTTTTTGGATCACAATTTTTTTTTGGATTTCAAGTTGTATCTGATTTTTCACCAAAACTTTTGTTTTTTTTTTGAGGATTTCATTGTTTTATCTGTTCTGAACTGATTTGAACTATTTTTGAAATTTGTGATCTGATTTGAGTTGCGTAAATTGTTTTTAATCAGTTTTAACTGTTCCTGACTGTTTTTACTGATTTTTGACAGTTTTTACTGATTTTTGATAGTTTTCGCTGATTTTATGTTTTCTGAACAGTTTTTGAGTGTTTCAGATTTTTTTGAGCTTATTGATTGCATTTTGATTTCTTTAACTGATTTCACTTTGCATTAGATTCTTTGATCAATTGCTGATTTTTGAAATGACAACTTTTTACGAGAGGGAATATAAAGTGTTTAAAGAGAAATACTGTAACACCCCAATTTTAAAAAACAGAGCGGAAACAGGAAATTAAAATAAATTGACCCACGCGGGGAAAAAGGTACAGCGTTAACAAAATAAATAGAAAGGCATTAAATTACAACATATTAATCTACACAATCCTATGTCTAGATTAAAGTCAGGTGTTTCTATTGTCTCCAACAAAATGCTAAATAGTTCAAAAATTCAACGCTCCAAAACACCAAAAGCCTTAGCTACACAAGAAGCCCCATTTCCGAGACCACGCTCCCCCTCAACCCATATTAG
>NC_037536.1:3429657-3434056 GCF_001531365.2 Cynara cardunculus var. scolymus | reverse complement strand
GCAAAATAAATAAAATACTAAACTCCTAATATATATAAAACACGCATATATATACATATAAATAAGAGTAGGGACATAAACCACGCAAACGGGACAGAAGAATTCCCGACGGATAAGAAATGGAGAACGAGGGAGAAGAAGAAATTCCAAGGTGTTACAATCCTCCCCACCTTGGATTAAATTTCGTCCTCGAAATTTTTGTTCATGACGAATAAGTGTGGGTAATGCCTCTTCAAGTCCTCTTCCGCTTCCCAGGATGGCTTCCGGTTCTTCCACGCATCGGTTGTTCTCACCATGTTCTTAAGTCGAAGCATTTCAACTTCCATTTCAAATAGCTGACCCTAAATACTAAATCAACCAAGCCAATCGAACCTACAACATCATCTGGGGTGGGATGTAAGCATATTTGTCTTCTATTCCAAAGGGTAGAGCTGCTGTTTCTGTACAGACCCAGACTTGTGCAAAAGCGTGAGCGAAAAGGTTTTGCATGGGTGAACAAAACATGTAGTCAATGGTTCACGTGTTTAGACCAGCCCAATTTTGAAAGCAATAAGTGCCTCCATTTTCTTTGATGCAGTGATGCTGTTGGGTCGTTGGCCGACGGAATCAAAGCAGCCTAGCTGCTGTTCGACGCAGCATCCGTCGTGAAATTGAAGCAGCAACCACAGCTGTATCGTTCTTCTTCTTTTCTTTGGCGAAGCAGCAGCCTACCGTACCATTTTCCTTCGGCTTTTCCACCAAAACAGAAGCTGCTAACAGCAGCTGCATCAAGTGCTGTCTGCAGTACTCTTTCTTTCGCCTCGATCATCTATAGCAACAGCAGGTTACTACCTGCGTCTTTCTCGCTTCCATTCGAAACAGCAGCAACAACAGCAAAGGGGAGAAGCTGATGTGTTCCTTCTTCGTCTCGGCCGTCGATCAACAGCAAAATAGCAGCAGCAAGCTGGCTGCGTTTTGCGGCTGCGTTTTGCGTGGCACGGACAGCAGCAGCAGCAGCAAGTTGGCTGCATTTTTGCATGGCACGGACAGCAGCAGCAGCAGCAGCAAGTTGGCTGCGTTTTTGCGCGTCCCAGACCACTCAGCAACTGTCGGCGTCGGCGTCGACCTCGACCTCTCCGTGCCTCGGACTTCACCGGACAGCCAACTGTGCAGCTTCTGCTGTTCCTTTGCTCTTTACCATAAGCCTTCAAGATTGACACGTAAACTCCAAGCCCAACTGAACCTCCTTGTGCATTCATTTCATCAAGAACATTATTCGCCTTTTCTAATAACCCTAGATTAACACAAGCACTAATAATACCATACCCAACAGACTTTTCAACTATAACAGTTGTGGATTCTAACTTCTGAGCTTCAAGTATCAAACTTGCTAAAGCCTTGATGCTTCCATGCGTAAGATATCCTTTCACTATTTCACCATAAGTTCTTGAAGAAAGTTTAAAACTTTACCATCTAATTCCCTCAATCTTCGCAATATAGTAGCTGAAACAGATTCAAGATTACTTGATTTCACATACCCACTAATCAAGTTACTAATAAACACTCTTTGATCAGAAAAACCAAACTTAGATACCAGGTCTTCTGATTCAATTATCTTTGTCTCAAGTCCTTTTATTGCATATACATAAACAAGGCAGCCAAAACTTGTCTCATCTGGATGAACACCCAACACAAACATTGTGTCGAGCACCTTCTGGGCATCAGTAACCGATTCAAACTCATGGCAACAACCCTCCAAAGCAGCGTTACAAGCAGCCAAATCAGGCCTCAATGAATCTAACTTTTCTTCCTTTGCAATCCTACAATTCTTGTTAAAAACCTCGAGAAACTCACAAAATTTACCAATTTTCCTATTGATCACTACAAGAGCATCACCCCACATACCAAAAGGAATAAAATACCTATTCTTGAACATAGACTTAACCAATGCAAAAGCAGGGGAACCATTTGTAACCTTCATTGAATCTAAGAAAGTCTCAACTGTTCTAGGCTTCAACATATCTGGGTTTATCTCCAACACAAACATCAAAGATGCAAATGCCCTTTTGAGATTGTGCGTATCATTCTTGACCGAACACATATGGGTAATCAATGAGTTAAGGAGAGGCTTACTTGGTAATGACGATGAAAGTGATTTGAAGCACTTCCAAGCTTCACCTGTGCTGTTTTCCTGGAGAGACAATTGAAGAGTGGATTGAAGATTGGGCTTCTGCAGGTTATCTACGGCTGTAGGTTTTGGGGTTTTGTCGACAGGATTTGGAGTTTCTTTAACTGGGGGTTTCTTACAGCAAAGATTGAAGGCTGGAGGAAGGAATAAAGGGAAGGTGGAGATGGGGTTTCTGGTGCAGAAGAGAAGTATCGGAGCAAAGGAAAACTCTTCTCCACATCGTCGTCCTCCCCGGTTAATCTTCAAATCCTTTAGGATGATTTTCTGACATGATAATTCACACATACCGTGTACCATTGCTCGAAAATCTGGTTCTGCACTAGACCATGCTACCGCACGTTGTTACTTGCTTCCCCATGTTACAAGGTTTCCTCCAAGAGAGGTGCAGTACCCTGTTGTTGATCTATAATCAATAGGTGATGCAACATAGCTTGCATCAATATAATCTTCAAGGGTCACACTATTGCTTCTTTCGAATAAAATTCCTTTTCCTGGTGTTCCTTTGAGGCACTGTAAAATCCAGTGTGCAGCTGGGAAGTGAGACTCCTTTGGATTATGCATGAACTGTCTGATCACACTTTCAACATATGTTACATCTGGTCTGGTATGAGAGAAGTATATGAGTCGCCTTACAAGACGCTGGTACATTTCTTTGTTCACCATGCCATCTTCTTCTGTGTTTCCCAATTTAATGTTCGGGTCTATAGGAGTTACTTTTTGGTTTACATGCACCTTATACTGTTTCTAAGAGCAAATTAGTAACATGCTTCTGCTGACCTATAAAAATCCCCTTTCTGGAATGAGCAACTTCAATTCCAAGGGAAGACTTCAATTTTTCCCAACGTCTTGATCTCAAATTCTTTGGCTAGACATCGACTCAATAGTTTAGAACAATTTATTAAGATCAGAGGATACAGTCATATTTCTCCTTCAGTTGGTAATTCAAAAGTGAAATCTGGCGCTCGAAAGGCGGGTACTCTCCCTGACTCACGTCATTACAAGTATTTTAGCAGAACTGGATGTCTCCCTCTACCAACGAAGTCTCTTATTTAAAACCTACTGCCAACAGAAAGCAAAGAGGTTCTGACAGCTTGTTCCCCTCTCCCTCCACGTGGACAGAAAAGGCCTAGAATTATTTCTTGTTGATCCCCAATTATTTACCCAGCCTTACTACTACTAATGTATTTAAAATAACACTATTCTCGCAACATCAAAACCTGTTGTAGTACCCTCCCCCCCCCCCCTTCTTCTTCTTTTTTAAAACCCAAACATGGTAGAATGAAAGATACTTACCAAAGCTGCTACCACCACCTTGGTCATTTATTGCAAACATGGAGGTTCCAGTAAAAGCAATCAGCAGATATGAGTTGCTTAAAGCACAGAATATGCATTTTTATAGCAGCATTGACTATCTAAAAACAAAAATTTACCATTCAACACTCTAATCTTGTATCCCTAAAAACAATCCACTTTGTCTCTTCTAATTCCCCATTCATTCTCATCCAAAGTGGACTCTCCTCCAAATATGTGAGCAGACTCTCTCAACATTCAGTTATCATGGAGACAAAATCTCAATACAAAATGAAATGTTTACAGAATCCAACTAATTGATATCTAGTAAGAACATTTGATCATATAGGGTAGGAAGAACACAAGACTAACGTAATACGAACTAACATATTCATAATCCTTGTAATAACAGTGAGTTTAAGTACACTTATGTAATAACTTGCTCAAAATAGCATTAGCTAAGTGAAATTTTGAATAGGTTATACATAAGAGTTCTTGACACCATCGTCACAGTTCATGAACGGAGTAACTCCGATGCCCCTAGTGCTCTCTTATCTTAAAAGGTCTACCCACCATGCACAAATTAACACCTACAATTTCAGCTTAAGTCTAGGCACTTTAATCCTATACCTAGTTCGCTTAAACTAGCGCTCTGATACCAACTTGTAACACCCCAATTTTAAAAAACAGAGCGGAAACAGGAAATTAAAATAAATTGACCCACGCAGGGAAAAAGGTACAGCGTTAACAAAATAAATAGAAAGGCATTAAATTACAACCTATTAATCTACACAATCCTATGTCTAGATTAAAGTCAGGTGTTTCTATTGTCTCCAACAAAATGCTGAATAGTTCAAAAATTCAACGCTCCAAAACACCAAAAGCCTTAGCTACACAAGAAGCCCCATTTCCGAGACCACGCTCCCCCTCAACCCATATTAG
>NC_037536.1:3418762-3427627 GCF_001531365.2 Cynara cardunculus var. scolymus | reverse complement strand
GCAAAATAAATAAAATACTAAACTCCTAATATATATAAAACACGCATATATATACATATAAATAAGAGTAGGGACATAAACCACGCAAACGGGACGGAAGAATTCCCGACGGATAAGAAATGGAAAACGAGGGAGAAGAAGAAATTCCAAGGTGTTACAAATACGATAAAGTAAATTATGAGCTTAACAAGAACATATCATGGATAATTCGTTTTACTGATTGTAATGAGAAAGAGAAGGAAGAGAAGAGAGTTTTGCAAGAAAAACTTAATGATCTTATGAAGGCTGTTTCTGATCCACAAGAGATTATAAGATTGAAGAAAGAGATTGAAGGACTTAATGTAAAATTAAATTCCGCAAAAGAAGATTCAGCTGAATAGTTAAAAGTTTGAATTAAATCGAACAAAGATTTGTTCAACAAACTTCAAGATGTTCAAAATGAATTGAGTGCTGAAAAGAACTCTCAAAGTAATATTCATCAAGAAGTTAAGAAATTAAATGAGAAACTAAATGAGAAACTCTGTCAATCTGAGAGTGATTTAATTGAAGTCAGAAAATTACTGGAATTAGAGAAGAAAAAAGGTTCTGAAAGCTGAGAAAAGTGTAAGTGATGAAAGGACTGTTTTTGAGAAAGAGAAGAAGAAAATTATTGAAGTTGAGAGAAGATTTGATATTGAACGCATATCTTATGAGAATAAGATCAACTCTTTAGAGTAAAACGCTAAAATGCTATTGAATTAGATCTCTAATTTTGAGCAGCTGATCATCTTGGAACGAGCCAAGATTGATAAAGAAAAGAATGACATCAGAGAAGAATTTCTGAGCCAGAATCAGGAACTTTCTGACTGCATTATTCTTCTAAAGTTAAAAGTGTTTGGGTTAATAAATCTGAATCTGTTTCGTCTCGAAATTCTGTTGTTACTAACAATAATCTTCCTTGTTTTGTGAGATCTACTAATGACTTGATAAATCTTAGCAAGAGAAGGATCATGTGCTCCACATGCAAAACCACTGATTTTGTGAATAGGAGGAGGAACAACAAATGGACTGGAGATAACAGATTTTAGAAGAACTGGAAAAGTAATAACATGTATGATAATAATAACTAGTATGGATCTTATTGTGTATTTGATCATCTTGTTAAAAGTGCGAAAAAGAAAACATCTAATAAAAATAGATGGTTTGGTAGTTACAACATCCCACAACCTGATACTAACAAAGAAGGACCCAAGTTCGTTTGGGTACCAAAATTTGTTTCATCTAATTTTGTAGGTGCGTCATTACTGTGCTAATCAGATAATCATACTTATGATGCACTAATGCAGGGGGAGTTGTATATTGACCAAACATTGAGGCTTTTGAATACATTTGTTCAGGACCGGCGCTTAAATGAAATATTGTTTCTAAACACTCAGTTTAGGACTCGTGCTAAAAATGTTTCCATTTTTGTTTATTTTGAGCTGAACTGAAACATTTCTTGAATTTATTTTCTAGGGGGAGTCTCTAGAAATTTCAATAAAAGTTTTTGGAAAATGGTTTGTTTTGTGAAAACGAGTACATTCTCTGAGCAGGTATTACCTGAGATTTTTCTTGTGTAATTTCTCATTGAACATAACTCCAATACCTGTTTCAGCTATTCTTGAAACTGTTATTATCATGTCTCTTAAAATAAAAATCATTTTCGGTGATAATACGCTCGTTTGTAATCAAAGGTTGTTTTTCTGATATATTTTTTTACCTTGATTGATACACATCTATAATTCTTTGAATATCAGAGTCTGTAAACTTGTACTTACAGATCTTCATTCGTTCCTCTCATATTCTGAATAATCTGATTTTGAATATCACTCCTTGATTGATTGTACTTAAAAGTTACATCTTGATCAATTTTTATCTGATCATTGTGCTTTATAGCAATAATACTTTTGATCAATTGTTTGTGATCATTTGAGCATACAATGTTATTTTAGGAGGGACCGAGTGCTTCACAGAAATACCTCTATGGAATGTTAGAACCGACAAACCTACCCTTGAGGACAACCATATCTGAGTAAGCATCAAATATAAAAAGGTTTGTGTGCAGAGCTTAAAATGAAAAGAAGAGGGGTAGTTGTTGTGAGCCAAAAGAATTGATGAGAGTTGTGTCAGGATTAAAAGATTAATAGAATCATGTTCCAAACTTCAAATTACCGGGCATACCACATAATCTATTAGTTCTCGATTCTTTGGAGACTAATATTGAAAAAGGTAAAGCCCAGGCCAATTCTTGTCACAACCCTACCAGCTACTCATTTAGCTCTTAACATATAAGTGTTTCAATAACACTTGGGGCATGCAGCTGACAATCTATCAGTTTCTCATTCGGAGAAAATTGATATTGAAACAAAAGGATATATGTCCCCCCTTCAAGTCTTTTTGATCATATATTGAGTCAGATAAATTTGTGTAGTCCGTACGCTTTATCATTTTGAGCCTAAACAGAAGCATATGTTGCTTTATCTTTCTACACTACACAGATTTTGCAAATTATATGTTATTTTGCCTAAACATTCATAGATATACTTTTATAAGATATCAATGATTGAATGGAAGTCCTGGTGAGATGAACCTCATAAAGTCTCATATATGAAGTACATTCGTTATACGGAATATATCTGTTATATTCACAGGTCAATCTTTTATAAGATTGAAAACAATTTCATAAGTTGAAATTGGTTGTTACCTTCCCATTCCCTTAATCTGAAAAGATTATACAAGTGGATTTGAAAAGATCTGCTTACAACTTTATGAATTAACGGCTATTGTTAAAGATTTCATTCATTCTGGTGTATGATGCTAATGATTTTCATTTCATCATAAGGGGGAGTATGAAATAATGAATGAAATGTTCAATTTTGGATGATATAAGGGGAATATGTTATGAAAATCAAGGGGGAGTAACATCAGAGGTCGGCAAAAGACTCAAAAGAGTGTGACTGGAGATTATTACTGAAGATTATTCCTGTGCTACAATGTCTGAGAGTTTTTGAATGTGAAGATTATCTTTATAAAAGTTTGCTGATAGAAATTTCTCAACGAAGAGAATGTTTAGTTTTGGGAAAGAATGTTTGTGAATTTTATCTAAAGAAATTCATTTTTGGGGAGAATGTTAGTAATTCGTTATCTGAAGAAGATTCTTTGAAGATTATATCTTGAAGATCATTTCTAAAGATTATTGCTGGTTTTGTTCTACATTGTCAAAAGAGAAGACCGTTATTGTTCTATATTCGAGGGGGAGAATGTTAGAATATTTTCTCAACAAAAGATCATCTGAAGATTTCAATGTGAAGTTTGTTTTGAAGATTTTGAAGAAGTCATAAAGTGCTTAAAGTGACAAAGTTCAAACGAGATTCAAAGTGCGCAAATTCTTTCAAACCTGAATACAAAGGGGGAGAATGTTGGGTTTGAATTTCAGTGTTAAATTATATTCGTTTTAAAAGATAATATTGTCTATAATTGTAAAGTCATCGTATTTGACTTTCCTTGTGTAGTTTGACTTTGACTAGAAGGGTTCAATCTTTGACCCTATATATACATTTTGTCTTTAGTGAATTTGTAAGTAAGAGAGCTCATTTGAAAAACTTACGTACATATATTGAAAGTTGACTGGTTGACTTTCACTCTCATCTCCTCTCACAGTGTTCTTAATATTCATACATATTTGCCATGGATTCATAGAGTTTTAGTTGAAGATTGATCATTGTGGACTTTCACAAAGTGTTGTAGTTTCCAGCTTGTCAAAGCTTAGTTCTACAATATGTTAGGACTAAAAATCAATGTTAAATTGTATTCGTCTTGAAAGTTAATTTTGTCTATAATTGTATAAGTCATCGTGTTTGATTTTCCTTATGATAGTTTGACTTTGACTAGGCTTTCTAGTTTGACCCTATATAAAGGGTTAGTCTTTGTAATTTTGGTAAGGAAGCTCATTGTAGTATTCAATATACGTAATAGAGGTTTGACCAGATTTTGAGTTTTGACTTTTCCTCTCATCTCTCTCATATTGTTCTTAAAGTTCATATCTAGATTCTGCCATGGATTCTTACTAGAAGATTGAAGATTGATTCAAGTGGACTAACACAATAGCTACCTCTACCCAATCCATTGCTAACTTCCAAAATTCTATTCATTTGTTGTCTGAACGTGTTTCATGTTTAGAGAATAGCTCAAGCCACTTTTCCTAAAAGAATACATGATGATCAGGACGATCCTGATGATCAGGAATCATCAGGGGGAGAAGAAGAAACAGAAAGTGGTTGAGTCTTCGAGGGGTAAGGAAGTTATGCTATCTGGAAGTGATAATTCTGAAGTAATTTATGATCAAAGTCTTATTCAAGCTGGTGAAAGTGAAAGGACTACATGCTTAGAAATGGTAGTTGCTACAAAACCAGAGATCGAGCCAATGGTTGAAAAGTCGGCGGTCTCCACAGTAGAAACAAGGATGTTACTGGGTTTGTCAGTAAACGTTGGTTTTAATGAAGTGTTTTCTAAAGAAATTGGTGGAGTTTAGGACTACAGTGTTGAAACTGAAGTTGGGGCTGATGAATCTGATGAATTTCTATTTGACTTTGAAGCTGATATGGATGAAAATGAATCCAGCTTTCCATTTCAGTTCAAGCTTAAAGCAGAACCTGAACCAGTCTTTGCTGACCGACCAATCATTCTTGATACATCTTCCATTCCACATACTTCGACTATTCAATCTTCAAGGTAATATATTTCTTTTTTGTAAGGATAAAGACTCCAGGGTTGGACAAAGCAAGAGTCAGAGAACCATTTCTTGAAGACTTATATCCAGATATTTTTGTATGTCATCGAAAAGCTTTGTGTATTGATAAAGTCTTGGGTATTCACAAGGAAACACATGAATATCACAAAGAATATAAGTACTTCCTCAAATCTAAACATCTACCCATTCATTTTGTACGTACTAAACACTGGATTGTCTCAATCAAGAATGTGGAGGTCGAAAAGCTTGTGAAAGTTTGGTATCCTGCGTTCTATGTTACAAGGCAAGATGGTAAAGTTTGGTATTTTAGTGAAGCTGATTTTCCTAACCTTTACTTAGAAGACTTGGAGCATTTATATCATGAAATTAGAAACCAGACTATTAGATTAGGAGTCGTCAGGGGTATTGAAGCCATCAAAAGATTTCTTAGATGTCAGAGCAGACTTTATTATGTTATTGATGTGCAAATGGGTTATGAAAGCAATCAGAAGAATGTCAATCTGAAGGTGCCAAATCAAGATTGGCTATCCTCTGTTTATGATTCTAGAAGATCCAAAGTTTGGGTTATTTATGAGAATTCCGAGAAAGCTAAAAGGTTTTTGAGGTTCATTGAACTAAACAAGTACTGTGATGGGACTATAAAGATATTGAGGAAGGAACTTGAAAGCAGAAAAGCTCAAGACGATAAAGCTATAGGATCTAACAGATTAAGTCTAAGAGAAAGGTTCCTGGTGATCAGTGCTCTAGAGTTACTTAATGAGAAGATTCAATATCGGAATGCTATTAGAAGATGTGAGACAAATTTGGGTTTCGTAGATCAAATTTTACTATGTCTCGAGCTCGAATCTAAAGGGGGAGAATGTTAGGTTCAAGTCATTATGCTTATTGTTGTATTCAAGCTTAAGTTTCTCCTTTGTAATTTGTCTTTGTAATGTTTTAGTATAAATAGTCTTTCCATGTTTTGTAATCAGGAGCTAAGCAATTGATATCCGCCGGCACTTTGAAGCTAATACAAAAAAAATTCATTGGAAATTCTCTATGTTCATCTTTCTGTTCTTACTGCTACTGCCATTGTTCTTGATTTCCATATTAGATTGATTAATCTTTCTAGGAATAACAATTTCCCTTCACAAAGAAAAGCCCAGAATAGTTGAAGGCTATCGAAGAAGCAAAGTGTCAAGGAGGGAAGTTGGATGAACTTTTTCATGGACTTATAAACTCCTTTGTCTCCAACAAAGGGGTAAAGGTTAGTAATTTGTATTTATTTGATCGCTACAACAAAATCGGGTTTTTAGGACGTAAAAGATGTCTAAATGTCCTAATAGACTGTTTTATAGGAACAAGCAGTTGTACGTTGTGTTACAATATTATATTAGGACGTATTTAGACATCCTAACAAGTTTTTAAGGACACTTTTGAAATAAAGTTCAGGTTAACTTTTTAATAACACATTTTTTTGTAGAAAATACTAACGGACGCTTTATTTCAAAAGTATTCTAAAAACCTTGTTAAGATGTTCAAAAATGTCATATTAACTTATTGTAACAGATTTATATAGGATGTGAAATTGTTTGGTCCTATGAGACATTTAAACAATTTTGGCATTCAATAAAGTTGATTTTTGTTGTAGTGGATGTTTTCACATGCTTAAAGAACTTTTAGGATTTGTGTTCTCCGTTGAGCTTTTGATGGTCTTGCAGATACATCCATCGGAGCTTGTTGGCAAGACGATAGGTCTATACTTTGGTGCACATTGGTGTCCACCTTGTTGTGATTTCATCGCCCAACTCGTTGAAGCATATAACGACATTATCAATAATACAAATCAAGAATTTGAAGTCATATTTATCTCAACCGATAGAGACCGTAAAGAGTTTGAACTCAGCCTAACTAAGGTGCCATGGCTAGCCATCCCTTTTGATGATAAGTCGAGGGAAGACCTCTGTAGGATTTTTGAAATCAAATGGATCCCGAGTTTGATACTGCTAGGACCAGATGTACGAACAATTAGCACAAATGGGTGACCAATGATTTCGTTACATGGTGCTCGTGGCTTCCCATTTATTGAACCAAAGATCTTGGAGATTGAAGCTTCATTAATGAAGGAAGGAGATGGATTGCCTCAAGAAGCTGAGGATTGTAAGCATGAGCACATTCTTAAACTGGAGATACCCAAAGCATACATTTGTGATTTCTACAAGAGACATGGGACCTTTTGGGCTTTTCCGTGTGATGTTTGTGGCTACGAACTTCATCCAACATGCATAAAAGAAACCCTTTAGGAATACATACATATATATACTTTGTGTTTAAAAAATTGTTCCACAGGTTTTTCAGAAAGCTCTTCCTTTGTGTAACTCCTAAATAATCACATGAAAGTGATGGCTCTCTCGTATGATAACTTTCATTCAGTTGTTCATAAATGAAAGGAAGTTGCATTTGCCAGTTCTTTATCTGTTAAGATCTTCCTATTTTCAACTTTATCAGATGATTTTGAAAAGTTCATCCTATATTTAGGACCAAGATTCATATGTACAATGTCATACAAGGCAGGAACTTTGAACTTCCATTTCTATACGTATCAGATTGTAATTTTCTCTCAATATTAATGACAACATGATTTATCCACTAATGGTTCTTTGAAGCTTTGTTCATATAACTTGAAACTGGGGTTCATATAACTTGAAACTGGGATTCACAATTGGTATCAGAGTAAGAAGGCAAGTGTTTTGATTCGGTTCAATTCAATTTAGATTTTTTTATAAAGGTTTCTGAAGTCTATTTTTGTTTGATTGTGTTCTTGATCCATTTGGATATTTTTGGAGGATTAGTGATCAATTCTTGTTCTAATTGATTTGGTTTTAGTCATGGAATGAGTCTGAATCAAGTTCTTCCATGATTGATAGATTTTGATCATAATTTTTGGATTTTTGAAGAATTTTGTTGAACATATTGTTCTTGAAATTTTGGGTTAATTTTTGCAAAATTAGCTTATTATAATATGTTTTTGGTATAAAGATCTTTGTTAATTGTGTTGGTATACACATTTCGACAATCCATATTCATTTTCATCGAGTTTGGTGAGATTTGAGGCTTAATTTCTTAATCTGTTGAAGATATGAGTATATTGCATGTTTTGAAGATTTGAATATCTACCGCACAGAAGACTGTGATAGTTGAGTATATTACATTACATTGGTGTGATAATTGGAAGTATCACACAACACTGCCTACGATACTTGAGTATATCGTACATCAAGGCTGCGATTCTCGAGTCTAACGCACATCAAATCTATGATAGTTACACACACACACACACACACACACACACATATATATATATATATATATCGGATGATACTATATGCGATAGTTGGGTTTATCGCATAGAGATCTACGATAGTTGAGATCTTCTATGATATTTGGAGTTATCTGCGATAGTTCAACAGTCTTAGATAGTTGACTTCGGAGACCTGCAATAGTTAACTTTTAAGGGTTGATTTCTTTTTCTTTAGAATTTGATTTTTTGGATCATTTCAATTAATTTTCTTATGATCATTCAAGTTTTATGAGAATGTCTTCTCGGGAAGCTACAGCTTTTGGTTCCAAGGTTTGACCTCCAGTTCTGTTCTGTTGTGACTATTTTCAATGGAATGATAGATTTCTTGACTTCATCGAAAAGACAAGATCTGGGTGAAGAAATTAAAGAATCTTTGGAAAAAAATATATAGTTGTTATACTATTGGATTAGAATGGGGTTTGGGTAATTTGAACCAAACCCAACCGGATGAACCTCATGACTTTCTTTACTATGGATTTAATATGATTGTTAACTCCTTGATTTATATATATACGTTAGACAACAGACCAACCCATAATTAGCTACTAGAAGGGTACTCCCGCAATGCAGCGAGATACATCGTGATTTTAATATTTCATTTTATTCTTTATCTCAGTCGATGTTATAATATGACTTTATATGATTTTGAGATTGCGATGATGTTTTTATTTTTAAATAAAATATATGTTTGAAGATTTCATAAAAATTTGACAAAAGTATATCGATATTAGTATCAAATTAACTATTTGAAATTCCT
>NC_037536.1:3412180-3416170 GCF_001531365.2 Cynara cardunculus var. scolymus | reverse complement strand
ATGAGATGTTTATCCTGTATTTGATTGTGTTTATCTGCAATTAGTTACACGAATTCATATATGGGATGAAATCGGATATAGGTGAAATCGTTTAGGGATGAACGGGTTTAAGAGTTTTAAGAGATTTTAAGAGTTTTAGTCAAATGCTTTATAAGATAGTATAGATATTCAAAATTATATTACAATTTCAACCGTAATTTTACTTTCTTATTTGTATGAACTATCAAGTTTTTCTGAGTTTGTTACCTTTTTTTGTATGTTCTTATTTGGTTTTTACTTCGTCTAAACATAAATGTTTAGTTAGATTATTGAATGATGTATCAAAGTTTCAACCCGACCAACATGCACAGGTTGAATTAGGTTGGGTTGTAGTTTTGCATGGGTTAAGATTTTTCAAACCATTAACAATGAATTAAATTGTTCAAATGTTTTCAACCCGATCAACCCGCTATATATAACTCTAATAATGATTGCAACCAAATCACCTGATAACTTTCTTTGGTCTCATATCAACTTTAGATTATAATAAATTATTTACATGTCAAAATTTAGAGAAACATCACCTATCGGTATTACTAAATAAAGGTTTCAGTGCGGTTATGCATCAAAGTAACATATCATAATGCCTATGGATGTTTTAGATGTATCTTTTGATTTTTAAGAGATTGTTGTTTATGCCCTCTTTACTTACACATGCATTACATTTTATACTCCTTTTCCACTCATAAATCATATTTCATTCTCCTATTTCACTCACATACCACTAATATGGTGAGGGGGTATGAATATAAAACTCGAGTTTATATGAGAAAAATAGCCAAATAAGATAATATGAAAACAGCCAAATCATGTCTGATTTTACATTAAAATTACATGTGATTCCCACGACTTTGGCCAAGATTTAAGATTGCAAGCCACATTATCTGCTCACCCTTCATTGACCGTGTTCTATAATCGCATATAAAATCACATATGGTTTAACTGTTTTAATGTATTCCCGTTTGATCCTCTTTCATGAATATAAATAATAGAGTAAATTCCAATTTTGATCGCTATAGTTTGCATAAAGCTATAAACATCCTTAAACTACAACAAATATAATAAAGCGTCTCCCAATAGATTTTTTAAAATAAAGATTTTGAGCACCAATTCTTTAAAACTTTTCTTCAAAATAGAGAAAGTAAGAAAGAGAGGCAGCAAAATTCAAGGCCAGGATCTCAAACATAAGCTACAAACTTAATGTTATTCCCCCCTGCTCCTCCTACCAATTCGAATTCGAAAACATGAAAAACGTCGTTAAACACCATACAACCAACTATTGGCGGGCTTCGACTTTCTTCTTCTGCCACAGCCTGTCAAGTGCACTATCCGCATCTCCCTGCAAAAACACCCATTTTGCACAAACATGAATTTGATATGTAAAAATAACACTTGTATATATAACAATTATTACCGAAAGATTTAAGCAGAAGGGTAATAGCCATCTGACAAACTCTCAAGTACAAACAGACATGAAAGAAGAATTAAGATCAAACACAAATGTCATCTCTCTCATCCACTTAGAAAGCATTTCCTTTTGACACAAAATGCTTCAGCAGCTTATGACAGAATGCTCTCAAAATCATTCGTCATTGCTAGCTTTAATGCAAGTCATTAACTTATTCTAAAACATTACCACCGCTGGTGTTGCACCATAAAAAAGATGCAAATGAAATCTTATCAATATTTCCATAAAGTAAGCTAGACAAAGGATTTGATGCTTGAAATTTTAACCAAATTGCAAGACCTACCTGGGCTCGCACAAAACCACAGAGGGCAAAAGTGGAGAACTGGCCAGTGTAGCGGCCAGTCTCATCCACATGACCCACATTAACCTGAACAGATGCATGATCCTTTGAAGTGATCAACCTATTAGTAGCAGAACTGCAAAAATACAATCATATTGGTTAAGTCTACTGCATGAACATTGATACATGAGAAAAGGACTCCTTAATAACATACCACTTCCTGGGGATGTACAGATCCATGTTTTGTCCCTCTTCATTCTGCATCTTGGCAATTTCTTCACACAGCAACTAATTTTATAGACCAACAAGTTTAAATTAACAACACCAAAAAGAAACAATTTTCAAGGATTGAAAATAAGTATTGTAGAGGCCTAAAACTATTTCCAATGTGGTTTATATGCTATTTAAAATTAGCTCCACGGTTTTATTTTGTCCATATGATTACATCAACTTTATAAATGGCTTCCAACTCCGCTATCTTTGTTCAATAAATAAAATCAGAAGGTATCGGGAGTATAAAGCATGTTTGAGTAGAAAATGAAAATCCACACTACAATTCTGCATACACACACACATTGTGGATAGCAAGATCTCTTAGCACCAACTACAAGCATCTAAAATACCTGCCCATTGACCAAATTTTACATATTTGCAACCCATTGCATAAAACATCAACTTAACTCAGCCATCAACAGGTCCACTGTCATCTATCAAAACATACTCAGTTATCTTTCACAACCTTGACAATTCCTCAATCACACCCCTCCCCAACAAAATGCACATAGACACAATCAGCTCACCCATAATGTAGATGCAAATATATCATTAGCAGGTGTCAAATACATGTTCCATACAAATTTACATAAGAGTATCGAGATGAGCAGTACTACCAAACCAACATTCATTGACACCAGTATGCCACTAGTGTTCAACAGATAGATCAGAAATCAAGCTATAGAAACCAAAAAGTGCATGAAATAGTTCGATTTATGAAGGTAAAATCAGAATAATTATTTTTTTTTAATTTCTGAAACTTACTCCATCTTCAGAACTTCAGAAACAATTCTTTTGTGTTTTATCATCTCCTATATGTTACCCATTTCTCTTATTACCTGTGGCCATTCTGTACTACTGAATTACTTGTTCTTCTGTTAAGCTCAAACTTTCATTACCTATACATCTGATTAGAACTTCATTGACCAGCTCTTGCTTTATTAAGACTGTTGACTAGAACCAACTATATTGTGCAAAATAAGCTCCTCAAACACATCCGCCACATCAACAGACACAGCAATCAATTTGTCAACCTATGAATTATAAATTCAATTTTTGAAGCTTCTTTCTGAAACTGGCATATTTTTTAACCTTAATCCTTGAATAGATTATTCCCTTTTTAGAAAATGTTAGGACTTCCTTATTAAGTAAAACGGTTTCTACTGAAGTTCTTGTTCTAACCTCTGACTGGAACTGATTCATACCCCATTTAATAGTAGAAAGGCACGCAGCTATGTGTTCGATAACCATCTTTTCACATTCTCCAATAGTTTAACTAAATCGATCTCTATGGCGTTACCATTTCAAAACACAACCAAAGATCTTAATTACCTTTGCTTCAGCTGCGAAGCAAACTTAACTGACTAGAAACCCAATTCAAATCTCCCCAGTTCCCTTCTTTTCAGTTCATCTAATTAACGATTTGTTAATTCGAATGCTACATGTTCATTTACAACCAATGTTACAGCTACGAAACACAAACCATGTAATCAAAGCCTCGATTCTTTAGAAAATCACGAGAATGGGTAAAAACAACGGGAAATATGCAGGGCGGAAAATTTACAATAAAAAAAACCGAGTTACAAATAAGAAAACAATCTGTTTTATGAATCATAAACCGAAGGTAGATATGAAGAACACAAACCTAGTCGGAAATCAGCGAGTGCTATGAGGAGCTGCTGCTACTGCTGCTTATTCGGACGGCTACTAAAACCCTAATCAATTTATAATGGATTTATTCTACTCTTATTCTAACTCTACCCCTCCTAAAACTTTTTACCTATATTTATACACCTTCCTCTGCACAAATAAATAAAAAAACAACTAAATTTCAAAAATAAAATATTTTTAATTTTAACCTTTTGATATTTTAAGTTTTAATCCTTTAATTTTTTAATATGTTTTTATTACATTTTTTTTATGTTTTTAA
>NC_037536.1:3409753-3412049 GCF_001531365.2 Cynara cardunculus var. scolymus | reverse complement strand
TATTAATTAATAAAATATTAAGACATATTTCTTGGTTATCTATTTGTATCCAAATGTATTACGACAAATTACGATATATTAAAAACTTTGATTTTTCATGTTAAATTAACATATTCACGGGTAACAGTATGCTCTATATATTCTTCATACACATTGAATCTATGTTGGTATGGGACAATCCATATACTTGCATCTTGAAGATGATAACGTGTCTAATGGTGAATAAGTGTGTACATTGGATATTCTCCATTTAATACCACATTTATGTAATGGTTACCATCAACATGCTCTATTGCAATTGTACTTGTTGAGATGACAATAGAGGTTTTGTCCTAAACACAAAATATGTCATACTGTCTGCCATATTGAGAACATGCAGTATGACATTGAACCTTGAAGTCGTTAGAATGCCCATTTCAGGCATAGCAATCCAATGCGTAGCTGGTGTGAAGACGCCCTTTTGGAAAAAATTCAACGCTTCGTGAATGCGTAAGTACTCATTGCCAATCACATAAGAGTAATATTGTCCATACTCAGTTAATTCAATCATTAACTCTTTGCAGATATTGTCTCATCCGTCTTCATGACCACCCAGACACGTAGATATCGCTTGAAATCCACAATTTATATCGCCTAATACATCTTGTATTTGTATGATGTATGGATGAAATAAACTCGGGATTTGATCAAGATATAGATGTCGGGTGGTGGGTTGTCGTTGGATGTAGGAACTATGTCTTGCTGATTCTTGATGCCCCAAATCTTCAGAGTATAATTGTTGTCACATTAGAACAACTATGTCTATGGTCTTCAATAATTCTTTTGTTCAAAGCTTGATTCTTTGTAGATGGACGGTCACGAGTGGTTCTATGAACCGAGGGTTCATCAAACGGTTTTGATGAAATTACTAGATCCTTCAACTTTCTGAGTAAGCTTTTACAACCATGAGATAACTGCTTGTTGAATTTTTCTCTGAGCATTTGAACTTCATCGTCACATCCAATCTCGTCATCTTGTATGGACACACAGGGTGAAAAATCAAGTTTTTTCCAAAATATATCTATTGCATCAAGTGGAATGGGTATGCCTTGACATGTATACAGTGTTTGTTCACGAGCACATGACAACCCATGACTTCTACGCAATTTTCAACCACAATTTTTAGACAGTACGCTAGTTTGGAAAGGCCGTTCATTTTCAGGGGAAATCATATGAAGTGCGTGAAATGAAACAAATCCCCACAAATTTTGAAAGCGTGGGTTTCCAAATCGATGTTTTCTAAAAGTTTTACATTGTTCAAAACTTGCTTTAATCGATGTGTCTTGTGACTGGATTACTTGATGGATATGAGATAGAATTTTTTGTAAGTTTGCTCGGGAAGTCTCCAAAAATAATTTTAATTTAGAATGTTGGCTTTCAACTTTCTTTGTTGTGTGATTTCCACAATTTAAAACATGATCAACTTAAGCAGATACAAACATTTCCTTATATGGTGACACCATTACATTGTCCAGGTAATTCATAACACCTGAAAAAAATACAACAAACATATGTCAATATCTTTAGTAACAATGGTTAAAGTATCTTATATCAAGAATTAGGGTGTTCACTGTCCGGTTTGGGCGGTTTAAGCCCTCATAACACAAACCAAACCATAATGACGATTTATGAAATTTTCAGACCGAGCGGTTTGAAATCAAGTGCCCAGACCGGTTTGGGTCTTTAATGGGCTTTAAACATTAAAACCAGAAAACCTAGTGTCATCTGTACTATTATTCATTAGAATAATAGATAGTAATTGTGAAGTCCAGAAATCATACAAACATGATATGATCTTCAAGAATCAAGATGAACATAAAAGTAGAGAGAATAATATCAAAAATTGATTAGATTGAGAGAGAGAAATTTACAGCTCTAATCTTGATTACAATTCTGCTAATGACTTCGTTAATGACAATTACAAAAGAAAATACTATTTATACTAGGAAATAATAAAACTACACTATTACATAATAAAGCTATTCTAAGGAGAAACTTGAATACAACTTTAACGCTCTAACTTGAACCCAGCATTCTCCCCCTTTGGATTCAAGTTTGGACTCTTGTGAATTTCGTTTTGCACAGTCCAAGAATCTTCTCCAGCCTTCTCAGAGCATTCCTATATTGGATCTTTTCCTCGAGCAAGTTTATTGCATTGATCAGCAAGTATCTTTCCTTAGAACTCATCCATTCAGATTCAACAGCTTTATCGTTCATCACCCTCTTCAAGTCAAGTGCCCTTCTCACTAATTTGATC
>NC_037536.1:3407586-3409243 GCF_001531365.2 Cynara cardunculus var. scolymus | reverse complement strand
CAAATCTGACCATCCTGCCTTGTTACAGTGAAAACAGGATACCAGATTCTCAACAATTTCTGAGCATCTATTTGTTTGATCGTCACAATCCGATGCTTTGTACGAACTTCATTGATTGGTTGACACTTGGCTTTCCGAAGATGACGGTATTCAGTACGATATTCCCTTGTTTGCTTATGAATACCTAAAATTTTGTCGCCACTTAGCACTTTTCTATGCCGGATGAAGATTCCAAAGTAGATATCTTCAAGATATGGCTCTCTGATCCTTGCTCGATCATATCCAGGAAAATTAGCTCTAATATGAAATGGCACATAGTCTCTGGTGAAAATTTCAGTTGGATCAACATGTTCTCTTTGAGCTGGAATGTCTGGCACATCAGATATGACTGCAGTGGAAGATTCTGGAGCAGACTGACGTTCTTCTTGAATAGGAAAGACTGGATCTTCATCATCTATATCGGCTTCAAAGTCAAAATAGATCCCAGTTGATTCGTCTATATTGTCAATGTCTTCTCCAAAGTCTTGCTCTCCATCCAGAGTTTTAGAGAATGCTTTGTTGAAACCAACGTCGGCAGACAAGTCCAATAGCATCCTTGTTCCTACAGTGGAGTCCGCCGGCTTTTCAACCATTGGCTCGATCGTAGGACTTGTCTCCTAACCTTCATCTCCAACTTCAATAACCTCAATTGTTCTTTCCCGGTCTGATTTCGGGTCAGAAGCTTCAGCAGTAACGTCTTGAGTTGATGGCTCCTCACCAACCCTTGCACCTTGTTCAGAAGTCTCAGCCAATCTCTGTCTCTTTCTCTCCCCCTCATGACTATCTGNGAAAAGCTAGAAGTAACCACATCTTGAAAAGCCAAAAACTCTGAGGCTCTAACAAAGGGGTTCACGTCTAATTGTTGACGTAAGAGACCAACCAAATCTGCATCCTCAGCATCTGGATTCTGAGATGCCATCAGTTTGGCATACAACAACGATTTCAGCTCATCCACCGATTGATCTGGTACAAACGGTTCAAGAACATGCGGTGGTGATGGCACATATGGTGGCTCTTCTTCTATAACCTCCTTCCCCTTCAAAATTCTTTTGGGACTAGCCATTTGAGCATCCATATTGTCTTGAACAGCCTTTAGGGCGCCGTCCAGGTATTCCCTTGACACGAAGTCGGGTAAAGTAACTCTTGGTTCACTTAGAATACCAGTTGTAACAACAGTTGAATAAACTGTTGTGCCTACGTTCAATGTTGGCATAATATTAGCATTGGTAGGACTTCCGACCTGTCCTTGTGAAATGTCAAAAGACACCACTCTGGTCGTTCCGGCTAGTTCACTAATAACTGCACTTGGAGCAACAGATGCTCTTGACTCATGTGTACCTATGTGTATCGGCTCTAGACTCGAGGTGCACAGAATCAAAGTCGTAGGCTGGGGCAGCGGCCTACTTGTTTCAATAACTACATTCTCCAAATGAGAAGTAGTTAGCATATGAGCTATATCCCCATGTGAAATTGAAACAATTGGTTGTTGAGAACCAATTGAATGGATAGGAGGGGTGTGCAAATGCATAGCTGGGCTAGCTATATCTTGTTCAATACTAGCATTCAACGGATGAATGTCAGTAGCAGATGTGGTTGCCCGGCTAAGTGTATCAGTTTG
>NC_037536.1:3404463-3406043 GCF_001531365.2 Cynara cardunculus var. scolymus | reverse complement strand
AGATTGATGTCGTTGATCCGCCATTAACCTGTAAAAATTCTAAAAACGTTAGAAACCATTTATTTAATCAAAATATAACCCACACAACAAAAACAAAATTAAACTCTAAAAAAAATTACAAGAAAAGAAAGAGAAAAAAAATCAAACTTAAAACTAAAAAAAATCAACACTTAGAAAAAAATAGAAAACAGATTGACCGGATTAGAAGTCCGGACAACGTACAAATATACCAACACTTGAAAGAAAAAACAAAGTTGTGACCGGATTAGAAGTCTGGACAACAAAGTATTCACACACAAATTTACTAAGTCAAAAACAAATAAATCGGACAATCATCAACCGGATTAAGGTTGATCGGATTGAACTCCGATCATCTTGTCCGGTGAAATATCCGTTCAACACTAAAACAAAAAAACACATTCACACCCATCAGGGAATTCAAATGGGAGACTCTCACTAAAACAAAAATTACACATACGACAATCAAAATACACTCAAAGACGAAATCAAAAAATACACACAAAATACTCAAACATTCAAAGATAAAACCATTTTTATTTGAGTTTATGTTCTTATTATTCAACCGATTATGAAGTTAATGATATTATTGAGTCCAACAGTCCATAAGATCAATGTTAATCCAATACAATCAAGGTATATGAATAAGGAATCAAACGATATAAACCTTGATTTAAGAAAGATGGAACTTTAGAAGAGATTGACTGAGTTAGATCTTGAACGAAGAATCAGAGTTGAGTGGAGACAATGATGAATAGTTAAATGAGATAAAAAGTAAAAAGTAAAAATGAGTCGACTATATATTGTCAAAGTCAAAAACTGTTCAAATTCTAAATCGCTCAAGGTTTATCCGGATAAGAATAAATCGGTCAAGAGGTGTCCGATTTATGAGATGAACAATGTCTAAGTGTTAATCCGGACAATAAATCGCTCAAGGCATGTACGATTTAGAAGAATACCGGTCAAGACTTATCCGGTTTAAGAATAAATCGCTCAATGAAGAAATAAATCGCTCAATGAAGAAATAAATCGCTCAAGGTTAGGAATTAAACCGCTCAAAGATCAAACGATTTAAAGACTTGGAAAAATGAAATCATCAAACGATTTAAAGAATATGGACAAATGAACTCATCGATTTAGTTATCCGCTCAATTCCTTGCAAAGTATATCTAATCTTATCCGGATAAGAGTTTCTCATATAGCCTTTTGTCCGGATGTCTAAATCGGACAATAAATCGGTCAAGTGTTGTCCGGATTATCAATAAATCGGACAAGCATTGTCCGGATTAGACTTAAATCGGCCAAACATTTATATTTCAAAACTCAATTATCTTTCAAAAATTAGATAGTACTTAAAATACTTGTAAGAAAAATATAAGCTGTTAGTTCAAAACAGATAAAGTTCACTCCTCCTCAACATATGATCAGATAAAATAAAAACATACTCCCCCTCAAATATAGATTCCTATAATCAAGAAATTTAAAATCAGATAGAAAAAATTGAAATACTGACTTGTATTTTAAAAAATACAGATATTTGACTAAATGAATTTGAATTAAAC
>NC_037536.1:3380251-3402915 GCF_001531365.2 Cynara cardunculus var. scolymus | reverse complement strand
GACCGTGTACGAATAGGTGCTGATGGATCACCAATTACTTGATGTATTGGATGATCTTGGGTCCACTTCATGCTATGAGGTAAGGGAGTATAAGAACTTTGATCTGAATTATGATCAATATAAGAACTTGGGGAGTTTATAGGAGCAGGTTCAGGTGAAGGTTCAATATTTGGAATTGGGATAGGTTGAATATCTAATTGAGGTGGATTAGTGTTAACTGGTTCAACCAATACCTCTTGCATTTCAGAAGATTCACCCTCTTCACACTGAACAGGATTGATTGGATTCTCTATCTCTATTTCTTCATCGACTTCTTCTGCTTCCTCTTCTGTTTCAGTTACGGGCACATCAGGAGATGGACCCGATAACTGTTGTTCAGTTAAATTGTCCCTGATTAAAACAATAGACTGATTAGACTTATTATCAAAATATTCTTCATAAAAGTGTTCAAATAGGAAATCTAAATCAGTTTTATCAGAKTTAGAAGACTCAGGTTGATCAGCTTTCCGCGTAGTGTTAATTATAAGCCCGGGTCCTGAACTGACTTGAACAAGTAAGCAATGTCCGTGCCACTTCCACCAACGTTCTGTTCTTTCTTTCAACAACACCATTCTGTTGTGGTGTCCGGGCTGCCGAGAATGTATGAGAAATACTAATAGATTCAAGATGAACATAAAAGTAGAGAGAATATTATCAAAGATTGATTAGATTGAGAGAGAGAAATTTACAGCTCTAATCTTGATTACAATCTGCTAATGACTTCGTTAATGACAATTATAAAGGGAAATACTATTTATATCAGGAAATAGTAAAACTACACTATTACATAATAAAGCTATTCTAAGGAGAAACTTGAATACAACTTTAACGCTCTAACTTGAACCCAACAGTAATCACCCTTCATAATCATCTCCGATGTGCTGGCTATAGCACTTGTTTGGAAGGATATAACATGTTGATTCAAATTTCAAAGCTCTATCATACTAAAACGCAGTATCCATGGACCATGCCACCATGGCTATATAAACTACTGTTATCTGTATACCACTAAGCAACCATTAAACCCTCTTCAAACAATCCAAAGTCCAAACAAATAAATATGTAAAACATACTGGAAAACAAAGTCAAAATAGAAGCCAAATCTTAATGTTTATTATTTAAAACAAAAGTCAAAACAGTAATATGTAAAGTGCAAACAAAGTCCACATCCTCAGTTCTTCACAATCCATAAAGATTCAATCCTTTATCAAACATGAATGAGTAATTTATAGAAAAAAATGATATCATATAAATTAAAAGGATAAAAGAATATATGAAATATGTGAAAGAAGTAGGGGACTAATGAAGCTTACGTTATAGCGATCCAACAACTTTCTAATCATTATCAAGACTCCCAACTTCAACCTTCAGATGGGGCTTCGATGGATTTATCTACATTTAAAAATAAATTAGATAAACAACATAAATGAAAATAACGTAATCTAAAATTGAAGTAATGTGAAATTAATTTAAATTGATTACCCGGTTCCAAAATTTCATGAATATCCATCTCTTCCAAAATAGAAGCCAAATCTAATGGCAAATTTGTGGATCTCAACCAATTTTGACAACAAATCAAAGTTTCAACCATTGAAGGACTCAATGAACTCCGAAAACAATAAAGAACTTTCCATCCGGTGCAAAAAGCGGACTCCGAAGCCATTGTTGATACTTGGACAACAAGAACATCTCAAGCCAATGCAAACAAAATAGGATACTTTGATGACGCCACTTTTCACCATTCTAAAATACTGAAGTTCTTATTTTTCCTATTTTCATTGCATTCACCTAGGTACCTTTCAAGTTCATTTTGCATGTTCAAAGAGTCATCTTCATCACATTCTTTGTCAAACTCAGATTCAAACATCTTGACCGAATCTTCATCATCGGAGTCTACTATTGGCACATGATCTTGTGTTTGATTAACACTATCTGCTTGATGTTCTACTTTAAGCTCACTAGTATAATGAACTACTAGCCTTGAAAGACAACTTTTAATGGAATTCGTGATAATGGTAATTTCATCCTCACTATAAAGTTGTCTCAAGCAAAATATAACGTATTTTAATTTGTATCTCAGATCAAGTACAATAGCCACATAAAGAATCACACTTTATTTGTTCGTGGTCCCCCGATAATTATCAAATTTCTTTTTCATCCTTAAAGCCATTTGTTTCAAGTTCTCTTTATCACTTGAACACCATTTGTTAATCAACCCATTACTAGCGACAACTCGTGAAAATAAACATTTGAAGTAACATGCAAATAAGCACTGAACTTTAAAGTGGCATCATAAAAAACCTTCAAAAACTTACAAAACATGGCACATTGCTCCCAATCTTTAGACGTCGGTGGCCCAAGCGGCTTTTTTCCATTTCTATCATCTTCAATAAAGTATTGAATGAAGTAATCATCCTCTTCTTCTAATAACTTAAAAGCCTCATATTTCAAAGCATGATCTAACATCAAATATGTGGAGTTCCACCTAGTAGGCATATCCAAACAAACAAGTGCTTTATCTTCTTTACACGTATTTTTTACACAACTTTTAAATCTTGCTAACCTAGAGGGGGAAGATCTAACATACCTAACTACACTACGAATAGCAGCTATAGAATAGTCCATTTCTTTCAATCCAATTAAGTTTAATATGTGTGCTGAACACCTAACATGCAAGAATTCACCATCACAAACCGCACTCTTCCAAATTTGCAATCTTTTCTTGATTTGTTGAACAACCCCATTGTTGGAAGAAGCATTATCGACAGTGATAGTGAACACCCTCTCGATACCCCATTTTTTTAAACACGTCTCAGTAGCTTTTCCTATTGTCTCTCCTTTGTGGTTGGACACTTGACAAAAGTTCAAGATCCTCTTTTGAATTTGCCAATCAGAATCTATGAAGTGGGCTGTTAATACCATATATACAATATTCTGAGTAGAAGTCCAAGTATCCGTGGTGAGGAAAACTCTTTGTGAATTTTGAATGAAAAAGGACCTCAATTTTTTCTTTTCATCATTATAGAGATTCATAATATCCCTACCTATTATAATGCGCGACGGAAGTTCAAATTAGGACATGCAACACTACAAAATGATTTGAACCCTTCTTGTTCAACAAATCTAAAAGGCAACTCGTCAATCACAATCATTTTTGCACAAGCGTCTCGACATGCTTTTTGACGAAACCCCACAGATACAAGACTACCACTTTCGTTCACGTTGTTCTTTTGAAAAGATAAGAATCTTTGCTTCTTATCCTCTAATCTAAACGGATACTTTTTACATTGATGGTTGAGATGGTTCCAAAGGGTGCTAGTTCCATTTTTTTTCTTATCACTTGCATAATCTTTACCACAATAATTACATACAGCCCTTGGGTCATTTTGGTTACTCTCATTTCTTGTGAAATGATCCCATACTTCAGAACATTGTCTACCTTTTTTTCTCTCTTTGGTTTTAGGTGGCAAAGGAGGTTTAGAAGCACCAGTTAAGTCTATACTTTGAGTTTGAGAGGGTATTTTCATCTAAAACACATAAATAGACACACAAACAAAAAAAGTAGAAAATAAACATAAGTTACAATATGCTCAATATATATAGAAAATAGTTATTCATAGAGACATCACTAATACTCTGTTAAAGGCTTAAAGCATAGATAGAAATTTCTTAAAGGTTAAAACAACAAAAAAGTTTCATAAGTGGTAAAATTTACAATCTTTTAGTTTTCTTGAATGGTTAAGTATGTCTACATTCAACTTCTAGATGTCAAATAGTTATCTAATATCTATAGTCATGTTAAAAGGCAATTATTTACATACAACCAAGAATCCAAGATGGATTAATATATTTGTGTATCTATTTAACTGTCATAGATAGAAATTTGGTAAAACATAGTGTTTGTCCATAATATGATCAATCTTCATATATCTTCAAGAATCCATGGTAGATTAATATGAATATCAAGAAAACTTGAGAAGAGATTGAGAGAAAAAGTCAACAAGTCAAAGTCTCTATATTACTCTCAATATGAATGTATGTTTACAATTGAGTTCTCCTACCAATTCACTAGAAGACAAATGCTTATATAGGGTCAAACTATAAACCCTTCTAGTCAAAGTCAACATTGCATACAAATTCAAACACGCTATCTATACAATTATAGACAATTATAGACAATTATAGACAATTATAGACTTTCAAGACGAATACAATTTAACACTAAAATTCAACATATAGTCATAGATACTAGATAGAAATATGTTAAAGCATAGATAGAAATAGAAATTTCTTAAAGCAACAAAAAGTTTCATAAAGTTCAAATCCTTCGTCTCTGTCTAGTGTCCACTTCTGTTAATTTGGTAACACTATAGTCATAGATACTAGATAGAAATAGAAATTTCTTAAAGCAACAAAACATGACTTACAAATCTATTCTTGAGGATATCAAAGTTCAAACCTTTCGTCTCCGTCTACTACTCTACCTCTGTTTTGTCACTTTCGTTTCCACTTTCCAATCTGGCAACGGCAAGATTAGGGCAGTGGCGGGATGAACGTCTCGTCGCCTTCGTCTCTGAAGAATTGACTTCATTGCAATTCTAAGTGTGACTCTGTTTGTTGACTTTGTAGTTTGTTCGATGAATGATGAATCGATGATAGGAGTAGCAGATTAGGAAATAGAGGCCGATTGAGGGTTAAGGGTTATGTTTGTTGACTGGTTACTAGGTTGGGACATTGGGTTAAGGGTTATGTTTGGGCCAATAGCCCATAAGGTATAAATTAAAGTTGTGGGCTTAATAATACTAATATATATATATATATATATATATATATATATATATATATATATATATATATATATATGGCGGTCGGTTTGGTCCAAATCGCCCAAAAAAAATTCTAAACCGCAGACCGGACAGGACCGCCCGATTTGGCTATTTTCCAAACTAGACCGAACTGCCATACCGCTCAAACCGCCAAAAACAGTCCGGTTTGACTTGGTTCGGCCGGTTTGAGTGGTCCGACGGTTTTTTGAACACCCCTATCAAGAATACCTGGATAAGTGAGCAAATTTTCTTGAAGTTGTCCGAAGTTGTACATGTACCATTCCTGATTTTGAGATTCAAGTAATTGCAACCATAATTGACAAAAAGAATTCCACGAGTGAGATTCGTGAATTGACGGTCTACAATGTTTAAAAATATTTGAAAGATGTCCCATCTACAAAGTAAATGTTTAACAACCAAAAAATATCACTCTGCATGCATTAATCAAAGCCAACTCTCTGTTTGTGACTATGACACTGACACCAGGGTAAAAGTTATTGCATATTTTGGACTTTAGACAATCTAATGTCCAAGTATAATTTGATATCTTTTTCTTGATGCATGAAAACAAATGTTATGCAAAATGTCAGGTTGGTCGATGTTACACCAACTATCTCAAGAAGAGGCATGTCGTACCTAAATAATAAATTAACAAAATAATAATGTTAAAGAAAACAATAATGTTACAAAAATAATATTGACATTAACATAATAGACATGCATTTTCAGGTACTTATTTGTTTTATATGTGGCATCGATGACCAACACTTGTGATAATGCACACCAAAGCTCAAATGATATTGGATGAATGGAAAACAAATCTTCCAACTCGTTTGTTTCGTCATTAACACGAGTCTCAAAATCATAACTTTTGTTAACAAAAAAATCAACAACAACCTGCATTTGTGGTCTACTTGCATGGTTTGTTATCTTAATCTTTTATTGTTCATTGTATATTGTTTTTGACGTAGATGCATTTCTCATATGTCTATCCTTTAACATGGATAAGATGTATCGTGGCTTAACATGTTGGGCTGATAGATCTTCAACTAGTTGAACTTCAGTTTCATTCAGCCGCATTGCATATGCATGACCCTCCATATATTGTGCAAGAACATGATTATATGTATCGCATACCACCGGCAACGTCCACCAACTATGTTTAACCGAAAATAGCGCTATCAACTCAAATGGACATCCAAACTTTTTTGTCCAGTATTACGACTGGGAATTGTTTTACTTTTATAAACCCAGTCGTGTTCACACATAAACACGACTTTATAGACATTCTCATCTGCCTTTGACTTTAATCTTTTCGTAACAACACAACCAACTGAACATCCCACATTGTGCACCCACTCAGTTATTTTTTCCCGAGAATTGAACACCTGATTTTTTTATAACTTTCAGCTATACACGTAAGTATTAATAAACCTAAATATCAATTAACATAATATTGTACCTCGTTGGTGAAAAATTCTGATGTTGTCAAATATTCTCCTATATTTGTCTTCTGTAACTTTGATGTATATTGAAGAATGAGAGAGTTATAAATTGAAGAAGAACATGAAGTATCAAATGAACAATTCATTCGTTCGTTCGATATATATATATATATATATATATATATCGATTTTTTACTTTATTTTATATATATATATATATATATATCGATTTTTTACTTTATTTTAAAATCAATAACTTTACTTTATTTCAAATCAGTAACTTTACTTTATTTCAAATCAAATTACTTTTACAATTATGTAAACGGGTACACATGTTAAAACGTATTTTCCTAACGTATTTTGTACAAAATGTCGATATCATTATTCATAATGTGACTTGTTACTTGATGGATATGAGATAAAATTAATATGACATGTTAAAACGTATTTTAGTTGATATAAAATTATGTATTTTAATGTGATAATAGTGTAAAACGAAAACTGAAAAAACAAATGATGTACCATTAATTAAATAAATAACTATGAGAGTATAAAGTTGTAAATATTAAAAATATTTTTTCGTAGTATATGTAATATTTTTTCGCGTCCAACATCAGGTAAAGGAAGGTCTTCATCATCTTCTTCCTCACCATTCTCATCACCAGCATTTACTGTAGAGGTGATGGGAAGGTCTTCGTCAATAGTAGGCGCTATGACGACATCAGCTTCAGCATCATTGAATGTGATGGCATTCTCAAGATCAGGGATCATAGCATGAGGAACTTCAGCTTCAACGACAATAGCAGCTTCAGCTTTAGGTTCCTCAGCAGGCAGGTCTTTCTCCCCCTCTTTGTCGTCAGCAAGAGAAGAGGTGAGGTCATTAAGATGCTATCGATAGATCTTCTTTATAAAGCTCGACGTTTGAAAGTGCCTCAGCTTGCACGAGATTGAATTCAGCCACCCGGTCCAAGGATTGGCGATCAACGTCAGTGAACGAAGGTTCAGGGACCGGGGCTGGACGCTGAAGAAGCGTCAAAATCTACTCCAAGATCTCACCATGCCTGGTGAGCTATCCTTGCACTTCATCGACCTTATTGTTTAAAGCATTGATGGCCATAGTGTTGGTGCGCACTTTGACTTGCACTGTCTTCAGTAGCTCCTTCACCTCATCGACCTTAGCTTTGACAGTAGAGAGGCCAGAGGTAAGGTCTTCCTTGATGGGCATGTCTTGGTGGACTTGATCCATTTTGTCCAAAACTGTCGCTACAGCAGGGAAGAGGAGTTTAACATCCTCAGCCATGTCATAGACCTCAGTCTCCATGGTTGTGGGCTCCAAAGCAAAAAGACCTGAAAAAGAAGAAAGATATTGAGCATCAAGGGGCTCTAGGTTAGAAGAAATGAAAGGGTAGGGAGATGGAATACCTGAGGGGTCATCAGCGTCATCCAAAGAATTAACGTTGGTTGTCTCAAATTCAACTTCTTGAGGATAGGCGTCATGTGACTGAGGCACCTCGAGAGGAGTCACCTTAGGTCTTGTGGTGAGCGCTTCCTCATCAGTGGGGACAACCACTAGTGAGTCATGAGCACTTGTTGAGACCAATGGAGAAGGAGAAAGAGAGAATGGCTAAGAGAGGTTGTGAGTGTTCAGCAGTGGTAATGTTGATATTCTCACCTTCAGTTATTTAGGTCACTGAGGCGGTTGGGTGAGTAGCCACGTGTACGACAATGTCTATGGAGAACACTAAAAAGATTGGAGGGGGTAGCAAAGAGAGTGTCTCGGGGATAAGTCTTGTTTCAATGACTGAAACCTGTTGAGAGGTAACAATCAGTGATTTGGCTGGCACTTTTTTGGCTTTCTTGGTATTCAGTGAAGGACCAAGTTGGGCTTGTGAGGAGGTCCTCTTAGAGGATATGTATGTAGTGGTTGGGATAGACTAAGGTGGGTTTGCCTTATTCATGATCACCGGGCCAGAAGTTGAAAGAAAAGAAGACATACCTGAACCATTGGCGATTGCAAGCATGGGAGCGAAAGTGCCAACATCTGCAGGTTTAGACTTGTAGTCCAAGATTCTAGACCCAAGCTTGTAGATGGGTATGTTGCCTTCTGTGGGGGTACTTGTTGCCAAAGATTTTGGCAAACACCATGCACATGAATCTGGTGTAAGGTACCACCTTTTCTCGCTGGCACTTGTTCAACTTGAGTGCCAGGTCTTCAAAGATCAATCCAACATAATTGATCTATAGCTGGTGTATGATAGAAAAGCCAATGTTGAGTGCCACCCTGGAGGTCTGGTTCTAGCCGTCTGTCTTGCCTCCCATACATTGGATGAACTGGGAGAATAAGAACTGCCACACTGCAGATATGCAGTTCTTCTCTATTTTAGACAGCGACTTGAGAGGATAGCTGGAATCCTTCTTTGATGGCCATTTGTAGCCAATATCATCAAGGTAGTTGTTGGTACCAGCTGGATCTACAAGAGTTAGGTAACAATTTATAGAAGGGGGTGGGGGATGAATACAGACACAAAAACTTTCACTTTTAAAATTATATATTGATAAAGAAGAACCAGTACAAATTTTTACAGATTGTTTAAGGAAAAGATAAGGTAAGGAAACTTATCTCAACAATCTAGAGATACACACAAATACACTTAGCAAAAAGAAAAGATTTGCTGTAAGAAATAAAAAATTAGAAATGCTTTTTTCATTTGTTAGAAGTGGTTCTTTTTCTTTAGAGAGAGAGAGTAGTGAGAGAAGTAACTTCTTGGGTAAGCTTCTTAGAGTGAGAAAGATGTTAATAACTGAGTAAAGAACACTCAGCTATTTATACCCATTGCATTAAATGCAATTCAGAAGGTACACAACACATGTCAAGCTTTTGGAGGAAAGCTTGTCCTTTGCTATAGTGAATGGTCCTTTTGTCTATTCATAAGAAGACATCTTTTCACAGAGTTGGTGAGCACTAGAGTTGTCCTTAGTGTGTGGAAGGACAAGACAAAAACAAACGTGCATGATAAGCTTCATTTGATTGCTGAATGCTGGGATGACATTGGAGGTCTCTTCAACATTCGCTGAAACTTGTGCCATCTTCACACATATGTTGACATAGTTTGTAATCACTGAATACCACTTCAGATCATGAACGTGCTAGTCTCTAATCTTCAGTTTCTATCTTCGACATTGCTGAAGGTTCTTTGGTGTGAGTTTTGTCTTTCTTGAAGTATAAGAGTCAGTGGATAATTTCAATGCAAACAAATGCGACGAAGGTCAATACCGTTCCTTAAAGTGTTATGGTGAAATCATTCCAAAAGAGAAGCCACATGGGAAACGGAGGAATCTATGCGAAAGAAATACCCTTATATATTCGAGTCATGTAAGTCCTCTAAACTTATCTAAATTTCGAGGACGAAGTATTCTTTTTAGGAGGGGAGGATTATAGTATCCTTGTTCCGTAAACTCGTACAAATTGAGTTAAGTGATTTTTTTGGTAAAATTATGCATAACATATTTGTACCTTATGCTTAACCAACTTGTACCTCATACTAGTTTTGTGTCAAAAGTTAAGTTTATACCTATATTGGCATAAAGTTAAGAATCTAGACTTGTAGGGTCAAAACCGTCAAATGGTTAAACTTTTTTTATATATATATATATATATAATTAAAAAAAAGAAAAAAAAAATATATATATATATATATGTATGCATGTGAATGACGGTTTATCACCCTCAATTCTCATTCTCTCATTTCTCTCTCTCTCTCTCTCTCTCTCTCTTTAAAACTCTTGTCTTCTCTCTGTTAGACCCCATCTTGGGAAAGTGTGAGTAAGAAGTCTCTTACTCTAGTCAATAGAACTTAGTCTATTGAACCGGTCTGGACTAAGAGCTCTCATGCAGAAGAGATCAAGAACCAGAGCTCTTACTTAAAGAGTGAAGGTTCCATTCATACAGAGCTCGCGCTCTATCTCCGTGGACGATCAAGTCTTATGCGCCAAAAAGCATAAGCGCTTGATGCAAAACAACAACTTCAAGACACAGAGACTCTGCATAGTACATGCAGAGCCTCTGTATATGCAGAACCTCTGCATAGTACATGTAGAGCTTTTGTATACTACAAGCAGAGCTTCTGGTCACCTTCTCCATGCAACGCACGTGCAAGCCCAGACATTCTCGCAAGCGTCTAACAGATTTGAGGCGGCTTGACCTAGTCTGCTCGCTTTTCAAAGGAAGACAAAGATAAGGATGCAGACTCGGTAACTCAGAGTTTCAAGCCTGATTTATAACATAGTTGTTAGATCTAGGCGTATATAAGAAGGCTTCCTCCTTAGGTTCAAATTACCTGAGAGTGCTGACTTATACTATACCTATTTTATTGTGAGATTAAGATTGATTGTGCTTTACTTTCATCTAATAAAAGAATTCGACATATTCAAGTCCTTTGATTGTTCTTATATATTTTGAATATCTCGTTTAATCATCTTTGATTCACTGTTTGCTTTTCATCATTATTATTTATCAACTGTATTTTCTGCAAGTAAGAGTATCTGGGTTCCAACACTCTCTAAATTTCATGTCAAGTTACTAAGGAAATCGAGGTAAAAAATATATATTCAGAATCGACTCTCCGAAACCTTCTTAAAGGTATACATTTCATTCATTTTTATTAGGATGTTTATGTTAGGGTTCTTAAGACCGGTTTATAAATTTTGTTTATGCCTAAGTTTATAGATTTATATTGTCAAAATTATGATATATTTGATGTTTAGAACGTTAGGACTGGTTAAATTGATGTAGAAATTAAAAGGGTATGTTAGAGTTTCAATATGGTTAGATTGTGGGTATATGTTTAACCGACGATCACTGAATAGTCTCAGTGATGATCGCTGAAACTAAATAAGCAGAAACTCTATATTTCAATAGGTCAAAGAGATTATAATCAAATCAATGAGAGAGGATCAACAATATCCCCCTATTTGATGATGACAAAGCAACATAAAGAAAATTACCTAAGATACAATAGTAAGGAAAAATTACAAGTACAAATTCCTTTTAACTATTTTGGGATCTTTTTTTAGTGATACAGTTTTCTTATATAAGTTTTCTTAAGTTGTAAAAGATTACAAGTTTAAGAGAAACAATTACAAGTTTGATAACTAAAACTGAAAGCATATTTACCGACTGAAAGTTGTCATTGAATGTAAGAGTAAATTGGAACTCATAGATACATGTCCTTATTACTCTTTTCAGGGTTCTTTTTCAGTGATACTGGAGAAATACTTATATTATTCCTTAGAAAGATACAAGTGTTATAACAGTATGTTCTGGACCTATTACATATTAGTTGTACACTGAAAGATAAGATAAAGGAAACAAGATTCAAAAGATAGAAATTTTTAGCTATTCTAAGTCATTGAAGTTGATGTAGACAGGTACTTCTTCTTTAAGCTTCTTTCGACGTAGATATTCCTTTCTGATCGTATGGTCAATTGTCTCACCATTTAGGTCATTGTTCAACCAAGATCTTAGAAATTCAAGGTGTTCTATTGGACATAAACGAAACTCAGATACTCTTTGAAAGCTGTACTCGCCATCATAGTTAATGAATATAAATCCATACTCATGCTTGAAGTGCACAGTGTTGGGTGTATAAAGACCCTTCGCTGGCAAAGTGAGGTTCAACATAGAGATATCTGGCTTCTTCGAGTCCTTTAGGATTTCCTCTAAGGAAAACTTAGTTTCATGTTCATTCCTCAGAGTTGGTCCATCATTAGGATCTTAAGGTTTTCTTCTTCTATCTAGCATCCATACTGGCACTAAAGGAGCAACAACATACCTGGACATCTTCTTGATAAGATCGTTGAGGATGTCTTCGATAATTAGCTTGAGTGCTAAATGGCTTGGTGTATTTCTAGCCATTCATTATAGCCATATTGACTAAGGTAAGAAGGATATTTAGTGACTACATCAAGGTTGTCTCTAGTGATGACCATAGAGATGAGTGTTCCTCCATCTTTCATCCGTCCACTGATTGTGATTTGTGACATTTGAAATGCGATGGGGAAATATTATTTTCTTTAAGAGATCTTCACTCTATCTCTTGTCATGGTCCCTCAGGGCCAGTGCTTTCTGGTATTCATTTTTAGCTTGTAGAGCAACTGAGCCTAAGCCTTGACAGGGTTCATCTTCTTCGACTTCCCTTTAGGAAGATCTTTAACGACAAGTGATTTGACCATCTTGAGGCTGTGTTCAATCTATTGACGTTAAATGTGAAGTTCTTCCTCGGCCTTGAGTGCTTCCTCTCTTTCAGCTTATGTGAGGAAGTCAAACTCATTACAACCAGAGGTACAAAGAGGAATTTTTACTCTGTTTTGGTCGAATAACTCCCTCAGCTGAGTCATCTGTTGGTCGAGGAGGGCTCTAGATTGGTATAGGATATATCCTTTCATCTAAATGACCACAGGTTATAGAGGAGGTAATAGTAGTGGAGAGAGAGAGCGGGAAGTAAAGGTAGCAAACCTGAAGCATTGAGCAATCCTTGTGGGATCGATAGGCTTGAAAAGAACAACCAGGTTTCCATCTTCAGCGGCACCTTTGTTCTTGGAGGAGGTGTGCTGGTTCTCTTGAGATTTCTCTTTCTCCCCCTTGGATGAAGATTCCTTAAGAGAGACTCCTATTTGATCGGGAGCAGGTCTAGTGTGGTATTGAATGGTGAAGTCGTCATTATCGTCGTTATCACCTAAGTCTTGTCTAGCATCAGGTAAGGAAAGAAAATCATCTTCTTCCTCATCATCATCATTAGCTGTAGAGGTGATGGGATGGTCTTCGTCTTCAACAACAGTTATGACGGTATCATCATCATGCTTAGCTTCAGCGACTGTTTCAGCTACTTGGGATATAATGGCATCCTCAGAGTGAGGGATTAAGGTAGAGAGGCTGCAACTTCTTCTGCTTCAGACCTTTAATCTTCTGCTTGAGACCTTTCATCTAAAGCGTCAGTATCAACAGGTGTTATAGTAGCAATAACATGAGGTAAGTCTTTCTCCCCCTTTTTGTCATCGACCTTCCAGCCTAGTGGTAAAGGCTTGGGCATGGCATAGTCATGAACCCGAGTTCGAGCCCTGGGAAGGGAGTGTTGGAGACATTTAAGTGAGGCCATGTTTAGCCTCCAAATTTGCCAGGGATTAGTCGGGCTTTTGCCCGAACACCCTTACAAAAAAAAAAAAAACAAGATGAGAGGTGAGGTCATTAAGACTTTTAGCAATATCGTTCGTTCGTTGCTCTAGATCATTCAGAGCCTGAGCTTGGAGGACATTAAACTCAA
The DNA here is from genome assembly GCF_001531365.2 of Cynara cardunculus var. scolymus. Classification (NCBI taxonomy): domain Eukaryota; kingdom Viridiplantae; phylum Streptophyta; class Magnoliopsida; order Asterales; family Asteraceae; genus Cynara; species Cynara cardunculus. The sequence continues at coordinate 3,389,286 of NC_037536.1, read as the reverse complement.
GTACCTGATCAATAGATTGTCGATCAACGGGTGTGAAGGAAGGTTCAGAAACCGGTGAGAAACGTTGATGAAGGTTTAGTATCTGCTCCATCAGCTCACCTTGTCTGGAAAGTTGAACTTGCACTTCGTTGGCCTTGTTATTTAAAGCAGAGATGGCCTCAGTATTGGTGCAGACATCAACTTGTACTGCATACAACAACTCCTTCTCATTAACCTCAGCTTTGACAGTAGAGAGGCCTGAGGCGAGGTCTTCCTTGATAGGCATGTACTGGTGGACTTTGTCCATTTTATCCAAGACAGTTGCTACCGCCGGGAGTAGGAGTTTCACATCTTCAGCCATATCATAGTCAGTCTCAATGGCTGATGTGACACCCCATACTTGCACATTTGCATATAACATGAATTTCATATAAAAGAAATATAATTTACACCACAAAGTACCACTAGTACAAGGATTCTTTATACAAAATTTACAACTGAAAAATTCCAAAAGAATATCCCTGCACTATCACATGTATATCAACACACATCTTCAAAAGAGCAGATAAAATATAATGAAAATAATCAAAATTTCCCCTTCCCCTTAATATCCCGAGACCCCGTTGTTCCTGCAATGCACATTTTCAAACTATAAAATGAGGGTTAGACCAGAAGGTCTAGTAAAGAAAAGCCCTTCTTTGCAATTACAGGGTGAAGATCACAAAATCATGTTTAAAACATCTTTTGCGAATAAATAAATATTAGCAAAAGGATGCAAATCTGCTTGTTACTCAAATTGTAAAACAAACAGATTCTCATAACACATAAACACGTTTCCTGTAATTTGCATCTCTTTAGAGAACACAAAGTCACAAAACTCCTCTGGTTCAACGGGCCAGAGCTCCTCTGGCTCTAACAGGCCAGAGCTCCACTATTTCTTAAGAAACAAAACTCTTCTCTTAAACTAGTCCCTCTAGTTGACCATAACCTTTGCTCTTACCAACCAAAGCCTCTGTACTTCTCCCAAAATAAAATGAGTCTAAATTTAATCAGAGACCCTCTGGACGACCTGAGCCTATGATCCAAAGAGGCGAACATTTGATTTTTAAAGAAAAGAATAATAAACTATAACTAGAGCTCCCTTGGTTCTTTACTTTACTTATAGTAGATATTTAAAAGGGATTTGACTTATAAAAGAATTAGTTTTAAAAGACAGAGCTCAGATACAGAGCTAGGACACAAAGTTCGCTCACACAACGCTTAGACACATAATCTTTCTTGATACAGAGCCTTTGGGTCATAAAATTCCTGAAATACTTGAAAGCTTTTTCACATGACTAGAGGTCCTCTGGTCCATCTTGAAGATCAACCAGAGCTTCTCTATGTCTTCCCAAATATCAGATTTCATCAAAACCATTTGAAATCATGGGCAATTAATGCCTCTGATTATAAATCATTTTCCCCTTCTCAATAACATCAATGTTATTATTTCAATAAGAGTAATACCTGTAAGTCATCAAGTCATAGAGAAATGCTGATTTAGAATTATCGCATCTTATGGTGATAATAACAAGAGTTATAATATTAATCACACCCGCAATTGCCTCCCTTATATCATAGGCACACATCTCCTTGATATGCCACCCTTATTTCCACCTCAAAATATGGTTTCATATCATAACAGACTTATGTCACACATGTTCCGAAGAAACCTAGCTCCATAGTAGTACAGACTTACGTCACACACGTTTTGAAGGAATATTTAAAACATTGTTTCATGCCAGAACAGACTTATGTCACACACGTCCTGGAGAAACATTTAAAAAATAGTTTCATGCCAGAACAGACTTATGTCACACATGTCCTGGAGAAACGTTTCTTAAAATCAATATTTCTTTCAAAAAAGACTTATGTAAGACACGTCTTGAAAGAAAACATCAATATCTTTTCCTAGTTCACAATTCTTATTTAAAAGATACAAAATATCCTTTCAGTTTAAACAACACTTGTGGAATGCCATTGTTAAATAACACAAGTTAAGGGCAAAATCCCCTTCACCGATCAACTCTTATCCGGACATCATTATCCGAACAACTCTTAACCGGACACACCCTTATCGGATACCAGGTGTTCAGACACACCCTCATGGAACACCAAGTGTCCGGATACAATTGTTCACCAGTCAACACTTGAGTATTAAACATTAAATCCATATGTACAGTGAGTGATGAGTAACTAATTGGACAATACCATGTCCGGTGAAGAGTCCTTATTGGATAAAGCTATGTCCGATAAGAGACCTTATCGTCAACACTTACAGTCATCAAATTCTTTACCGGCCAAGGTTTTGCCGGTGAGGAACCCTCATCGGACATTACTTGTCTGATTGCAAGCTCTTTACCGGTCAATGAATGTGTCAAGAACATAAATTCAGATCATAACATAGCAGATTCTTAAGCCATAAAAACCAGTAATAAAATGGATTAGAAGGCTGTTGTGTATACTAAAACTTACCTTGTAATGAAAGAGTTTGAATTTGAAGAAGGAAACACTAATATCAGCTTTTACTTTGACCCCAAATTCTTCAGATTTCCAAATATAGCATGAAACACACACAAAACTCTTTTTTTTTTTTTTTCTTCCAAAAATGGTAGGAAGGAAAAGCTTTCTTTCCCAAACCCTTTTGTACCTTCCTTTAAAAAGAAAGGCGGTGGATGCATATTTCATGCATACCACCCAACATACAACATATACACATGCATGAACACATAATGCATGCATAAAATCCATGCACACACATATGCACACACACATATACACACACATATACATATACATATATATATATATATCACTCACATATTTTCAAGTATATACCCATGCATGCACATATCCACATAGATAAATCACATACTCACGTAAGCATATAATCACATAACAATTACCTGAGGTGTATAACCAGGACCAAATTATCACACTATCCACTCCTCAAAAGAATTTCATCCCAGATTTCATTCAATTAAACAACCACGATATTCGGTTCTCATGTTGGATTCCAACTCCCAGGTTGCCTCTGAACCTTTATGGAAATGCCACTGAACTTTTACCAGACTAATCTTTTTGTATTGTAGCACTCTGGTTTTTCAATCATTGATAACTTCTGGTGTTTCCACAAAGTTTAGTTTACTATCTAATTTCACTTCTGGTAGCAGTACTGCTAGACTCGGATCCGCTAAACACTTTCATAGATTAGACACATGGAAAGTGTTATGGATCGAACTAAGCTCCTCTGTAGCTCCAATTGATATGCAACCATTCTGATTAGTTTGCAGATTCTGAATTATATCTTGCACTGAGTTTACCTTTCTTACCAAATCTGACTACCCCTTTCCACGAAGAGACTTTCAGTATTACATAATCCTTACAAGGAATTCAATTGGCTTACAACGTCTGTCGGCATAGCTCTTCTGACGGTCCTGAGTTGTTTTAATTTTATCTCTAATATGTTCAATCTTCTCTGAAGTAACTTGAACAATTTATGGACATGTTAATTGCCTTTCACCCACCTCATTCCAACATAACATCGTTCTATACTTACGGCTATACAAAACTTCATACGGTGCCGCTTGGATGCTGGAGTGATAACTATTGTTGTAGGCAAATTCAATCAATGCCAGATGATCTTCCCACGATCCTCCGAAGTTGATAACACAAGCTCTCAATATGTCTTCGAAAGTATGGATCGTTCTTTCACTCTGCCTGTCAGTGTGCAGATGATACGCCGTACTTAGCGAATATGAAAATCCAAAACTTTATGAAAACTCTCCCAGAATTTAAACTTAAACCGAGTATCCCAGTGTGAAATGATAGATAGTGGAATGCCATTTCTGGTTACAATTTCTTCTATATAAATTTTTGCCAATCTTTCTAACGGAAAATTTTCTTTTATCGGCAGAAAGTGCGCAGATTTTGATAAACGGTCCACAATCACCCATATGGCATCATATCATTTTGGAGTTGGAGGTAACTTCATAGTGAAATCTATTGTAATATGATCCCATTTCCATATAGGAATTTTCAGAGATTGCAGACTCCCGTATGGTCTCAAATGTTCAACTTTTACTTGCAGACACGTCCTCATTGCTCCACTTGAGATGTCTTCTTGAAGTATAAGAGTCACCGGAGAATTTCAATGCATGTTCAGCAATCACTGAACATACTCAGTGATGATCCCTGAAACTGAATAAGCGGAAACACTATACTTCGATAGGTTAAATGGATTATCATCAAATCAATGAGAGAGGATTAGCAGCAATTAATGATGTCTTTAGTGGAAGGTTCACTAGCATAAGGAACCTTTGGCAGTTGAAGGGCAGTCCTTAAATTGGGGATGCCAAAACTGATGGTCATCCTGTTGAAAGTGGAGATTTTCTCCACCTGGTTACCAGTCTTGTCAATTTCTTGTTTCACTTCAGCAGTGAACCAGAACTACTGAAGGAATTCTTTGACCATTACAGGTTCAAAGGTAAGAGCGTGGCCAATCACGGAGTTCTTGAGAAAGTTGGCCGCATCTAAGAAAAGAGGTTTGTTGGTTGGAATGTCCAAAAGTCCAACGTGATTGTTAGGTTTGAAGGACACTTCATCAATAAAGAAGTTAACATTCTTGGCTACCATTTGTATTTATAAGAAAGATAAAACAGAAGATTGTACAAAGTTTGTTAGAAGGTTACTCTTTGTTTAAGTTTTGAAAGAAAAACTTCTTTTGAAAAATCCAGAATAATATTAGGGTTTTTCAAGTAGATTTAGTGTTTTGAATCTTAGATTAAGATCAAGTATTAGAATGATTCATTAATCTATTTGTTCATTATTTAAGAGAAGGAGTTCTTAGATATCCGAACAAAGTTTCTTGGAAAGGAGAAGAATAGTTCAAATATAATAGAAGTTTATCAACCTTTTGTTTGGAAGAAGGTAGGAACGGTTGGAAGTTTTGAATGTTCTTGGTTCTTGCTTGCAGAATTTCTTGAGAGCAAATGTTTTTTGAGATATTTTGTAAGGGCAAAGAAAAATAGAAGAGATTACCTCACGTATTTATAGGTAGAAGGAGACAGGAAAAGAGGAGAGAGGGAAAAACGACTCTTGAGAAGATGTGCAATGATGAAAGGGTTTGCACATCCTCATCCTTGATTGGATGGAATACTAATAGGTCACGTGTGTCAGAGGGACGTGCAAGTCTCAAAAACCATTTTAAATAAAAGGAATAATGACGTCATAAGGAATATGACCGTTCATTATCATTTTTTTTAAACAATCACTGGATAAGGAAAAACGGTAGTGAAAAGTAGAAGTATTTTAAAACAAAGTGGTCACCGAATAAGAAAGATTCAATGATAGTTTTAAGAAAAGAATATATCTTTAGAAATAAGATATAAGTTTAAAAGGTTCAGTTATAGAGATAATCACTGAGGAATCTCACTTTTAAAACATTTTGATCCCTGAGTAAGAAAAGTGTCAGTTATGGTTTTGTTTTAAGAAAAGACAAGTATACATACCTTAGAGAGAGTTACATTTACTCAAAGTTCAGTGATAGAGAGAACGGAGAAACATTTCACTTATGTATCATCGAGCATTGCTTAGAGCTGGAGGAATTAATCTTCCGTGTTCAACATTCCAACTTCACTGATCAAGATGTTAAATTTTGTCTCATCAAGAGGCTTTGTAAAAAGGTTAGCGAGTTGGTACTCAGTGGGTACGAAGTGAAGTTCAATATTATCATTCATAACATGATCTTGGATAAAATGATATATGATCTCAATATGTTTGTTCTTTGGAGTGGAGAAAAAGATTGTTTGCAATAGTAATAGCACTAGTGCTATCACAATAGATAGTGATCTTTGAAAGCTGAAGATCATAATCCTTGAGATGATTTTTCATCCATAAGATTTGAGCACAACATCTACCAGAAGCTACATTGTTGATTCCAAATCTCTCAATAACACTAATAATCTAGTTATGAATAACCAAATTATAGTGATTTTATGAAGGAAGTTATGAAGACTCGAGAATAAAAATAAGAATATTTATGAACAGTCTTGAGCTTCAAAAGTTTAACTTTTATAAACTGAGAAACGTAAGAGCGATTTGTAAAAGCGACTCTTTTTACAATAGATCTAAACACCTATATACTAATCAGCTAAAAAGAAGATAACTATATAATGCTATTTTATAGTAAATCTTCTATTAACAGATAAGGCTTATCTTTTATATGGATAGGCGCTAATACTGAGATAAACTTGAATTCCAGCTGTTGACTTGTCATCTCCAGCTGTCAATCATGATATGATGATTTCATCCTTATCTTCAAATCTTCATTGCATGCTTGGATGAAGTGCTGGAAAATCTTCTAAGTGTTGATGACCAGAGGATCGATGAGAATGCTCTTTCCATTGCATCCTTGAACTGTCCATTGGTCCTCTGGTTGAACTGTCCATCGGTCCTCTGATTGAATTCCAGACTTAGTCGTTTCTGCCTTGATGTCTTCATTGGTCTTCTAGTTCTTCATCACTTATTGTTTTTCATTACTTTTTACATTATGAATTATGGGGTTTAACAATCTCCCCCTAAGTAATGAAATAACATAGTCTAGTCTAGACACACTTGTGAAGAACAAACACTAATCTAGTAGAAAAACATCAAATTCCAAATTTTCATTGGATGATGAAATTTCTTACAATACTTGAATTAAAATACATCAAGGCAAAACTAACAAAAACTTTTAACTCATCACGAGCTACCTGAGTATATTTCTCTGAAGCGCAGGAACAGTCTTCAATATGCGATGACTGTTGATATCTCGTGAATGAGCTGACTCCCTACTTCCCTCGGCACATGGTTTCTGTGCAGTCTTTCTCTCATAATTTTCTGAAACCATTCAAGTGTATCTGTTGAATACTTGAAGGCTTCATTCAGTCTGAAGAATTTTTTAACCTCGAACTCATTTTTGTAAACAAGTTCAAGTTCGGGTTGAGTCAGAACTGAGGCAGTTCGTTTCTCTTGCAGGCCCTGGAAGTCTTCGTTTGGAGGAGTGCATGATAGTCTTTCAATGCCTAGCCTAAAAACGATTTCAAAATCACTTTTGGCTCTATGTTTCACCAGGGATTCCATCGTCTTCACTATTGCTCGGTTTGCCATTCCAAATCTTATGCTGTGATCCTGCTTTTGAGCTGTGTAAGCATATAAATCGATCAAGTCGTACGGGTTGAGATTGATGAGGTCATTTTCGTTGAACACGGTAACTAGCCCATGTGCTCTCTCCACGATAAACTCAATGTATCGGATAGCTCGGTTGGCAAATGTCTTTACTTTCAAGTCTATGACCCTCCTTATCCCATTATTCGAAAAGACAGCCTAGGGTGCTTGTGTGGTCTGTCTGATGAATCGATGGTGTAAGAGGTCCATACACTCAGGCGATAAGACTGGAGGATTTGTGGACAAACTTTCATCGCGGTCTTGGTACATATATTGATGGATGTTTTCCATCATGACTGGTTCCCTGGGCGGCAGTTGAGGATGTCTCCTCATCGACTCCATGCCTTGTATGATTTCATCTACCAGGCCCTTTGGAGGTTGCCTTGAAGAAGAGGGAGTATTCGCATGCACCACTGGTTGATGGGTTAAGGGTTCTATACCACCAGAGATGCGATGAAGGTCCATAGGTGCGATGAACAACGCATCTGCATAACCCCTCTGGTTACAAACACTTGTAGTTTTTACACAACAGTTCAACCAGAGATATCCATTCAAGAAGACCCAAAGACTCATGGTTGAACACTCTCTCAAAAAGACAGCTGCAGATGGCAAATCGACAGTTGGATTCTCTTTGCCTTATTTAGTTTAATTTCGTTTCCATATTTCTAGATTGTTTTCTTTCTTTAAGAGATTTGCGATATATCTTCCATAGATAGCAATCTTCATATTTAGATTACTTATATAAATAGGTCTTATCATTCTTGTAATCGTTTACGCTTTCCATTCCATTTAATTCAATAATAGTGAATCCTTTGACACTCCAATTATTCATTGAATATTCTTGAGTTGTTCTTCACTATTTTCCATATACAAGATATATTTAGGTTATTCATAACTTGAATATTCGTGTTATTGAGAGATCTGGGATCAACAATGTGGCTAATGAAAATAGCAAGGTGATAAAGTATATCTGGGGATTGGAACCCAACCTCAAAAAAATATGTGATCTCCAGAAATCCGGATACATTTCAATTATCGATTGATGCTGCAGAAATTTCTTAGGATGGTTAAATGTCACATCATTCTAGTCCAAATGTATGTTGGTGATATAATTTTTGGTTCCATTAATCCCTCTTTGTGTTTTCGGTTCGCTGAGCGCATGAAGAAAGAATGTTAGATGAGCATGATGGGAAAATTGACTTAGTTTCTAGGCCAAGGACATGCTGAAAAAGTTTGACCTAACCGACAGTTCATCTATGAAAACTCCAATGGCTCATCCTCTCTCGCTGAACAAGGATCCAAATGGAAAGCCTGTAAACATTACTGTTTATAGATGAATGATCAGCTCCCTGTTGTATCTCACAGCAAGTCATCCAAATATTATGTACTCTACTTGTTTGTGTGCACGATATCAATCTGAACCTAAGGAGTTCCATCTGATTGCTATAAAGCGCATCTTCAAATATTTTAAGGGAACTTCTTATTTAGGTCTCTGGTATCCCAAGGACTCAGGTTTGGACCTTATTGGTTGTTCGGATTTTGTAGGTTGAAAAATTGATAGGAAAAGCACCACTGGAGGCTGTCAACTTCTAGGTGGAAAGTTGGTGAGCTTGACAAGTAAAAAGCAAAACTCAGTGTCCATATCAACCGTTGAAGTTGAATATGTATGTTAAACCCCACAATTCATAATGTAAAAAGTAATGAAAAACAATAAGTGATGAAGAACCAGAAGACCAATGAAGACAGCAAGGCAGAAACGACTAAGTCTGGAATTCAACCAGAGGACCGATGGACAGTTCAACCAGAGGACC
>NC_037536.1:3377727-3379106 GCF_001531365.2 Cynara cardunculus var. scolymus | reverse complement strand
CTATCTATGTCCCTACAAGCAAACCAGGACCTAGATGGCTGGTCTCTTCATGACCTGTATGGAACACTTGCAGTGCAAGAAAGCAACATTATGAAGAATAAGGTATCCATCGGTGGTCCTCTTGCTCTTGCTGCCAATGAAAATAAAAATCAAGGACTCCTGCCAAAGAGCATAAGAAGAAAGGCAAGAAAGCATTGGTGGTAGAATCAGAATCTGAAGAGGAAACTTCTGAATCAGATGATGAGATTAAAGTTTTTGCCAAATTGTTGGCCTTGATTACAAAACAGTTCCAAAAGAAGTTCATCAGAAAACCCTATGAGCGAAAAAAGTTCAAAAGGGAAAGATACCAGTCATCATATGATAAAAAGCCATCCAAATTCCATCAAAGGGAAGAAAGAAGAGATGGAAGAGAAGAACGGGAAGAGAGAAGAGAAGAAAGAAGAGAGGAAAGGAAAGAGGACAAGGATGGAAGGAAAAATGACCTTTGATGCTTCAGGTGCGGAAAACTTGGTCATTTTTCCAAGGAATGCAAAGGACGATTGATCAAGGATGCTGACTACTATAAAAACAAATACAAGTACAATTCCATAGAGCGAAGCTTGATGGCTGAAAAAGAGAATTGAGTGTCCGATTCTTCATCAGACGATGAAGACAAAACACTCATTTGTCTAATGGCCACGTCCAATGCAGAATCCACCTCCAACTCTGATGACCAGGTATGTGAGTCTTTCTCAAATGAAACCAACTCTATTCCATCAGAACTAGAGTTAAGGGTAATCAAACTTTCAGAAGATTTCTTGAAATTAAAAGAAAAATTAAGTTATGAAAAATGTGAAAGATAAAAAACGGAAAAAGAAGCAAGTTTCTACAAAAGGAAGACTGACCTTCTGACCGAAGAAAACGCTGAACTAGCAAAGGAAAAGACTCGCATAAGTACCCTTAAGAAATCAGAAGAAGATAAACTTCTGGAATTAAACAAGCGGATAACTATGGACCTAGAAAAGAAAACTAAGGCCTTAAAGGAATCTGAGACAGAGAGACTAAACTCAGTTACTCTTAAAGATTTCTTCCAAAAGGAGCGGGAAATTCTTCATCAGAAGCTTCAAACCAATGAACTTCTGATGAAAAAGTATAAAGATGCCCAAGAAGTTTTTGAAAAATTAAACAATCAAACGGACACTCAAGGGATTGGATTCAATGAATTGGAATCCTTCATCGAAACAAAGAAGTCCACCCTTGAGTCCACCTTCAAACTTAGATGAATTCAAAAACCCGACTTTACTCCAAAACMAAAAGCAAATTTCAAAAGAGTTAAAGTCGATGGAAAAACTGTCGTTTCAAGACAGGATTTTGAAAATGTGGTATATGAGAAAAGTACT
>NC_037536.1:3338662-3373185 GCF_001531365.2 Cynara cardunculus var. scolymus | reverse complement strand
CAGAGCCTCTGGTCATAAAGACCAGCGCCTCTGGCTGTTTAAGAATAACTTCGATTAAGATATGGCAAATATTGTCTTTGGAACCAGAGACCCTCTGGTCCAAAGCAAATACTTGGTATTTTTTTAACCAAGTCTTTTTCTTCAAACCAGAGCCTCTGGTTACATAGACCAGAGCCTTTGGTCTCCAAATTTTTGAGACGTCCCAGTCTCAAATCTTGGATTCTCATGCATCCAAATCTCATTCATGCTTTCACCCTCTGGTCCAAAGCTTATACCTTGTTCTCCTCATTAAGTATAACTCCCCAGAGCCTCTGGTTCCGAAGACCAGAGCCTCTGGTTTCCTACACAGAATCTCTTTTCTTCCAACCAGAGCCTCTGGTTCTAAAGACCAGAGCCTCTAGCTTTAGACTCTTTACAACCAGCGCCACTCTGGTTTCAAAGAATTTCCTTCTATCGCACTCCACATAGCCTTCACCATTTCCTTCCTTATTCCCATTCATTGCATTCACAACCAGAGCCTTTGGTTCTAAAGACCAGAGCCTCTTGCTTTGTTTTATTTGCCACCAGCGCCCCTCTAGTCTCAAATACCTCTCTAAACTTCCATTTTTTTTCTCATCTTCAAAACCAGAGCCTCTGGTTGTATAGACCAGAGCCTCTGTCCCCAATTTTTCTTAAGTTTTATCTTTTTAAGGGGGAGTTTTTGATAGCTTCAACATCCATTCACATGCATGACTTAAGGGGGAGCAATCTTTTTCACCTTTTTCATTTTGTGAACTTGCATTTTCCATCCAGAGCCTCTGGTTCTACTATCCAGAGCCTCTGGCCTCTTAAAATGYTATATATWTGTATTTAACCAGAACTCCTCTGGTTCTACATAATGGATTGCCAAACTTAACAAGAGCCTCTGGTTTGCCAACCAAAGCTTATAAATCATGCAAACCCAATAATACATATACAAACATCATTGATGTCAAACCAGAACTCCTCTGGCTCCTCACCCAATAGGTCATGCCTAACCAGATCTCCTCTAGTTCCATGACAAATAGATTTTACCCTAAAACTCATCTAAATTGAAAACCATTTTCAAGATTATACAAAATTGCAGCTTTTGTGACTAAAAACCATACAACATGGGTTTTTAGAAGACCAAAACTTCGTAATTAGTATTAATCTTACAATTAGATGAGATTTTAATTTCAATATTTTTTTGGGAAACGTCTTCTCTAAGATATTATTTGGAATAAATCTTTAATTCAAATAATGCATGACGTCATCCTACCACGCGCCTGACACCATACAGGCTGTCCCCCATGAGCCGTTTCAATTTTTCATCTTCCCAAACCCCAGCTTGACATGTGTCCAATCCATTAATGGCACGTACTATCACGACGACTCACGTTCTTCAAATCATATCACCCAAAACTTAAACCGCCAAAACTTTTCATGATTATTATATTTTAATAATCAAGAAAACTTTTCCTTTCCCACCCCTCCCCCTACCCAACCCCAACACCCCACCCCTCACCCTCTACTCACCTATAAATAACCTTCTTCCACCTTCATCCTTTCTTTACGCTTTCAAAACCTGCAACAAAGACTCCGACGAACACATAACCTGCAACTTCCACAAAAATGGCCTCCTCCTCCACTTCTCATGATTCCAACAATAACGATAGCCACGTACAGTCAACAGGCGCTGACAGCCGCACACTTGTCTTTTTGCCCACGAAACCAAACAACCACGCCATTGAACTGCGCAACACCCTATTTGACGACCGTTTTGCAATAATCATAGAGTTCTTCAAGAACTGCATCCTCCTCCCCGCCCTCACACTAGTGAACCCTGGCGTACCATTAAAATACGTGCAACAATACTGGCAAAACTGCAAATTTCATCCAGCCAGTCACGGTATAATGAGGGATATGGACTCCTCAAATGATATGATATGCTCGCTAAAGATATCGCGAGCCAAAGTTTCAAGGGTGTTATGCATTCCCACAAGAAAGGAACTTGGGATTGAACAATACGACGAACCACCAACCTCCGACGATATCCTCCGGTTCATAAAGATGCTAGGATACAACCGTGACCTACGCAATGTCTCGGACTTCAAAAGACAATTCCTCCCGCCAATATGGAACTTGTTCTTCTCCATACTAAACCGATCCCTTACGTGCAAGCTAGGGTCCCTAGACCAAGGGAACCTCAACATAATGACAATCATGTATGGGCTATTCTTCAACCTAAATCTCGACTACGCCTTCCACATCTACAACGAGATTCATGCGGCCGTGATCAAAAAATGCAAATTTCAAGTCGCAGGAAAGCCCCTCTCTGCAGTTCTCTTTCCCCGCTTCCTCGCCCTCTTCATTGGGGATGCGATGGTGAAACACGGTCTACCTGCTATAGAGCCTTTCACCACGGTCTACAAGATGCAAGGACACATACCAACCCTCTCGAAGGAGGGCTACACCATCATTCGACCGCTGTCCCAGGCTATGCTCACTGTCATACCATCGACAAATGAGATACGCCAGACCTATGAACGCTCCATGCTGTCCCAAGAATCGAGGGCAGCTACCCCAGAGCATTTAGAGTCGTCCCCCCTCCAAGCGAGGGAGCACAAGCGTCATCTTCATCGGATGATGAAGATAATGATGATGATGATGATGATGCTACTCGTGCTTCCCCGGCCTTACTCATACAATTCCTCAACCCACTTCCCAAAGGGCAACCACATCCACTACCCCTGGCGATCAAAGCCAAAGGGGTATTGAAACAGGATGACCCAGTCCAACCCCAACCCCAGCTAGCCATCCAGAGGCCATYCTTCGGGCCTCTGGAGATGAACAAGCCGAGGAACCACGTTTACCATCACCCCTCTCTCAATAGAGAGGTGATGAAGAAATAAGAGCCCCTTCGCCTTAGGGCTCACCACATCCTTTCACACACACAGAAGCATGTGTTGCTTCTGACGTTGAACCAATAGATCGTTCAGAGCGATCTTTCCTTCATGCACCTCTCCCTTCGATATTTGATCTATCGAAGGGGACACATATTCGCTTCAAGCTGATGTAGCAACATCACGAGATAGCTCCTCTCTCGAGGGCTATCAAGGACATGATGGAAGTCCTTCGAGGCCCACATTCGCACAAGACCAAGAAAGCACCTCAGGAACAGAGGCACAACCTGCAGCATCCATTGTTGCAGGGGTTACCCCACAAGCCTATCTGGTCACAAAGGCAGAGTTCCAAGCCTATGTTGATACAGTAATGCGGTCCTTGGATGACCTTAAACTCCTCATACAAGGGATAGTGGACAACCAACCCTCAACCGATACCTCAGACCTCCACCAATCCCTTGCAATCCTCCAACACCATCTCACTCAAATAGAAACCCAAACCCAAGCTAACACAACCCGCCTACAAATGCTCCAACAAACCGTCACCCAACATCACAATACCACATCCTCCCTAGCCACCCAAAGAAACCAAGTCCTTATCCAATCCATCGCAACCCTCACGGCTCAAGCAACTGAGACCGATGAAAACCTCACCTACATCATTACCCAACTACAAACCATTCTTCGCCACCTTCATCAAATACCCACCACCATCATCTCCCAAATCCCTCAACCTCAACCACCATCCACTTCACCACTCGATGAAACTCTCACAACCCTCACCACCCAAATAGCCACCATACAAACCACCCTCACCCAACTACCCACCACCATACTTGCCCAAATCCCACAACCAAGTCAACCCCCACCTCCCTCTGCAGGCCCATCCTTTGATGCAGCCTTCTCATCCTTCACTGCAGAGGTGAGGACTCTCCTTACAAACCTTCCCATCCTCCAACATCCGCTACACCCTCTGTGCCACCTCCACCATCTACAAGCACAGACTTTGCCACCAGAGCCGATCTTCGGGCTCTGTCCAAGGCACTCATCTCATCCTTCAATGAGATCAGTGCAAAGTTTGCTGCCTGATCCATTGAACCTACCACAGTGCTGAGGAAGAGTCTACAACAACAGTAAGAACGAACAAACACTCTCCTTTGCACCATGGAACAAAGACGCAACAAGGATTGGGTGTGTACTCTCGCTGCCCACATTCGATTATGGAAGAAGAAAAACAAATCAAGAGCCTTCTGCTCATCCAGCCGCCCCCTAAAACGACGAAGACATGATGATCCAGACCCCGATGATCAAGGTCTTGGACCTCATGAGGGGGAGAAAGAGGTGGCAGCTACACATTACACCGAATCTGCTGCACCATAACAACCAGCACCACAACCACCCTCTACCGAACCAACCCAAGCGAGGGAACCAGAGACTTTGCCCTCTGATGATGAACAAGATATACATGTTCCCTTAGCCACAACCCCAAAACCTATTGTGTTGAGTTCACCAACCGATGAAGAGCCAACCACACCACCAACAGACACAAACCAAACTTTCACTTCCTCACCCATAATAAACCTACCTTTAACCCCTTCACCCACACCTCGCACAACCCAATCCTTCACCCTTTCCATACAACCAGAACCTATAACAAACCAACCATCGCCCTAACAACCACAAACCCCAACAGAAACCCATGCACCAGAAATCACCCAAGCCCAAATTGAGCCAACCAATGAAACCATACCCACTACCCATATACAAACCCAAACCGAAACACAACCCCCAAACAATACACAACACTTAAGATTTTTCCTAGCAAGTCTTCCATCGTCCTTCTGCACTTTCACACTTATATGTTTTTCATTACTTTTACAATAAGAGTGACCCCGGTCTAACAATCTCTCCCTAAGTAATAAAAAAACAAATAATGACTAGTCAATGAATAATGAAAGAATTTATGCAAAACAGAGGCTAGTCTTAAAAAACATCCTTTTGCCAAATATTTTCATTAGTCTAACAGATTGGATGATTTCTAACAAGAAATGTAACTACATAAAGAAAAATAAATCACTCATGGTCTCCACTTAAGATTTTCCAAAAGCGGATCATCAATCCTCTAAACCGGATGACTGTGGAGATGCCATGGATGAGTTCTTGTCCTTCCTTCATCGATACATGCGCTCTGACCAATCCTTCTTGAATGATCTTCTGAAACTATTCAAGTGTATCGGTTGAATACTTGAAGGCCTCAGTCAGTCTGAAGAACTTTTTGACTCCATACTCATTCTTGAAAACCAAGCTGAGTTCTGGTTGAGCTAGGACCGATGCAGAGCGCTTCTCCTATAAGCATGGAAAATTTTTATTAGAAGGTGTGTAGGAGAGTCTTCCAATACCTAGTTCAAGAGCTATTTGGAAGTCTCTCTTAGCTATGAACTTTACTAGGGTCCCCATTGTCTTTACTATCGCTCTGTTGGTCATCCCGTACCTTATCCCTTGATCATGTCGCTAAGCTGTATGTCCATATAGATCGATCAAGTCCCATGGATTGAGATTTATTAGATCATCGTCATTGAAGACGCTGATCATCCCATGTGCGTGTTCCACGTGTACTCGATGTATTTTATAGCTCTATTGGCAAAGGTCCGCATCTTGATGTTGAGGACTGTCTTGATTCCATCGTTAGAGAAGATGACTTATGGTGGAGAGGTCGTCTATCACACGAATCTGTGTTGCAGCAGATCCATCGACTCAGAAGATAGGTTGGGAGGATTGAGAACCAGCTGTTCATCGCGATCATGGTAGAGGTATTGATGGATATTCTCCATCATGACAGGTTCCCTTTGAGGCACTAGTGGACGTCTCCTTAATGATTCCATATTATAGAGAATTTCTTCGACTCTGTCTTGTGTTGGAGCTTGACTCGATGAGGAAGGAATATCTGCTTGCACCTTCTGGGTTGGTTGGGTGATTGATGGCTGTGGTTGTGTTTGGGTAAAGGTAGATTGGCTGATAGATGGTTGTGTTTGGGTGATAGGTTCTGGTAGTGTTGTAGAGGGTTCTGGTTGAGGTATGGTTTCTGGTTGAGGTGAGGTTTCTGGTTGAGTAGTTTCTTATTGGGTAGGCTCTGGTTGAGTTGTTTGGGTGATGGAGGGTTCTGGTTGAGTAGGTTGGATAATGGAAGGTTCTGGTTAAGGAGGTGATGGAGGAGGTGTTGGTGATGGGGTAAAGGGTAAGGCTGTTTCTGGTTGAGGAGATGATGGGTTATCGGATGATCAAGAACTCACCAAAATTGGTGAGAACTCATTGGTTGTGGGTAGTGGGTTTTAGGTGTAGGCAGAGGAAACATGTACATTTTGTACATCTTCAGAGAGCTGAGCCTCTGGTTCCCTCGCCTAGGTTCCTTGGGTATGTTGGGTTTGTGGTGGTGGTGGTGGTGCAGAAGTTTCCATTGGTGTGCTAGCCGGGTTCTCCCCCTCATGAGGACCAAGACCATGATCATCTTGGTCTGAGTCTTCATGCCTTGGCCTCTTAAGGGGGCGGCTCGTCGAGCAGGAGGCCTTGCTTCTCTTCTTCGTTATCCTAAAGGAAGCGAGATACTTCCTCAAGGACTTTCTTCTTTGAGTCTCCTCCATGGATAGGATGAGGGAGTTGGTGCGCTCTTGTTGAATGTCAAGGCTCTTGGTGAGACCCTTGGCTGGTTCTGTGGCCCGATGTGCGAACTTGGCACTTATCTCGTTAAAACTTGAGATTAGTGCCTTGGAGGGGGCACATAGGTCATCTCTAGTGACCGCATCTATGGGGGTTGATGTGGAGGTTGAAGTGGGTGGAGGGATGGTTATTAAGGATATCTTGGAGCGTACCTCCGCAATAAAATTGTTGAAGGCTTCATCTGACGATGGTGCTGCAGGGGGGTGAAGGGGGGGGATGTTTGTGGTAAATTGGCGAGTATGATGGATAGTATGGTGGCAATGGAAGTGGTGAGAGAATTTACTTGGGTGGTGAGGGAGGCAATGGACTCATCGGTCGCAGTTATCTGTGCCGAAAAGGCTGCGAGGGTGGCTGTGATGGACTCATTTTTTGTGGTGGAGATGTTGGTGAGATGGTTGTGTTGTTGGATCATAAGTTGTTGGAAGATCTGGATGTGGGTGGTGTTGTCCCTCGATTGAGCCTCGAGGGATGCAAGTGATTGCTGAATTGATGAAAGATTGACTGATGGAATGGATTCAAGAACCCCTGCCAAGTTGAGTTAAAGGTCATCCAATGACCGCTGAATTGAATCAGCAAAGGCTTGGAACTCAGCCTTTGTGACCAAGTCCACAAGGGGTGGGGTAACCCCTACATCAACATATGTTGTAGGTTGAGCCTCAGTTCCAGAGGCGCCTCCATCGATGCCTTGTGTGGAGTGAGGCAAGGGAGGACTTTCATCACGTCCTTGATAGCCCTCAAGCGAGGAACTACCTTGTGATGTTGCGACATGAACTTCTTCTTCATCGGATTCAAAGTCTGATGAAGGGAAGTAAATGTGTGTCCCTTTTGCTAGATCAATGTCAAAAGCAACACATGCTTCTGCATGTGAGGGAAGTGGCGAGCCATGAGGAGAAGTGGCTCTTATATCTTCATCACCCCCCTGTTGGAAGATAGGTGATGGATGGTGGGGTACCATGATGTGATCATTTCCAGAGGCCCGAAGAATGGCCTCTGGATGGCTTGGTTGGTTTGAGTTTAGACTGGGTGATCGTTGATCAATACCCCTTTGGCCTTGATATCCAGGGGTAGTGGATGTGGTTGCCCGGGGAGGGAGTGATGGAATTGAAGTGTTTATTGGGCCGTGGGATGTGGGAGGAGTGTCATCATCATCATCTTCATCATCCGATGAAGACGACTCCTCTTGAGATCCCTTGCTTGTGTCAGGGGACGACTCTATATGCTCTAGGGTAGCTGGCCTCAGTTGTTGGGCCAGTAGGGAGCTTTCAAATGTCCTACGGCAGGTAGAGGTGGCAGGCATGACACTTAGCATTGTCCTAGATAAGGGCCTCTCTACAGGGTAACCATCCTTGGAGATGGTTGGACGATGACCATTCATGATGTATTGAGGAGTGAATGGTTTAACGCTCGGCAACTTGTGCATTTTCATCGCGTCCCTTATGAAAAAGTGCAAGGAAACATGGGAAGAGCACCGATGAAAGGGGCTTTCCAGCAGCCATTAACTTGTTTTTCTTCTCCACCGCTGCATGAATCTCATTGTAGATGAGTAAGGCGTAGTCCAAGGGCAGGTTTGAAGAACAGACCATACATGATGGTCATGATATTTATGTTGCCCTGGTTTATGCTTCCTAGTTTGCACGTGAGGGCGCGGTTGAGGATGGAGAAGAACATGTTCCACGTTGGTGGAAGGAACTGCCTCTTGGAGTCCGAGGCATTGCGGAGATCCCTGTTGTACCCCAACATCCTAATAAATCGTAGGATGTCGGAACTGGTTGGCGGTTCGGCATAGTGAGCGATCCCGAGCTCTTGTCGGGTTGGAATAAACACTACCTTCGAAATCTTTGCGGGGGAGATTTTAATGGAGCACACCATGTCGTTGGGGACATCGATGTCACCCATTACCCGCGGTTCTCTGGGTAGAACTCACAAGTCTGCCTTCCTCAGTGGAAAACTTCAAGAGGAAGTATATGTACAGCAGCCCCCTGGGTTCGAAAATCCAAAGCATCCATACTATGTCTATTTTCTGGACAAAGCTCTCTATGGGCTGAAGCAAGCACCCAGGGCCTAGTATGATACACTCTCTACCTTTCTCATTGCCAATGGATTCGAAAAAGGTACCATCAACACAACTCTCTTTCTCAAGAAGCACAAATTATGAATAACCTAAATATATCGTGTGAATGGAAAATAGCGAAGAACAACTCAAGAATATTCAATGAATAATTAGAGTGTCAAAGGATTCACTATTATTAAATTAAATGGAATGTAATGCGTAAACGATTACAAAAATGATAAGACCTATTTATACTAGTAATCTAAATATGGAGATTGCTATCTATGGAAGATATAACGCAAATCTCTTAAGGAAAGAAAGCAATTTAGAAATATGGAAACGAAATTAAACTAAATAAGGAAAAGAGAATCCAGCTGTCGATTTTCCATCTCCAGCTGTCTTCTTTAGGGCGTGTTCAACCATGAGTCTTTGGGTCTTCTTGAATGGATATCTCTGGTTGAACTATTGTGGAAAACTCCAAGTGTTGGTAACCAAAGGGGTTATGGAGATGCGCTGTTCATCGCACCTATGGACCTTCATCGCATCTCTGGTTGTATAGAACACTTAGGATTTTTCCTTGCAAGTCTTCCATCGGCCTTCTGCACTTTCACACTCACATGTTTTTCATTACTTTTACAATAATAGTGATGGGGTCAAACACAAATACGTTTCCGTAAAACAGGATAGTTCCATGAATATTTCAGTATACTGTCAGACCGACATGCTACCTTGTTCCAACCGAAGGAAATCGTCCTCTAGCTTTATTGCAGCTTCAAGACAATACTACACTTCAAATGTTTCAGCAAAATCCTCCCAAGACCTTGTGTCCAGAATATTTGGATTTGATGTCATCATAATTTCCTACCAATATATAGCACTCGACCGCAATCTTGACATAACAAACATTACTTTGTCTTCTTTCGCACTTTTACTGGTCTTTAAACTCAACTTTGTTTCCTTAAGCCAATACATTGCTTTAACAGGGTCGCGTTCACCAGTAAACATAGGAGGTTTGCAGGCCAAGAACATATTAATATCATCCCCTTTTTGAACAGCTGATGAGGTAGGTGGTACTGATGTGGTTGCCACCGGTGTGCTTACCCCGACTTCTTTATTAAAATTCAGATTCGCCATTCTTTCTGGGTTATGTTGAATAGATTGCCCCATCAAAGCTACCAAATTACTTTAAAATTTTCCCAATCATGCTGCTAGCATTTCTTGATTTCCTGAGTAATAAACCCAGGGTTGGGATCACAACCTCTACCCCTAGCTTTTCCCCGACCTCTGCCTGACGTTGAGATTCTTGTATAGATATTTCCTGTTCAACATGAATTTCCCGTTATATACCTCTTCCTCTACCTCGGCCCTGGCCTCGACTCCTTGTTTCTACTGTAGCAGTTGCTTCTGAAATTATTCTAGTATTTGAAATTCCCGTCCTCTACCACGACCCACAGATGTTCCCTCAGGGATACTCCTTAACTCAGGATTCTCCTCCTCAGGAGTTACAGACTCAATCCTAACAGAACGTACAAGATGATCTGCCATCTTATCTAATACTCTTAACTGCAACAATAAACACGTATACAATTAATTACATATCTAAATATAATAAGATGTTCAAGTTAAAACAAGCACCTATAAACTTATTATTACACTGGCCTTATGTACTTTAAATCTACCGCACTTGTTGTCACTCTAGATCTAATTATATTTAACACATTCCCAGGTTTGAAATCCCAAAGGATCCTATTATCGAATGGTTAATGCATCTAGTTTAAGTACCAAGAAATAACTAGATCTCTTCCCAAGCAACAACTTTCCAAGCACAAACATACCATTCCAACCCAATGATTTGATAACATAACATACATGTATATAAGATAATACCGGTTTGTTTACATACAATAGATCAAATCAAAATTTTACGACGTGTTTGATCTCAAACAAGACCTGATTTAACAAAATCAAAAGTAAGACAAATGCCTATCATATTTTCTCCTTGCCTTTATTTTTAGTCCCGTCCTGTCCTGCAAAAATAAATTTTACAAACAACTGAGGTTTAGACTGAAAGGTTTAGTGAATGACTTCCCTCGTATGAAATTTTATACAATTATAGAAATAATAATAATAAAATTCAATCCAAAGATCAACTGTTTAAACTGATACAATTGAATTGTGGTTCATTAGAGATAAATTTACTAATTATCGCGGTTTCCCCGCCATTTATCATAAATATCTTGTCAATTATTGCGGCTGTCCCGCCATCTTTCATGTAACCTGCCAACTATCGCGGTTTCCCCGCCATTTATCATAAATATCTTGCCAATTATTGCGGCNCCAACTATCGCGGTTTCCCCGCCATTTATCATAAATATCTTGCCAATTATTGCGGCTGTCCCGCCATCTTTCATGTAACCTGCCAACTATCGCGGCTGTCCCGCCATCTATCACAGGTACCCTGCCAACTATGCGGATGGTCCGTCATCTATTTGCAGATACCCTGCCAACTATCGCTGTTTCCCCTTCCTCTAATGCAGATACCTCACCAGATATATGTATAAAATGCACAAACATAATGATTTAACATTGGGAAAATTCACCAAGAACAATAACTGGTTGAAGCTTTCAGCGATAAGGATCCCATACCGGACAACACTATGACCCCTAAGAGTCCTTATCGGATCATACTTTGTGCGATAACATATATATAACTAATTTGGTATAACTTTAGCGATGCTAACAACTAAAGTGTTATTACCATATTTACCAAACTTTGTAAAAACTCACCTTAGACTGATTACTCTGCTTCTTTATTTTTTAAAGCTTTCCCAGGATGATCTTTTCAAAAACATACACCTTTTAAAGTCCCATACTACATCCTATATATAGTAAGAAAAAAGGGAGGCGGTGCATGGTCATGCACCAGCCTCCCCCCCCCTCAACCACATGAAACCATTACTCTAACAATTTCTTATTGGACCAAAATCCTAACCCATGAGGAGGAGAAAACAATCACACCGAAGATCCCTCAACTTCCAACAACTCCAGATTCTTCCTTGAACTTCTCATTGCTAAATATTTTCAAAATTCGACCAACTAAAATTCAAAACTGAATATTACAACACCGAACATTATAATATCCTCCCCTTAGAAGAATTCCGTCCCAGAATCCACTAAGTAAACAAATGAGAATATTTTACTCACATCTCAGACTCGGGTTCCCAAGTGGCTTCTGGCCCCTTATGATAACGCCATTGAACTTTCACTAACCCGATCTCTTTATTTCTCAGTGCTTTTACTTTAATCTATAATGGCTTAAGGGGTTTCTTCAAAACACAATTTTTCATCAATTTTGATTTCTGGTAGTGGCACAGCTACTTCTGGGTTTGCTAGACACTTCCTTAGGTTTGATACATGAAAAGTGTTATGAATACCACTTAACTCCATATGAAGCTCTAGTTTATATGCCACTTCTCCAACCCGTTCAAGGATAGGAAACGGTCCAATATACATTGGGCTCAACTTACCTTTATTTCCAAAACGAACAACTCCTTTCCAAGGTGATACTTTTAACATCACTTTATCATCGACCTGAAACTCAATCGGCTTACAACGTTTATCAGCATAACTTTTCTACCGATCCTGGGCTACTTCCATCTGTTTATGAATCTGATTAATTTTATCTACTGTTAGCTGAACTATATCAGGTCCAAACAATTGCCCACTTCGTTCCAACACATCGGTGATCGACATTTTCATCTGTACAATACTTCAAAAGGTGATGCCTGGCTACTTGAGTGATAACTGTTATTGTAGTTGAACTCATTCAAAGGCAAATGGCTCTCCCACAATCCTTCAAAGTCAATAACACATGCCCAAAGCATATTTTCGAGCATTTGGATTGTTCGTTCACTTTTCCCATCCATCTGTGGATGATAAGTCGTACTCAACTTTATTTGTGAACCCATTTCTCTTTAAAAACTCTTCCAGAACATAGACATGAATAGACTGTCTCAATCAGAACTAATTGACAATGGAACACCCTGACGTGTTACCACTTCATCAATATATAGCTTCGCTAGTCGATCCGTTGAATACGATTCTTTCATCGGTAAGAAGTGAGCAGACTTAGATAATCGATCCACAACAACCCATATAGCATCAAAATCCTTCGGTGTTCTAGGTAATTTGGTTATGAAATCTATAGTAATGTAATCCCATTTTGAAATCGGAATTTCTAACAATTGGAACTTACTGTAGGGTCGTTGATGCTCTATCTTCACTTGCATGCAGGTCATTCATTGATCAACATGACTTGCTATATCCTTCTTCATGCCCGACCACCAGTAAAATTGTTTCAAATCTCGATACATTATATTTGTACTCGGGTGGATAGAAAAACAAGATTTGTGAGCTGCACTTAAAATTTGTTCTCTGATATTAACATAGCACGGTACCCAAACTCTGTTCTGAAAACACAACAATTCCTAACTATCTTTTACTAACTCAAATATCACCCCACCAAGTCATTCTTGCTTGATCTTGTCTTCTCTCACAGCTTGACCTTGGGATCTTTGCAGTTCTTCGTGAATGCTTGGCAATAACTCAACTCTTAATGCCATAGCTTTAATTGTTCCGCTCTTCTCTTTCGCGTCAGCTACCACATTAGATTTTCCTAGATGATACAAGATCTCACATTCATAATCATTAACCAGCTCTAACCAACGTCTTTGGCACATATTCAATTCTTTCTAACCGAACAAATGCTGCAAACTTTTATGATCAGCAAAATTTTGGCATTTAGTTGTATACAAGTAATGCCTCTAGATTTTTAAAGCAAAAACTATAGCTGTCATCTCCATATCATGGGTATGATATTGCTTTTCATGATCCTTTAACTGCCTTGAGGTGTAAGCAATAACCTTTCCACGTTGCATTAATACGCAACCCAAACCCAGTTTCGAGGCATCACTGTTTACCACAAAATCTTCCGCACCATTAGGTAATGATAGAATTGGCATGCTATACAGTTTATTTTTTAACATCTGAAAAGCTTCAGCTTGTACCTCCTTCCATTCAAATTTCACATTCTTTATCGTCAGCCCAGTTAATGGTGTAGCAATACGAAAGAAATCTTGTATAAACTTTCGATAATAACCCGCCAATCCTAGAAAAGTCCTGATTTCTGTTGGCGTTTTCGGTGCTTCCCACTTCTAGATGACTTCAATTTTGAGGGGATCAACTTTAATACCCACCTCAGAAATGACATGGCCTAGAAATTGAACTTCTCGTAACCAAAACTCCGATTTTGACATATTTGCATACAACTTTTCTTGTTTAAAAAGTTTTAGAATCAGTCGTAGATGATTCACATGCTCTTCCTCGAATCGAGAATATATTAGTATATCATCGATAAGGATAGTAACAAATTTATCGAGATACAGACAACACACCCTATTCATCATGTCCATGAATGCCGCTGGTGCATTTGTAAGTCCAAACAGTCAAAAACTCGTAGTGCCCATAGCGTTTACGAAATATTGTCTTCGATCCATCTTCCTCTCGTATTTTTAGCTGATGATATCTGGATCGTAGGTCAATCTTTGAAAAGTAGCTGGTCCCAATCAATTGATCAAATAAATCATCAATTCTTGGGAGAGGATAATTGTTCTTAATTGTCAATTTATTTAACTCACAATAATCAATACACATTCTCATTGATCCGTCTTTCTTCTTTACAAACAATACTGGTGCACCCCAAGGAGATGTATTTGGTCGGATAAAGCCTTTATCGAGTAATTCCTTCAGTTGTGATATTAACTCCTTCAGTTCATATGGAGCTGATCTATATGGTGCACGAGCAACTGGCACAACCCCAAATAACAACTCGATCAGGAGGTAAACTTGATAAATCTTCCGGAAAAACTTCTGAAAATTCACTTACAATAGGAATATCCTCCATCTTATTCTTTTCTTTCTTTATATCGATCACATAAGCATGAAAACTAACACACCATTTCTGTACATATCTTCAAGCTTTTAGGACGGATATAAGGCTGAAATAACGATCTCGTCTAACACCATAGATTATAACCGATCCCTTCCCCGGTAAATCTATGTGAACCATTTTCTTATTACAAATTATATTGTCTTGGTTTTTAGCCAACCAATCCATACCAACAATTATATCAAATTCTCTTAACGACATAGGAAATAATTGTATGGGTACCTCACACCCTTCTCCTGATATAGAACAATCATCAAAAACTTCCTTAACCGACACTTCACTATCATTTGTTGTTTCTACTATCAAAACGTCATCTAATACTTTAGATTTTAAACACGCGCATTCGACAAATGATGGTGACACAAAATAACAATTTGCACCGAAATCAAATAATACTTTGACGCATACTGAATTAACAAAGGATGTACATGTCACCACTTCAGGATTTTCTTCAGCCTCGCCTCTCGTCATCTGAAAGGCTCGTCCCCTAGCCATTGTCTTTCCACGTCTTACTTCTCCACGACCACTAAGAACATTGAGATTAAACATTGGTCCTCGGTTGGGTGGATAATCTCCAACATAACCAGATCCTCAGTGCCTAGAATAACCAGATCCCCGTCCCCCAGCAGAACCAGATTCCCGTCCCTTAGCTTGCGGACAGTCATCATTAATATGTTGGGAGGAATTACACGTAAAACATCTTCGTCTCATTCGAAAATCCTTGACTATATGACCTGATTCTTGACATTTATAACATGTTCTTGGCTCATTATTGCATTATCCTTGATGTATTTTATCACATCGAGCACATGTTCTGTCAGTAAACCTTGATGCTGGATAATTCTGGTTTCCAACAAATCTAGGTCTACAGAATTCAGTTGCTATTGCTTCCCCTTTTCTTTTCTCCCCAACCTTTTCTTGTGGTTGATGATTGATATCTTGTTCTAGGATTTCTGCAGCATTAACTGCCGCTTGAAATGTAATCGGGTTCCTAGAAATTACATACTTTCTGATATTACATTCCAAACCCCAAATGTATTTCCTCACTTTGTTGCTTTCAGTAGCAACATAGGCCTCGAAAAATCGAGATTGCTCCATGAATACCTCAGTGTACTGACACACCGTCATGTTGTCCTGCTCTAATGAAGTAGGTGGTGTAGTTGTAGTTGTTATAGGTGCACTTGCCCCGACATCTTCATGAAGATTTGGGTTCACCATCCCTTCTAGAATATACTGAGTGGAACGCCCTAACAGATTTACTAGATTATCCTGAAATTTCCCAGCTCAGCGGTTAACATTTCCTAAGTAATAAACCCAGGGTTATAAGCACGACCTCTACCCCTTGTTCTGCCCCTTCCACGTCCTGACATTGAACTTTCTTGTATTGACATTTCTCTTTCTGTATGAATTACCTATTGAACACACCTTCCTCTTCCTCAGTCCTGACCTCGACTCCTTGTTTCTAATGTTGTAGCAATTTCTGGATATATTTCAGTGTTTAAGTTTCCTCTTCCCCGGCCTCTTCTGTGGCCTACAGAAGTTCTCCCAATGATATTCCCTAATCTAGGA
This sequence comes from Cynara cardunculus var. scolymus, assembly GCF_001531365.2. Taxonomy (NCBI): domain Eukaryota; kingdom Viridiplantae; phylum Streptophyta; class Magnoliopsida; order Asterales; family Asteraceae; genus Cynara; species Cynara cardunculus. The sequence goes on along the minus strand of NC_037536.1, from coordinate 3,356,942 downwards.
TTCCCTTCTTTGGAATTCACAGGCACATTCCTCCCTGAACCAATAGGATTATTTGTCATCTTACTTAACACTTGTAACTCTTTGACTACTACAATAAACATGTATACAATTAATCACACTTCAGTATAATGATATGTTCATGTTCCAACAAACACCTTAAACTCAAGATTACTGTAATCGCAGGCAATCTAAATCTACCATATTTGCCTTCACTTTAGGCCCAATTATAACATATTCTCAGGTTCAAAATCCCAGTGGAACCTATTATCACATACTTAACGCCTCTAATTTAAGTCTAAGTAACAGGAAAATACCTAGATCTCTTAAACTTAGGCTCTGATACCAAATGAAACAACCCACCATGTACTAACAACTATTAACAAATGAAATTTGTGCTATATCATACATCAGGTTTCAATGTTTACAAACATTTCTGTACTGTTTACATAAGATAACAAAAGTCTAAACTCCAAATTTCATCATAACAAAAATTTTCTTCCATGATTCCATCACATCTTCCTTTTGCCTTTATTCTTCGACGTTGGATGACCTACAAAATAAATTATTACAATAACTGAAGGTTAGAACGGAAGGTCTAGTGAGTGAATTTCCTTCTTGTAAATAAAATCTACTGTAATACTTTAATACAATTCAGACCTGATTCTTAATGATAAAATTATCAAACATCTATAGCGGTTACACCACCATTTCATCTATCGTCGTTCAACACATTCATTTCAGACAATACTATGAGCAATGAGGGGACCTCACCGGACAACACTTTGAGCGATGAAGGGTCTTATCGGACAACACTGAGTGATCAAGGATCTCAATGGACAATACTTTGAGTGATGAAGGGTCTTATCGGACAATACTTTGATCGATGAGGGTCCTTATCGGACAACACTGTGAGTGATGAAGTTCAATTCAGACAACAATTTGGTCAATGAGGGTCCTTGTCGGACAACAATGTGAGCGATGAGGTTCAATCTTGACAACATTTTGGTCGATGAGGGTTCTTTTCGGACGATGCCTTGTAATGATAATGGATTTGATATAATGTAAATCAATACACCATCTAATATCGTACAACAGAGTATACTACAAGAAATGTAATACTCATATTTATCAAAAAAGTGTAAAAACTCACCTTTGCCTAATATCTTGATGAATGCTTTTTCCTTCTTTCCTTGTATTTGCTAAACAGTCTTTCTAAATTTTCTCCTCCAAAAAATGAGAAATCTCACTCAGTTGCCTATCACTTACTATATATAGTAAGTAAAAGAAGATTGGGGGGGGGGGGTTGAGGCGATGCATGGGCATGCACCTCTCCCCATATGCATCACAGAAAATCGTCCAAAATTATTGGATCAAAATTAATTTATCACAAGGAAGTGACAGATGTTACATTGTTGGTCCCTCTATTTCCATTAAATGCCATATTTTATCCCTGTACTTTCCATTGCTATTTAATTTTTGAAACCCGACCAACTATAGCTTAACACTGAACATTACAATTATCGCTCAATACTTTGAGAGATGACAAAACACAGAAAAATACAAGTTCAATGGGCGATGAAGGGATTATCGCTTAAAAACACTAAGTGATGAAACTAGGAAATCGGACAACGTATATGTTCAACAAGGGATGAAACTCCTTACTACTCAATGAATGTATTCAACGAGCGATGAAGGAAGCAGACAAAAAATGATTCAAAAACACTCAAAATCAATCAAACTTGAATAAGACTTGCACAAATTGACTCGAAATGTGTCCAAAAACAAGTTTTTGAATCCAATTCTTAGCAAAAACAGATTAAACTAGTCGAATTCATCAAAATTTTCAAGAACAGTTTCAAACTCAAGAAGTTCAAAAAATCCAAAATTGAAACACCCAATCGATTCAATTATGCGATTGAATGATACCAATCAATCCAGAAATGATTTCCGTACAACATTCAATCAAATTCGATCACAAAAACATACAGATTATMGAATTCAAGAAACAAAACACTAATAGAAGTCCTGAACAGTTCTTCAACCAAACTTCAATCCAAATCCATCACAATCTGATTCTCTAGTTGTTGTTTCTTGCTCTAATACCAATTGACATTCCCAGATTCAATCAATTGATCAGAACAAGACCAAGAACATGAAAGAAACAATGATAGAAATTAGGGATTAAAGAGAGAATATTCTTTGAAAAGTTCTTTGTATTAGCTTCAAAGTTCAGGTTACAAGATTCAAAAGTTACATGCAAAATTCTAATCTAAAAGATAAGGAAACTACCTATTTATACAAGGAAAATAAAAAGGAAATAAAAAGGTTGAATGCAACATTTTAAGCACAAAGCATTGAACCCAACAAAAGAACTGCTGGAGAGATAACATATGGAACATAAGGTCCATTTTCTATATAGTATGAAGTCTCAGGATCAACACTTCCAAGAATAAAGACATCCGATTCTTCCAGAGACTAAAGTTGTCTCTAATGAAACGAGGAGGTTTGGCAAGAGATCCATTGTCATAAAAATGAGTGCTGATGTTTTGAAAAGCCATTTGTAAAGGAATAAATTATCTAAATAAGAAGAGATAATAAAATACCAATAAAACAACAAAACAACACAAAAAGCAAACGCTGCTATGATACCACTTGTTGGTCCTAGTCGGATCTACAAGTTATATAGGTAAACAGTTTGTAGAAGGATGGAAGATGAATACAAACACATAAACTTTCACTTTTACAAATTATGTATTTATAAAGAAATATCAAAACAAATTTTACAGATTATTTGTGGAAGAAATAAGGTAAAGAACCTATCTAAACAATCTAAGTTTCACACGATTACAAATAGCAAAGAGAAAATATTTTCTACAAGAAATAAAGATAAGAATCAAAGTGCTCTTCACTTGTTCAAAGTGGTTCTTTCTCTTAGATATAGAGTAAATAGAGAAGTAACTTCTTGGGTAAGTTAGTAGTAAGGAAAATTGATAACTGAGAGGAGAGCACTCAACTATTTATACCTATTGCATTAGATGCAATTCAGAAGGTACAAAGCACATGTCAAGCTTTTGGAGGAAAGCATTCCCTTTGCTACAGTAAACAGTCCTTTTGGTTGCATTTGAGCAGTCCTCTTTTCATAAAGTAGGTAAGCACTATAAATCAATGAAATGGCTCTGTACTGTACTATACTCTAGAAATAGTATGGGTTTGTCCTTTGTGTAAGGAAGGACAAGTCAAAAACAATCGTGCTTGGTAAGTTACATTTGATCGCTGAAAACTGGGATGACGCTAAAAGGTCTCTTCAGTATTCACTAAAACTTGAGCAGACTTCACACATATGTAGACGAGCTTGCAATCACTGAATGCTGCTTTAGATCACCAACGTACTGGTCTCTAATCTTCAGTTTCTATCTTTGACATTGTTGAAGGATTTGTGGTGTGAATTTTGTCTTCTTGAAGTATAACAGTCTCTGAAGGAATTACAATACATGTTTAGCTGTGATAACTGAATCCTAGTTATCACTTGAGTAATAAATACGTGATTATATGTTAAAAGATTTTGTGACAGTGTGATAAATTATTATATTTGGTCATGCTAATACGTGAAATTATGTGTATAAATAGGTATGCATAAAATATGTAGATATAAAAATATTCAATGCATGCATGAGAGGTTATATATATGTGATTATGCATGTGTGTGCATGAGTTTACATGTATGCATGGATGATTTCTTATGTAAGCATGCATGTGATGCACGGCTGTAGTAGCCTACTTTCCCTAAAGGGAAAGTATAAAAGGAGGGTGAGGCCTCCATTCACTTCTCTTGCCATTTCAAAACTCTGAGAGTGACAAGTTGACAATTAAGAACAAATATCATTTGCCAAGAATTGATGATTTGTTCGATCAATTGTTGGGAGCAAGTTATTTCTCCAAAATTGATTTAAGGTCGGGGTATCATCAGCTCAAAGTCAGGGAGGAGGACATTGCTATAACAGCTTTCAGAACTAGGTACGGGCATCACGAATTCTTAGTTATGCCATTTGGCTTAACTAATGCACCCGCAGCCTTTATGGACTTAATGAATAGAGTATGTAAGGGGTTACCCCTGTGGCTGATCTGGTCACAAAGGCTGAGTTCCAAGCCTTTGTAGACACGATTCAGCGGTCCTTGGAAGACCTAAAACTCATCATCCAAGGGATTGTCAACAACCCTCCATCCATTGACCTAACCCCCCTACGACAATCCCTTGCAACCCTTGAAGCCCAAAATTGAGACAACACCACCCGTCTCCAAATGCTACAACAAACAGTCACCCAACACCACAACATCTCATTTTGCCTTGCCACCCAAAGAAACCAACTCCAAATTCACTCCATCACCAACAACCTAAACACCATCGCCTCCCTCCCAATAAAGGGGTGAGGAATAAATAAGAGCCACTTCGCCTCATGGCTCGCCACTATCCTTCACACACCCAGAAGCATGTGTTGCTTCTAGCATTGCTAATCCACAAGATCGTTCAGAGCAATCTCCTATTCATGCACAAAAACCCCCTTCTATACTTGATCTAGCGAAGGGGACACACATCTACTTCTTTTACCCGGCCTCTAAAGCCGAGGAAGAAGAAGAAGTTGTAGCAACATCACGAGATAACTCCTCCCTAGAGGGCTATCAAGGACATGATGGAAGTCCTTCACGACCCACATTCTCAAAGGGCCAAAACCACAACTACATCCATCGATGAAACACTAGCCTCTCTTTCTATCCAAATGACCACCATCCAAAACACCCTCTCCTCCCTCCCAGCCACCATACTAGCCAACATACCCCAACCTCCTCCACCTCCACCTCCCTCTGCAGGCCCATCCTTCGATGAAACCTTCTCCTCCTTCACTGTAGAGGTGAGAAATCTTATTGTCAACCTTCCCGTTCCACCATCCACATCCGCCTCAACCTCCATGCCCCCACCTGCCTCCACCTCCACCATGGAATATGCAACCAGGGCCAACCTAAGGGCCCTGTCAAAGGCACTTATCTTATCCTTCAATGAGATGAGTGCAAAATTCATCCATCGCACCATTCAACCGACCAAGGCTCTCTCCCAAAGCCTTGCTGATCAACAAACGTGCACCACCTCTCTCCTTCACACGATGGAGGAAAGCAGAAGACAACAAATACTGAAGGTGTATCTCCCGACCTTCAGGAAGGACAAGAAGAAGAAGAAGAGCAGAACACCATACTCCAGCAGCCTCCCCCACAAAAGGCCACATCATGAGGATCCAGACCCCGATGATCAAGGTCTTGGACCTCATGAGGGGGAGAATCAGGCTGCGGCTGCTCTCCCGAGGGAATTCGCTGCACCATCACCACCACCCCAAACACAAGAACAACCTCCACCATCAACCCAAGCAAGGAAATCAGAGGCTCAGCCCTCTGAAGATGTACATAATGTACATGTTCCCCTAGCCACTTTCCAAAATCCCATCGAGTTGAGTTCATCAACCGATGAAGAACCATCCTCACCACCAACCAACCTACCCTTCACCCCATCACCAACTCCTAATGTACCATTAACCCCATCACCAACACCACGCACCACACAACCCTTCCCTACTTTACCCGTACAACCTCAACTCACAATCACCCAACCTTCATCACCACCATCCCAACTCAATGAACCAGAAACCACCCAAAACAACCTCCTGAACCACAAGCCACCTCATCTGAGCCCAATGAACCAGAGCCAACCCAAAATCTTCCATCACCTACCCCCTCTCAACCATTAACCCAAACACAACCCACAGCCCAACAAACCCAGGTGCAAGCGCATGTTTCTTCATCTTTAAGGCACCCTTTTTATGGGATAGTCGATGAAATAATAACAAACATGGAGTCGCTCAGGAGACGTCTAGAGGTGCCACCAAGGGAGCCAGTTATGATGGAGAATATCCATCAATATATGTACCATGATTGCGATGAAGGGCTGACACTCAATCTTCCAATTCTATCACCAGAATCCATGAACCTCCTACACCATAGGTTTGTGAGACAGGCCACTCAACCACCAAGGGCTGTCTTCTCAAACGATGGAATAAAGTTGGTCATGGACATCAAGATGAGGACCTTCGCCAACCGAGCCATCAAGTGCATCGAGTACACTGCGGAGAAAGCTCATGGTCAGGTCAACATCTTTAGCAACAATAACTTGATCAATCTCAATCCATATGACTTGATCAAGCTATATGCGTACACGGCCCAGCGATAGGATCAGGGCATCAGATTTGGGATGGCGAACAGAGCGGTCATACAAACTATGGAGACCTTGGTGAAGCATCGAGCCAAAAGTGACTTCGAGGTTGCTTTTCAGCTTGGTATCGAAAGACTTTCCTGCACTCCACCAAACGAAGACTTTCCTGGGCTGCAGGAGAAGAGATCTGCCTCTGTCGTTACTCAACCAGAATTGGGTCTGGTATACAAAAATGAGTTTGGAGCGAAGAAATTATTTAGGTTGACTGACGCCTTTAAGTATTCAAATGAAACACTTAAATGGTTTCAAAAAGCCATAAGAGACAGATTAGACAGATCTCACGTACCAACAAACGATGGACAGAGACTAATACATGAAATATCTACAGTCATCGATTATAGAGGACTACTAATGCACTTTTGGGAAATATCTCATGGGAAACCCTAAGTGTAGTTTTATGTATTTTTTTTGTCTTGTAATTTTCACCAATGTAAGAATTCATAATTTATTCCAATGAAAAATTTGGCAAAAGATGCTTTTCTTTAGAATAGCCTCTGTTCTTCATTTATACTTTGAATGTTCTTAGAATATATGATGTTTGTTGTTTCATTACTTAGTGGGAGATTGTTAGACCCCATAAGAATTATGCATGAAGTGATGAAGACAAACAAGTGATGAAGAACCAAAAGGCCGATGGAAGACTTCAAGGAAAAATGACTAAGTCTGAAGAACAACCAGAGGGTCGATGAAGTGACCAGAGATGCGATGGAAAGTACATCTCCATAACCCCTCTGGATACTAACACTTGAAGTTTCCTTCACCAATTTAACCAGAGGCAAACAATGAAGATATGAAGATAAGGTTGAACGCATAATTCACGGAAGACAGCTGGAGATAATCATTCAAGAGCTGGATTCTACAAAGTTTATCTCGTTTTAATGCTTATCCTTATTATAGATAAGCTTTATCTGTTAGTAGAAGATTAGCTAAATAGTCTCGCTAGATAGTTATCTTCTAATTAGCCTATTAGTATAAATAGGTGATTAGGCCTATTGTAATTAACGACGCTTTTACGTTTTTACATTATTATTGAATAAAGTGAAATCGTTGGCACTCAAGATTATTCCTTGAATGTTCATACATTGTTCTTGAGTGTTCATCATTTTGTTCATTAAAACACTATAATTTGGTTATTCTTAACTTGATTATTAGTGTTATTGAAAGATCTGAGTTCAACAAATATCTTGATAAATTCATCATTGTATTTATTGATGATATTCTTTATATACTCTAAGACCAAAAAGGAACACGCAGAACATCTTCGTCTGATACTAGAATTACTAAAAAGAGAAAAGTTGTATGCAAAGTTATCTAAGTGTGAGTTCTGGTTAAGAGAAGTACAATTTCTGGGTCATGTCATCTTAGAAGCAGGGGTAAAAGTAGATCCAGTTAAAATAGAAGCAGTTGCAAAGTGAGAAGCTTTGAAAACTCCTTCAGAAGTCCGAAGCTTTTTGGGACTGGCAGGTTACTATCGTAAGTTTATTCAGGACTTTTCTAAGATAGCCGTTCCATTGACCAAACTAACTCGGAAGAACGTCAAATTTCAGTGGGAAAAAGAACAACAAAAAGCTTTCCAACTATTAAAGGATCATCTTTGCAGTGCACCAGTGTTGACTCTACCAGATGGATCTGAAGATTTTGTGGTTTACAGTGATGCTTCAAAATTGGGGTTGGGATGTGTTTTGATGCAAAGAGGAAAAGTGATTTCTTATGCATCAAGGCAATTAAAAGATCATGAGAAAAAGTATCCAACCCATTATATGGAATTAACTGCAGTGGTGTTTGCTCTGAAAATCTGGAGACATTATCTTCTGGGAACAAAGAGTCAGATTTATACTGATCACAAAAATTTGCAACATTTGTTCAGCCAGAAAGAATTGAATATGCGACAGCGTCGATGGATTGAACTGGTAAATGACTATGATTGTGAAATCCTCTACCATCTAGGAAAAGCCAATGTGGTAGCTGACGCTTTGAGCAGGAATGAAAAGAGTGGAACCATTAAAACTGTGGCAATGAGAATGAATTTGGTATCTGACATTCATAAAAAAATTTAGAAATGTCAACAAGAAGCTATGAAAGAAGAATTTGTTAAGATAGAAAGGTTGGATAAAATGATTTCAACCTTGTAACCGAATGACAAAGGACTAATGTGCTTTCAAGGACAAATCTGGGTACCATGTTTTGGAGATATCCTGAACACTATATTAAATGAAATTCATAAATCCTGATACTTTATTCATCCAGGCACCAATAAGATGTATCAAGATTTGAAACCTTTTTATTGGTGGCCCAAATTAAAAAGGGACATAGCAAGATATGTGGAACAATGTCTGACATGTTTACAGGTTAAGATTGAACATCAGAAGCCATATGGAAGTCTTCAATCTTTGGAGATACCTGTATGGAAATGGGATCACATTATAATGGATTTCGCCATGAAGTTACCTCGAACTCCAAAGGGGTATGATGCGATCTGGGTAATTGTGGATCGTCTATCTAAATCTGCGCATTTTCTAACAATGAGAGAGAATTACTCTTTAGAAAAGATAACACAGATTTACATCAAAGAAATTGTAACCAGACATGGTGTTCCATTATCTATTATCTCTGATAGAGATAGTCGGTTTACTTCAAAGTTCTGGGAAGGGTTGTAGAAAGCTTTGGGATCTGAAATCCGACTAAGCACAACTTATCATCAGCAAAACTGATGGGCAGAGTGAAAGAACTATCCAGACTCTCGAAGACATGTTGAGTAGTTGTATTATTGACTTCGGAGGATCGTGGGAAGATCATTTGCCATTGATAGAGTTTGCATATAACAACAGTTACCATTCCAGCATCCAAGCGGCACCGTATGAAGTATTTTATGGACGTAAATGTCGAACGTCGTTATGTTGGAACGAGGTAGGAGAAAGGCAGTTGACAGGTTCTAAAATTGTCCAAGAAACTTTTGAGAAAATTAAACAGATCCGCGAAAGAATCAGAACAGCACAAGACCGCCAGAAAAGTTATGCTGATAATCGTCGGAAGCCGATTGAATTCTGTATAGGTGATTTTTTGATGTTGAAAGTCTCGCCGTGGAAGTGTTTCATTCAATTCAGAAAGAAGGTTAAGCTCAGTCCGAGGTATGTTGGACCATTCAGAATATATAAGCGAATTGGGCCAGTGGCATATCAGTTAGAGCTACCAAAAGAATTAAGTCTGATTCACAACACTTTCCATTTATCAAATCTGTGGAAATGATTAGTTGATCCAAGACTAGTTGTACTTCTCCCAGAAATTAAATTGGACAATAAGTTGAACTTTGTGAAAACACCAGAAACTGTAATTGACCAAAAGATCAAAGTATTAAGAAACAAAGAAATCGGTTTGGTTAAAGTTCAGTGGAAGTTTCACAAAGGACCATAAGCGACTTGGGAATTGGAGTCGAAAATGAGATCAGAATACCCATGGCTTTTTGATTAAAAGAATTCCGGGACGAAATTCTTTTGAGGGGTGGATAATGTGATAACCGAATTCTAGTTATCACCTAAGGTAATAAATACGTGATTATATGTTAAAAGATTTCATGACAGTGTGATAAATTATTATATTTAATCATGCTAATACGTGAAATTATGTGCATAAATGGGTATGCATAAAATATGTGGATATAAATATATACAATGCATGCGTGAGAGGTTATATATGTGTGATTATGCATATGTGTGCATGAGTTTACATGTATGCATGGATGATTTCTTATGTAAGCATGCATGTGATGCATGGCTGTAGTAGCCGACTTTCCCTAAAGGGAAAGTATAAAAGAAGGGTGAGGCCTCCATTCACTTCTCTTGCCATTTCAAAACTCTGAGAGTGAAATTTTAAGGAAGTGTTGATCGGTTTACCTATTGATTGAAATATTGAAGATTGGTTTCAAAAGATTTTAAGATGAGTGATTAAATTGCTTTTGATCTTCTTTTAAGATTTTAAATTGTTTGAGTTTAAAAGCTTCTCTGTCCAATTTGAGTTTACTGGATAAGTGATGAGCGATTTATAATATAAACCGGCCATGTATTAACCGATTTAAGTATAAATCGGACAAAAGATAAGTGATCAAGGGTTAAATCGCTTAATGCAGTTAACCGGTTTAGTTTTAAGTCGATCAAAGGTTAGGCGGGTTAGTCTTAAACCGGTCAAGGTTTAGGCGATGTAAGTACAAACCGCTCAAGTGTTAAACGATTTAGCTTTAAACCGGAAATATCTTAACTGGTTTAAAGGATTGAGCGGTTTATGAACTTTGATGTTATAATTAAATGTTTCAAACGGAGAAGTATGAATACGACTTAAGGCTTGGGCATGACATAGTCATGAACCCAAGTTCGAGCCCTGGGAGGGGAGTGTTGGCGACATTTAAGTGGGGCCATGTTTAGCCTACAAATTTCCCGGGGATTAGTCGGGCTTTGGCCCGGACACCCTTTCCAAAAAAAAGTATGAATACGACCATGTGATGACCGGATTATTTTAAATCGGTCGACGGGGCATAGTGTTGTCCGGATTTGTTATCCGGACAAAAGTGTTGGAATCTTTTTCTTAAATGATAAACCGGACAGGCCGTAGGCGATGTGTTGTCCGGATTTGGTAATCCGGCCAAGACTTGACCGGAGATGAAGTCCGGCCAGGTCTATTTTGACCGAATTTGCATTTTGATTTATTTATGGTTCATATATAATTATTCTTATATATAAAAAGGGGAATTTTGAAAAAGATGATTTTTGAACTAATAATAATAATTTCATTGACTGGGCTCTAATTCTATATGGAATTGTTTTTGTGACATGTTTTGATGAGGAAATAAGGGTGGCATAGCAAGGAGAGGTGTACCATGGGATAAGGGTGTCATATCAAAAAGAGGTGTACATTTGGATATAAGAGTGGCATTGGTATGTGTGTGTAGTATAATATAACTTTTACTATCATATCCCTTAAGATTACCATGGTCTGGAATCTTTATTTCTTTGTGACTTAAAGATTTAGGATCAAAGTTCTTATTGGAAATCATAGTTTGAATGTTATAGAGAAGGAGATAACAGGTTTGGCTTGAAACTTTAAATAAACCTTGTTTTAATGGAAAAGGTTTAAAAGTGGCATTGTAATAATTTGGTTTAATATAACCTGTTGGAATGTGATGTATTGTTTGTGAGCTGAAATTATTGACTTGAAAAGTGAAAGGTATTAACATTATATTTCCACTTGATTCATACATGTAAAGTTGTTTTACTTAAAGGTTTTGGTGATTTCTCACCCTGCAATAACATAAATAGGGTAACTCACTAGACCTTTCGATCTAACCCTCGTTTTGTGATTTTAAATATGTATTGCAGGAAGTGCTGATGGTAAGGGAAAGGGAAAAATATAATAATTTCCCTATATGTTTATCTACATGAAGATTGGCTGATGTTTTGTATAGTTTTGGCTGATGAAACTGGGTTAGTACAAGATTGTATTTTGAAATTTTTAGACCATATATTTTGTTCTGGTAGATACTTGTACTAAGGGACCAATGTGATGTACAAAAATGTATTTCTTGTATATGAAGTATATGTTATATGCAATGTGTGGATTGCGGCATTACAGAAAGCGATCACTGAACAGACTCAGTAAAGATCGCTGAAACTGAATAACAAAAATACTATACTTCGTAAGATAAAAAGGGATCATCATCAAACCAATGAGACTGAGAGGATCAACAAAGAGTTTGACCTCAGCCTAACTAAGATGCCATGGCTAGCCATCGCTTTTCATGATAAGTCAATGCAAGACCTCTGTAGGATTTTTGAAATCAAATAGATCACGAGTTTGGTACTGCTAGGACCAGATGGACGAACGATTAGCACAGATGGGCGAGTGTGGTGCTCGTGGCTTTCCGTTTACTGAATCAAAGATCTTGGATATAAAAGCTTCATTAATGAAGGAAGGAGATGGATTGCCTTAAGAAGTTGAGAACTGTAAGCATGAACACATTCTTAAACTGGAGATGCCCAAAGCATACTAAACAATCAAAGATAACACATAGATTACATAGCAAGAAGAAAAGACTTGCTACAAGAAATAGGTTCACTTGTTATAGTGGAAGTCTTTCTCTTAGATAGAGAGATAGAGGGAGGAGTATCTTCTTTGGTAAGATCTTCAAGGCAAGGATGCTTGGATATGAGATTCAGAAGAGTTAACTGAGAAAATAGAATTACTTAGCTATTTATACCCATTGCATTAAATGCAATTCAGAAGGTACAAATTACGTGGCAAGCTTTAAGAGGTAAGTCTGTTCTTTGTTGCAGATATACAGTCTTTTGGCCGTATATGAATAGTTTTATTTCGTAAAGTAGGTAAGCACGTTTGGAGACAATAAAGTTGTGAGGTCACAATTGATCAATCTTCAAGAATCATCTTTGAATCCATGGCAGATCTATATTTAACCTTTAAGAACTTTGAGAGGAGATAGAGAGAAAAAGTCAAGGCTCAAAGATATGGTCAACTCTTCTATTACGTAATGAATTTTACAATAAAGCTCTCTACCACAATTACAAGACTAACATCCTATTTATAGGGTCAAACATAAAAACATAGTCAAAGTCAAACCTAACATACAAAGTCAAACACGATGTCTATTTTAATTATAGACAATAGTAAATTTCAAGATGAATACAATTTTACACTGACTTTCAGTCCTAACATTCTCGCCCTTTGTATTCAGACTTGAAAGAATTTGCGCGCGTTGAATCTCTTTTGAACTTTGTCTCTTTACTCTCTTTATGACTTCTTCAGAAATATCAAAACAATCTTCACTTGAAATCTTCAAACAATTATCTGTTGAGAAAGATCTTCTAACATTCTCCCTCTCGAATGTAGAACCGCGATGATCTTCTCTTTTTGGCAATGTAGATCAGAAACAATAACAATCTTCAGAAACGATCTTCAGTAAACTGTTGTAAAATGGATCTTCACATTCAACATCTCTCAGTCTTTTTAGCATCGGAATAATCTTCGTAATCATCTCTAGTCGCACTTCTTTTGAGTCTTTTGTCAATTTTGAAGTTACTCCCCCTTGATCTTTACATCAAATTCCCCGTATAATGTTCGGAATTAGACATTTCATTCATTATTTCATACTCCCCCTTATGATGAAATGAGAATCATTACATCATACATAAGAATGAATGAAATCCTCCGCGTAAGCAGTCAATTCAAGATATTGTAAGTAGATCTTTCAAATCCACTTGTTTAATCTTTTCAGATTAAGGGAATGGGAAGGTAACAGCCAATTTCAACGTATGAAATTGTTTTCAATCTTATAAAAAGATTGGCCCGTGAGTATAACAGATATACTCAGTATTTGATGAATACCTATTTTGGATGCTCATCTCACCAGGTCTTCCATTCAATCTTTAATAGCTTAAAAATAGCATATCTATGAATGTTTTGGCAAATTAACATATAAAATGTAATCTGTGTATTTAGAAAGATAAAGCAATATATGCTTATATTTAGGCTCAAAAAGATAAACCGTGTGGACTACACAAATTTATCAGACTCAATTCGTGATCAAAAAGACTTAAAGGGGGGACATATATCCTTCTGATTCAATATCAACTTTCTTCGAATGAGAAATTGATAGATGATGAGCTGCGTGCCCCAAGTGTTATTGAAACACTTATCTGTTGCGAGATAAATGAGTAGCTGGTGGGGTTATGACAAGAATTGGCCTGGGCTTTGCCTTTTTCAATTTTAGTCTCGAAAGAATTGAGAACTTATAGATTATGTGGTATGCCCGGATTTTAGAAGTTTGGAACAGGATTCTTATATTCTTTTAATCCTGACACAACTCTCGTCAATTCTTTTAGCTCACAACAACTACCCCTCTCATTTTCATTTTAATCTCGGCACACAAACCCTTTTTGATTTAAAGCTCACTCAGATATGGTTGTCCTCATGGGTAGGTTTGTCGGTTCTGACATTCCATTGAGGTATTTCTGAAAAGCACTCAGTCCCTCCTAAAAATTTAGCATTATGCTCAATTGATCACAAACAGTTGATCAAAAAGAATATTTCAGATAAAGCACAATGATCAGATAAAAATTGATCAAAATATTTGGCTTTAAGCACAATTAATGAAATAATGATGCGACAACGATCTGATTATTCGATATATGAGAGAAATGAATGAAGATCTGTAAGAACGAGTTTACAGATTCTGATATTAAAAAAAATTGAATGTATATGAACCAATGTAAATAAAATTATCAGAAAACAAATTTGAATACAAACGAGCGTATTATCACCGAAAATGATTTTCTTATAAGAGACGTGATAATAACAGTTTGAATAATAGCTGAAACAGGTATTGGAGTTATGTACGATAAGAAATTACACAAGTAAAATATAAGGAAATACCTGTTCAGAAAATGTGCTCGTTTCCCCAAAAAAAGAATTATTTTCCGAAAAACATTTATTGAACTTTCTAGAGACTCCCCCTAGAAAGTAGATTATAGAAATGATTCGATTCAACTTAAAAAATTAAAAACAGATAAGAAAAACGTGTTTAGCATGGGTCTTAAATTGTGTGTTTAGAAACCACACTCGGTAAAGCACGGGTTATGAACTGAATTGTTCAAAAGCCTTGTTTGGAAAAAAAATTACAACTCCCCATGCATTGATGTATCACTGAAATGATATTCTGATCAGCACAAAATTGACACACCTGCTAAACCAGATTAAGTAGATTTTGGTACCCAAATGAATTTGGGTCCTATTATGTTAGTATCGGGTTGGGGTATGTTGTAACTTCCAAACCATTTATTCTTATTAGATGTTAGACCCCATAATCCATTAAGGGTAAAAGTAATGAAAAACAATAAGTGATGAAGAACCAGAAGACCGATGAAGACATCAAGGCAGAATTGACTAAGTCTGGAGAACAACCAAAGGGTCGATGAACAACCAGAGATGCAATGGAAAGAGCATCTTCATCACCCCTCTGGTCAACAACACTTAGAGTTTTCTTCAGTAATTCAACCAGAGACATACGATGAAAATATGAAGATAAGGTTGATTCATCATCCCATGAAAGACAGCTGGAGATGATAAGTCGACAGCTGGATTTCAAGTTTATCTTAATATTATAGCTTATCAATAGTTTAGATAAACATTATCTGTTAATAGAAGATTAGCTAAATAGTCTCACTAGATAGTTATCTTCTAATTAGCTTACTAGTATAAATAGGTGATTAGGCCTATTGTATTAAATGTTGATTTTACGTTTTTCTTATTAATAAAGTGAAACCTTTGACACTCAAGATTGTTCTTTGATGTTCATAATTTATTCTTGAGTGTTCATCACTTTGTTCATTAAGGGGCTGTTTGGCAGTTGCTGAATGATTTAGTTCAGAATAGTTAAGAGGTTAGAATGGCTAAGAGGATCAGAATGGTTAAGTGCTGAATGAAACAAGGTTGTTTGGTAATTGTTCTCTGAATTACAACAAATTACCATTTTAACCCTCAAGAAATACAATCAATTCCTAAACGGATATATATAAAAGATGTTGTTCTTCATATCAGTATCAAATCCTCAAGAAATTGCAAAATGTCGATAATCCAATCATCATTAACATTGTTACAAACATGAAATTAGCAATAAACACCATCAATTTCCAAAGAAAAATGCTAAAAATTCCCTAAACCAAACCCTAGACAGGAGAGGATGCAGCAGTAAGGAGGCTGTGGAAGGCGACCAGAGACGGCAACGTGAGGCGGCGACGAGAGGCGGCGACGAGCAACGGCGACGAGCAGCGGCAATGAGCGGCGGCGACGATAGACCTGCTGGAAGAAGGCGACGTGAGACTTGCTAGAAGAAGAAGACCGACGATCCTAGGGTTGGGGGAGCGATTTGAAGACCGACGATCGTAGGGTTGGGGGAGGGATTTGAAGATCGGCGATCGTAGGGTTGAGGGAGGGATTTGAAGACCGGATCGTAGGGTTGAGGGAGGGATTTGAAGACCGGYGACATGGGGTGGGGGGAGGGATTTGAAGACCGGCGACGTGGGGGAGGGGCTGTGAGCGATGTGTGAGGAATGTTGGGAGAGAGGACAAATATGGAAAAAGAGAAGTCTGAATGGTTTAGAGACCCCTTACATGCAAAATGGTTAAGAGGGAAAATGTAACCATTTAGAGCCATTTTTTTTGCCAAACAACCTTGACCTCTTACCGATTAAGAGGTTGGCTCTTAATGTAACCATTAAGAGCCAAACAAACAGCCCTTAAAACACTATAATTTGGTTATTCTTAACTCGATTATTAGTGTTATTGAGAGATTTGGGATCAACAATTGCTAGTAGACGAGACATTATGTTTGCCACATGTCTTTGTGCAAGATATCAATCAAATCCTAAAGAATCGCATCTTTCTGCAGTCAAGAGGATCTTTAGATACCTTAAGGGAACTCTATTATTGGGTCTCTGGTATCCGAAGAACTCTGGCTTTGATCTAATAGCCTACACAGATGCAGATCATGCAGGTTGCAAACTTGATAGAAAGAGCACGTCTGGAAGCAGTCAACTCTTGGGGGACAAGCTGGTAAGTTGGACATCCAGAAAACAAAATTGTGTCTCAACATCCACAGCAGAAGCAGACTACGTTGCTGCTGCTAGTTGTTGTTCACAAGTTCTCTGGATGAAGACTTAGCTTAAGGACTATGGATTCTATTATGACAAAGTCCCCATCCTCTGTGACTCCAAGAGTGCCATAGCAATCTCTGCAAACCCAGTGCAGCATTCCAAGACCAAGCACATCGATGTAAGGTACCATTTTTTGAAAGACAATTTGAAAAAGGAAATATAGAAATGTATTTTATTCCCACTGAGATTCAACTTGCTGATATTTTCACAAAAGCTCTTGATGAGAAAAGATTTTTATTCCTAGTCAGCAAGATGGGTATGCTGAATCTCACCACTTAAAGGCATTATATATATATATATATATTTAAATCAGAGATTATCAATATCTCATGGTTATGCCTACAAGTGATACAAAGAAGTTAGCCATGGTTACACCTACAAGTGATACAAAGAAGTTAGCCATAATCATGAAGTTCTCCAAACTAGCGTCTCTGATTCTAAAGACCAGAGCCTCTGGCCATGAAGAAATATTTTAATATGGCTTAAAGTTTTTCATCACCTTTGGATCTAGAGACCTCTGGTCTAAAGCAAATACTTAACCTCTATTCACTAAGTATTGCCTTCGCAACCAGAGCCTCTGGTTCTATTGACCAGAGTCTCTGGATTCTCTCTTTTTGAGACCAGAGCCTCTGGATTCTCATCCTTTGACACCAGACCCCCTTTTTGGACTCCATCGCATTATTTCTATGTAACCAGAGCCTCTGGTTCTAAAGACCAGAGCCTCTGGTTTCCAAGTCCTTTGCAACTAGAGACCTCTGGTTTCCAAATAAGACTTGGCACGTTCAATTCCTCTCTCATTTATTTTTCTTATCATCTCTAAGACCACCAGAGCCTCTGGTTCTAAAGACCAGAGCCTCTGGATTCATACTCTTTGTAACCAGAGCTCCTCTGGACCCAAAGTGTCCCCTCTTTTCTCTCATGCACTTAATCATATTTTGATAATTCATTTCATCGCCTTTGGAACCAGAGCCTCTGGTTCTAAAGACCAGAGCCTCTGGTTATTCAAAGCCTTTGGAACCAGAGCCCCTCTGGTCTCAAAGACTCAACTACTATACTCTTTCCACTATACTCTTTCCTATACCCTTAACAATTTTTTTCATACATCTTTCTCCTCGACTTTGCTACCAGAGCCTCTGGTTCTAAAGACCAGAGCCTCTGGATTCATTGTCTTTGGATCCAGAGCCCTTATGCATATCCATTTGCATACTTAGCCATATTTCATACATCATTCCATCATCCTTCACAACCAGAGCCT